>NW_006159775.1:3373308-3460739 GCF_000334495.1 Tupaia belangeri chinensis
TAGAAAGTCCTCCCTAGGTTTTCTAGGGAAAAATGTAGGGGGAGGCTCAGAGAGCTCTTTCTGTTTCTGACATTTTCTCAAATTTCCTTCAGATGAAAATATTTTGGAGTGGTGCATCCTGAATACCAACACTACTATTTTCTCCTTTATGACAATATGTATAGAATTATTTACTTTTGCAGTGTCTGATTTCTTTTTTTTTTTTTTTTTTTTTTTGGTTTCAGCTAAAACCCTCCCTTAGGTTTTCTGATACATCCTTACATCTTTTTAAAAAAATGTCCATTTTGAGGGACTGCAGGAAGTACAGTGGTTAAGGTGCTGGATACCCATGTAGTTGACTGCAGTTAAAGTCCTGAATCCAGTAGCTTGAAATTCATGCCAGGTGCATGTGTGTACGTGCTCCAAATCCCAAGAGGAAAATGGAGGAGAAGGAATCATAGCATGTTCATCTCCCTGGGATATGATTTCTTGCTTTCTGTCTCTCTGGCGAGTGTACATGCCCTATAGCGAAAATCTGTCAAAAAAATTCCATTTTGTTTATTTGAAGTAAATTAATATACTAGCTGTCTTTTTTTTTTTTTTTTTGTATATCAAAGTACCATAAACATAGCAGTTTAAAACGGCATCTATTTGAGCCCAGCAGTTAGCGTAATGGCTATGTCGCTGGACTCCCGTGTTGTCAACTGTGGTTTGAGTCCCGGACCCAGTGGCTTATAATCATGCCAGGCGTGTGTGTGTGCATGCCCAAGATCCCTCCCAAGAGGAGAAGGGATTGCGGCATGGCCATCCCCCCTGGGGGTGGTGATTTCTAGCTTTCTGTCTCTCTGTATCTCTCTGTCTTTCTTAGGAGCACACATCCCCTATAGCAAAAAGCTCTTTATAAAACAAACAAACAGCATTCATTTACTAGGTCACAGTTCTATAGGTCAGAAGTCCAAATGAGATTTCCCAGATTGTCTGCTCAGGGTCTCACAATGAAACAAAATCAAGGTGATGGGAAGATATATTCTCATTTGGAGCTCAGTGTTCTGCTCTAAGCTCATTTAGATAGCTGGTAGAATTCAGTTCCTTGCAGTTGTGGAACTTAGGTCACCATTTCCTTGCTGGCTGTTACCTAGGAGCATCTTCAGATCCTAGAGTCTGCCTGCATTCAGAGCAGGCAGCAAGGAGTATTATTTGTGCCAAACCCCTTTAACATTTGAAAATTTCTGACTTTAGGAAGAGGCCAGTTCTTTTCACAAGTTACCCAATAAAGGCTAAGCCATCTGCATAATCGCCTGTATTGTAGTCAATTGTGTCACATAACTAATACTCACAGGAATAAAATCTATTATATTCAAAGTCCGGGGAATTTTGCAGGCTTGGAATCCTTGAGGTCCACCTTAGAATTCTGCCTACCACCACAGAGATTTAGCAATTATCAATGAGTTCTAATTAAGGGAAACTTCTCAAGAATAAAGTTCTCAATACGTAAAGTTTTATTTTACAGGAAAAAAATGTATTATTTATTTATTTATTTATTTTTAATTTGCTAAGGAACACATGCATTTGCCAGAGAAACAGAGCAAGCAGTGTGTTCAACCACAGTCCCTTCTCTTCCGTTTCTCCATCCTGTAGTGATTTTACTCATGTATGTACATGCACCTGTCAAGTTTTTCAAGGCACTGAGGCCAGGATTTAAACAATAGAGTAGTCCATGTGGGATCCAGCCTCCTTAGCCAGCAGACCATTATTGTTTTAATATGTATGTTGAAATCCCTAGTTCAAAAAGCTAAAATCCAAAATGCCACCAAATCTGAAACTTTTTAATCAGAGTAGAAAATTCTACATTTGACCTCATCTGCTAGGTCACAGTCAAAATAAAATATGGCATGAAATTACCTTGAGGAGTGTAGATAAGTTGTAAATGAAACATAAATGAATTTTGTGTTTAGACTTGGGTCCCATGCCCTAGATATCTCATCATGTATACTCAAATATTTAAAACAAACAAACAAACAAACAAACAAAAAAACTGAAACCCTATATACTTTTGGTCCCAACCACTTTGGATAATGGATATTCAACCTTTATTCACTTAGATATTTTGAACTCTCATGAATATGTATTTACTGGTATAAAAATAATTCATTTGGTTTAAAATTTAACATTGTATTGCTAAGATTTCAAATTTAATTAATGGAAGAAGATGGGAAAGAGGAGAGTGCATTCTCTTTTTTAATTACAAAAAAAGAGCTCTGCTTCAGAATATATTAAACTAAGATGACGATCTTTCTCCCTTTGCCTTCTACTGCATTCTCGTCATCTTTGACTGGATGGGACTTACTCAGAGTAGGGTCTTGAGATCTCATTCTCCCTACCACCCACTTTAGAAAGGATTACTAATTAAACTCCCTTAAGGTAACAGATTTTACTGACTTAATCTTTGCAGGTGGTTACTGTTTCCCAGTGTTGCCTAGAAATATAATATGTCTGGGATGAGAATACAAACCTTTACCCTGATTCTGTTATGTTTTTAACCATCTCCAGTTTATGGCCGGGCATTTGATTTTATTCAAGGAGGCAGTTAATGAGAATATTTGTATGAGGCCCATGTATCTTTCTTTGAAGTTTATTTCAGTCACAGTATGTATTCATTGAAGAAAAAACAATGTGTGTGTGATATATTTTGTGCCACTAAATACTTTGTGAGAAAAGCCAGTGCTTCCAAACGTTTGTTTTTGTCAGAAATAGACCCTTAGACAAATGGCTTGACTTTATCACGTTTCCTACCTCAATTCTCAAACACAAAATGTTTACCTTTCCTCCCTAAGAGCTTGTTGAGGTATCTAGTCATCTTTGAACAGCCAAACCAAATGGCTCCCTCAAATTATTTCTTGGTCTTCCTAAGGCAATGGATTTTAAGATATTATTTATCCAATTTAAGAACTCAGAGATAATGGATGACTAATCCTAAAAACACATCCAATAATCTATAGCAGTTGATGTTAGCTAGACATTTATATAGGAGGCTAGCGTGTTTCTTTCTTGAATGCACAGTACTTTTTCATTGTCTACATCACTTAAGGTACTGTCCCAAGGGGCCAGGAAAGGCAGATGCTGAGGGCTTCCTTCTCTAGCCAAATGATGATGAAGGGAAGGATTTGCTCTAGAAACCTAAACAGAGTTCACGTCTAAGTTCTGCTGTCCTCTCCAAGTTGAACAAGGTCTGTGATCCCTTCTTGTTCTAATCTTACTATAGTTTAGGACTTCATCCTTTCCACTCCTTCCCTCTATGGTAAAGAGGCTGGGAGGACCTTCCCCCCCCCCCTTTTTTGGAGAGGTTTTTGCTATAGGGGGCATGCGCTGGCTGGCCAGACAACCAGACAGAGAGAGACAGAGAGACAGAAAGCGAGAAAGCACCCCCCAGGGGGGACAGCCACGCTGCAATCCCTTCTCCTCCCTTTCCTCCATTCTCCTCTCGGGATCTTGGGCACACACGCACATGCGCCGGGCGTGAGTTTAAACCACTGGGTCCAGGACTTGGACCGCGGTCGACTACATGGGAGTCCAGAGACGTAGCCATTACTCTAACTGCTGGTCCCAGGCTGGGAGGTCTTTAGCCAAAGGAGCAGATAAGCAGGGGTGCAGTGGCGACCTGCGGTGCAGAGAGGCGCGGACCCCTAGCAGAAACGCAGGGAATGCGGCAGGGCCCGCCAGTCGAGGCCAGAACCGAGCCAGGAGGCCCCTGCCGCCTGCGGTTGGTTGCCTGGACACCGGGTAACGGACCTCCAGGGCCTCGGCCGCAGGCCTCGCGGAGCCAGCGGGGAGCGCAGGCGCGGCGCGGAGAGACCGGCGGAGCGGGTGAGTCGAGGCGCTTGTCCCAGCGGCCCGGGATGCTGCCCTCCTGCGCGGCTCCCGCGGGCAGCACCCAGACGCGGTTCCCCACTCCGCCCCGCCGGGGTTGGAGTCCGTGGGAGCCCGAAGCCTGGTTCGTACCGGTCCCGGAGGCGGCGGGGAGGCGGGTGCTCCGCGAGTTGAGGACAATCCCTATGACCAGAGGAGGGGACGCACAGGCTCCCTCCACTGGCGGCCCCATTGTACTTCTGTTGTCTAGAACTGGATCCCTCAGATCTAAATAATTGTTTCCACTTTTATTTTGCTTGTAAGGACGCCTTGTGGTGGTTCCTATATTATTCTTTTGAACTGTACCGATTTCTTCTGACGTGTCACTTTTTCAAGGGTCCTCTGAATCAACTCAGGTACTGAGCAGCTTCCTGAAGAGACCGGGAATTTTGTACTTCTTTACTTTCTCTAAAGCACTCCAAATGAAATGATCCACTCCAGCACCTTCGTACTACGCATGAAAAAAGGGATGCTCTGGGTTGATTATGACTTGACCAAAGTTGGACCCAGTGAGGATCAGACACGGAAATCTAGGGGTCTCCTCTCTCCCAGTTCAAAGCATTTTCTATTAATTCTTTCTGCTATTCATTAGCTGTTTGATAGATGTTTGTAAATTGCCTTAATAGCTATCCACTCCTACTTATCATTGGCTGATCCATTACATATTTTTCTGGGCTTCTTGAATCAAATGCAGCATTTTTTTTTTTTTTTTGAGAGAGAGATTTTCACTATAGGGCGACAGACAGAGACATAGAAACAGAAAGCGAGAAATCACCCCCCAGGGGGGATGGTCACGCCGCAATCCCTTCTCCTCCATTCTCCTCTAGGGATCTTGGGCACGCACGCACACGCGCCCAGCGTGAGTTTTCAACCACCGGGTCTGGGAAGGGAACGGCATCGACTCCATGGGAGTTCAGCAACACAGCCATTATGCTAACTGCTGGTTCCCCAAATGCAGCATTCTTGACATCTCTCCTCTCCTCCTTCTTCTCCCCCAAATTGTTTCTTGGTCTTGCTATGGCAATAGATTTTAGGATACTATTTACTGAATTTAAAAATTAAGAGACAAATAGATGATTAATCACAAGACACATCCAACAATCGATTAGATTTTCAGCTGTGCAGTTTATGTTAAATTATTATCTAAACATTTATATATGAGGCTAGGATGTTTCTTTCTTGAATATATAATACTTCCTTTTTTCTTAAAGCTTTATTATGAACTATATCTAACTAATTTCCAGAACTATCAAAAATATGAAGTCAATCTATTAGCCTTGAGTGGGTCCCCTTGTATTGGTAGCCTCCAGAATTCTTATCCACAAAACAGCCTTCTCTTTTTTTTGCTCCCACCTCAGATGCAGCACAACTTTAGACTCAGCTAACCTGTCACGACATCCTCAGAGATTTTGTTTTTTAATTTTTTTTGGAGAAATTTTCACTATAGGGCTCGTGCGCTTGCCAGAAAGACAGAGACAGAGAGACAGAAAGCGAGAAATTATTCCCCCAGGGGGATAGTCACGCCACAATCCCTTCTCCTCTGTTCTCCTCTCGGGATCTTGGTCACGCACACACCCGCACCCAGCATGAGTTTTAAGCTACTGGGTCCGGGACGCAAACCACGGTCGACTACATGGGAGTCCAGCGACATAGCCATTATACTAACTGCTAGTCCCTCTTTTGTTCTTTATAGTAGTGAATGATATATGTATATACTCTTCTTTCTGCTTCCCTTTGCATATAGACCTCACTCTTCATTCTGATGGGTTATTCGACCAGGCTAAACACATGAAGTCCAAAAACCCTGGACTCATACATTCTCAACCTTGCACCTAAAATGAAAACCTAGAAACACTGTGGATGGATTGTTCTTGGCCCATTTGGTTCACGTGCCTGTCCCTAGAGCACTTCTTTTAGAGACAAATCTTCTATGATTGACAACAATCTGTCAAACCAAAAGAAAGGAGTCCTCTTTATTTTAAAGGAAAGAGTTTCTGGAAACAAACAAAACCCAAACTGTTTATCTACCCAGAGTTTATCTAGGCATTAGACTAAAGGTTAATGAGAATAGTCACTGCTGAAAACACTAGACCCTGGAGTCCAGACAATTGGAAAGGAAAAAGTTATGATAAGGAAAAAGTAGAGTGATTAAGTGTAATACTTCAAGTAGTTGAAAATTTGTACTGTGATAGGTAATGATGTAGGGGGATAACTTGTTCAATTATTTTGTAAGCATTTCAGATCTATACCTGGTGAAAAAAATAATACATCTGCAAGCAGATGGTTTGCATATGTGAGTCCTAATGGTCATGGAATCCTTATCTCTTTTTTCTGTACAGTAATAGCATGAATAAATATATATATGCATTTTAAGTTTTATATTGACCTTTTAGACTTAGTTACAATACTGTGGAAAATAAACAGGGACCACTCAAATGAGGAAAAGCAGAAGCTATTTATTCAGAGCTTGCAATGGCAAGGGAATCAACCACCATCTCTTGCACTGGCCAGAGACTCAGAGGCAGACAATGGAGTGGAAAAGTTTTATAGAGAAACAAAAGGGAAGATTTTGGGTGTGTTTTCATTAAGATTCATTGACATGGGGAAGTAGGAGGAGGGTTACCTAGAGAACAGGCATCCTATATGATTAGTTTGGAGTTTGTTTGGTTTTCTGTGGTTGGTCTTGACTTGGAATTCGGGGTGAAAATTAGGCAAGCTGGTAGTCATTGACTACTCCAGGCTAATTACTGTAGAATTTTTGGTTTGGTTTTCTGGACTGGGTGCTGCAAAGGTTATGGATTAGAGTTCTATTTTCTATATTTCATGCAGAACCTGGATGATATCTATACATTAAGTCTCTTAGTGTTCATAAATATTAAATAAGGTAAATTTAAACTTACCATCTTATTATAAAACTCAAATTTGGATAGGTTAAGTATTGTATTTGTGAGCATGTAATTTGTTAATGAATCCTACTTCACTGAATTTAAGTCATTATCGTTTATTGAATGCTTATTATATCCTGGCCACTGGACTAAACAGTCTCCATATATTATTTTAATCCTCACAATCACACAGTGAGAAATTACTGTTTTCACTCTTTTCCAGAGAAAAAGACTGAAGTTCAAATACATTTAACTATCTTTCCTAAGGTCATATAGCTGGTAAGAGGGCCCAACTGGAATTGAATCCTACCTCTAACTGATTTCAAATCTATGCCCTTTGGTACTTTGTTAAACTGTCTGGTCATCTCCTACTTTCCTCACTATATCAGGTGATTGATGTTAGCTTATGTCTATGATTATAGCCATCTAGTCTCTTTTTCTTGTAGGATGTTTATGTGAACAAAGGTAGTGAGAAGACATTTCTGTGTGAAATAAAGGGATTCAATATGCCTTTAGATACTGGAAAAAATTTGGGTTTCCCACAAACCAGTGAAATGGATGAGATTGGCATGTTAAATCAGATATCAAAGATGAAAGAGTGAAAAAATGGTTGAAGAAAGTGGAAGAACACATTTAAGAAGATAGAGTTTGAATAGAAATCAGTTCTTTGTGCTCACTTCAACAGCACATATACTAAAATTGGAACCATGCAGAGAAGATTAGCATGGCTCCTGCACAAGGATGACATACAAATTTCTGAAGTGTTTAATTTTTTTCTCCAGATCAGCTCTTCAGGAGGTTCTGAAGGAAGTGCTATACCAGGAAAACTAAAAAGTCAGACAGATGGATATAAAAGAACAACAACAACAAAAAAAAAAAAAATCAAGAAAATGGCTCACTTAATGATAGAAACATGTCCGGAAATCTCAATAGTAACATTGAATGTTAATAGATTAAATTCTTCATTCAAGAGACACAAACTGGCTGAATAGATAAAAAAGAAACCCTCTATCTGTTGCCTACAAGAAACACAATTTATAAATAAAGATATACATAGACTAAAAGTGAAGGGCTGGAAAAAGATACTTTATGCAAATGAAATAAAAAAAGGGCTGGAGCTGTTATACTGATTTCAGACAACATATGCTTTAAGACAAAAACTGTAAGAAGAGGCAAAGAAGGGTGTTATATAGTAGTAAATGGGCTAATTCATCAAGAAGACATAACACCGATATCTATGCACCTACTCAGGAGCACCTAAATACATGAAAGAAAGACTGCTAGAGCTAAAAGGAGAGATAGGTTCTAATACACTATAATTGTTAGGGATCTCAGGACCTCATTTTCTCCTTTAGAAAGATCTTCTAAACAAGAAATAAGCAGAGAGATACAGGACCTAAACGATACTATAAAAAAAAATAGGCTTGACAGACATCTCCAGAACTTCCGACTCTGAGACCACAAAATATACATTTTTCTCACCCTCCACATGGAACCTTTCCAAAGATTGACCATATGATAGACACAAATCAAGACTTTACAGATTCAAAGGCATAGAAAATATATCCAGCATCTTCTCTGACCATGATGGAATTAAACTTGATATTAATTTCAAGAAAAATCCTTGAAAATACACAAATACATGGAAACTAAACAACCTACTTCTGAACAGCTTCTTCTTAACTACCAAAGAAATTAAATCTGAAATCAAAAACTTTATAGAAACAAATGATAACGAGTCTGTGACTTTCCATAAGCTATGGGGCAACACAAAAGCAGTCATAAGAGGGAAATTCATAGCAATTAGTACATATAAGAAAAAGATGGAAACATACCAACAGACAACCTCCTGAAGAGCTGGTCTGGAGAAAAGTATGAAATGCATGTCATCTTTGTGCAGGGGCCATGCTAATCTTCCCTGTATGGTTCCAATTTTAGTATATGTGCTGCTGAAGTAAACTAGCAAACAAATAAACATCCTTTCTGCATCTACATTATTTCTTCTTGTCTAGCTCTTTCTCATACCTGGTTTAATTTTAGAATGAGGAGTGTATGCATGCTTCTTCCCCCTGTCCATTCAATCTTGAACATTTTGGTGCCTAAATTCTCTTCTGCCCTATATGGGAAATGTTTGTGTTGTGACCATCCATGACCTATAGTCTTTATTTGTTGAAATAGATGGTTTTGTTTCCCCATAGTCTTTATTTTACATGACTTTTGGGAAACTCTTCAGGTTCCTGTGCTTCTTTGAGGCGTCTTTCTCTTGTTTTCCTTGACTCCATTCATTTTTAGCTTTATTACAATTTATCTAGAAGTGGATAATGTTAATTTTCCTTGGTTTTATTGTGAAAATTCCTCTTTTTGTTGTTGTGTGATCTCATCCAACTACCAGTTCTACAACAATAATGGCCCAAATGTCTCAAACATCCTTAGGAATATTAATCATGCATGCATCGTCATTAAAAAGCACTCAGATATAAAATGAAATGGCCATCTTTCTTCTGCCCCACCTGTTTTTCCTCACATTGTCCTTCCTGATTTAGGGATATTTATTCCTCCATGCCAAAACTTGGGAGCCATTCTAGGTCACTGTACACATCTAATGTACTCACCACATTTAATTCTCAATAATTCATGATATTTCTACTTCTTAAATGCCATTGGTTCTTTTTCTTTCCCTTTTCCATTGCAAATTATTTTTTTCTGATTTATTCAGTAGTCTTCTCAATTATTTTTTGCCTCTAATCTTACTGTCCTCTGATTAACCCTCCACAGCTGGTGCTTGTATTATGTATTGTGACTGTCCACTAATACATTCCTATTAGAGATTAAAAATGATTAGAAAGGAGTCACATTTATTTTTACGTCTTCAGTGAGGCACATAAATATACTGAACAAATTTTTTTTTGGAGAGGTTTATGCTATAGGGCATGTGCATTCACCAGAAAGACAGAGAGACAGAAAGTGAGAAATCACGCCCCGCCCCCCCCGAGGGATGGCCACACCACAATCCCTTCTTCTCCATTCTCCTCTAGTGATCTTGGGCATGTATGCACATGCACCTGGCATGAGTTTAAGCCACCGGGTCCGGGACTTGAACCGCAGTTGACTACATGGAAGTCCAGCAACATAGCCATTACACAAACTCTGCTGGTCCCAGTTTTTGAATGAACAAATGAATGTGGAGTTGAGAAAATACGTATGGAAAATGATGACATGCTATTTACATACTCTAGAATAGCACTGTCCTGAAGACTTTTATGCAACAACACAACTGTACTGTAATGCTGCAGCCACTAATTACATGCAGTTATTGAGTAGTACCTGAAGGTAACAAATGTCACTGAGGAACTTCATTTTTATCTTTTAAATTTAATATGACTAGTAGTGATGGTATAGGACAGCTTCAGAAAATAAACCCCCAAATCGTGGATATTTTTTTACTTAATTAAATGGAATAAACTAAGAACTATTAATTAAGTGGAATAAAACTCAAAGCTATTATTATTTTCTTTTCTGTTCCATCAGTCCTCACCACTTTTCCTCCAGGAAAAAGATATCCTCGTGAATTGTAAAATTTGAAGATGTTCTTTCATAACATAGTTCAACAATTCTGTTTAAATTTTTTTAAATATTTATTATGTATTTAATTTTTATTTATTATTATTTTTTAATATGACTAGAGAGAGAGAGAGAAAGAGAAAGTGAGACAGCAAGCCACCAGGTCTGGGACTCAAACAGTCGTTGGCCATGTGGAAAGTCAACTGCCTTAATCACCATGCCACCTCCTGGCCCCAAGAAATATTTTTGGACACCAAACATTTACCTAGCATTGTCGATTCAAAGAGAAATAAAATATATAATTTTCTGCCTTATAAGATGTAGGAAGAAAATGTCACCTGATAATAGAATTAGGAAATTCGGGGGACTTTTCTGAAGATTGATTGATGCAGTAATAGAAAAATAATTTTAAACCATTTCTTTCCCTCTTCTTCCCTTTTATCCTACATAGATTCTTGATTGGAATTATCAAAATGCCACTGTGATGATGGAAAACATTTCAGACTACTCGTTAAGCTCTTCTGAAGTACGGTGATGATAAACTTTTGCTTATTTCTTCGAGCTACTTAGTTTTCATTATCTCTTCTTTTTATTCTCTATTTTGTATTTGCATGATATCTCAATTGCTTTTTGGTTTAATAATTTCTTTGAATTCTGTAAGACATTGTTACAGATAACCCAATATCATAACCCTCTGGCTCTAAATAATTTCATCAAACTGTGTCATTCAATTGTAAGTGGCTGTTTGTGGTGTGATAGCAAATTTGCATCAGTATGATAGTATTTATAGCCAAGCTAATTTAGATTAGTTACCAAATATTATGCCATGAGATCATGTATAAAATTATATCAGTAGGGTCCAAATATGTAGTATAAAATGTATTTCTCTACCCTCTAATTTGAACATTTCCAAAGAAAACTGCTGTAAGAAGCTCTTGGCATAATTTCTTTGTAATAAATTCTCAATGCTGCTTATTACTCTTGATTTTCTTATTCTCCAGATGGCTACACATTTGCATTCTATTTGTTTGTTATTTCACTAAGCACAGATTTCTTACTGGGTGCCATTATTTATTTATTTTTATTTATAGCTGTGGTTTAATTTTGCAGCAAACAAAAACTGTTTCTCTTAACCGAGAATTTAGGAACAATAGAAAATTAATGGAAAGCTTAATTTTCCAATGTTATTTAATATTTCTTAAGAGCTACACTGTTGAATGAATTGTGATTTCTATATTGAACATTTACAATTCAAATCCCTTAGCATTTGAAACTGCATAATTGCTAGGAAAAACAGAACCCACAAAATATATTACTTGTATTGAGATCTTTGCTACATAATAGTAATTGAAAAAGCATCCAAAGGTTCATACTTTAAAATATTTTAATAATAAAATCATCAGTAAAAGCATTACTTTTTTTCCCATGGCATAATAATAACCTTAGTGACATCCAATTTGATTTTCTTTTTAAAATGTATAGGAAGGTATACCTTCTTATAAAAGGAAAAAAATCACTGCTGCTGAATGGCCAGTCATAGAGTGGGAAGCTATTAAGGTACATTACTGTTAAGAATGAAACATGTCATAAGAAACCACAGCATGTTATTAAATTTTCTCAACTAACAGCTTAAAGCTGCAGTTAGAGGGAAATAAAGCTTCTTTGTCTAATTTCACCCTATTCTTCTTGATTTCCTTATTAGTTTTAGTCTCATATTTTCCATTCCCTTGGATGACTGACTGGGCTCTAGTAAGGAATGTAAGAGAGGGCTCATTGAGTCACCTGTGGGTGATGGTTCAGGTGGCAGGGCAGCAGTGCATTACCTGTTTTCAATTTAGTGTCTTAAGACCTTTAGGAGGAAAAGAAAAAGAGAAAAACATGATTCTTTGCTGAGGTCACATTTAAGGAAGAGTTAGTCTCTCCATTTCTAATAAATTTTGATTTGGTAGCTCGTATGAACTAAAATTCCTTCTTATTTAGCAACATATGCTTTATATTAATTCAGTAGTCTATATTTAAAGGAAGACAATTTAGGGAATCTGGATGAATAAAAATCTGATATACTCTGGAGACTCCATGCCAATGTATGGATATCCTTTTGCAAAAAGCAGAAAAATCAGCACTTGGTAACATTCTTAAGGGAATTTTAGAAGTATCCTTTGTGGGAAAATGCTGAAATCTTCTCAGGTTATCCAACCTTTACATCCTACAAGGTTAAGCAGAATGAAGTGAGATATCTTAGAAGAATGAACAGATCTTGGAGTGTTATTAAAATTTCTAAATTTAAGTGAACAAACAGTACTTTCTTCCTTTCAAATATAACCTCAGTCTTTGACATAACTTATATGTACTGAATTCATGCTGGGAAAACCCATGTTGTATACTGTAAAGATGTACAGTACATGTAGTTAAGAAATATCTTCAGAGTGGTGATAATATTTGTCTTTTTTATAAAAACAAAAATTAAATCTCTAGAAAAATAGTATTTTACCATAGGGAGGGCGCCACCACGTCCCTAGAAAAATAGTATTTTATAGACATTAACATCACATTAATAAATGTGACTGACTTTTCAACATTTAGTTCTTTAGCAGACCATTGATTGAAAAGAGTTCTAAGGTCAGCCCTGTAGTACAGTGGTTAAGGGAGCCAGATACCACATGGCTGACAGTGATTAAAATCCTTGTCCCAGAGGTTTGAAAAACATTCCAGAAAGCATGTTCAAATCCTGATGAAGAAATAGAAGAGAAGAAACTGTGTACCCATGCTTCATTTGGGGGATGCTCTCTCCCTCTTTCTCTTTCTCTGTCTCTGGCAAGTTCACATGCCCTCTGGCAATTAAAAAAAGAAAGAAAGAAAGAAAAAGGAGACAGAGTTGTTTGTTCAAACTTTTAAAAAGAATGATTGGATCAGTGGACAAAGGCATGTGATTTTGCAAAGTATTATCTGAGGTTTCTTTTACTAAGCATCACAAAAATTACTAGATACAAATACTATGGGTGAGCACAATGCTTACCCTGTTGCTAGGTTATTTTTTAAGTAGGTAACTGGTTGTGTTTATTAAAAGAGATTTATTTGTTTTGTTATTGCTTAGGGGCCTACAGTGATAAAATTAAGAAGAGTCTTTATTGGTATGTGTGTCTAGGAGTATTATTGTGTGTGTTGTGTGAAAGAGAGAAAGCGGGACAGAGTTTGCTGAAGGATTAATTCTAAAACTTGAGCTAGAGAACTATATTACTATCTTCTTTTAGTGAAATTTACAGTTGCCTTATAAAAACTTTACTAAAAGTGGTTAGGTTATACAAGCAATATACCTTTACTGGTGTAGAAAGTATGAACCATAGCCCACAAACTGAATTGTGTAAAAAGAACACTGGGACCAGCAGATGGCGTGGTGGTTACGTTGCTGTACTCCAGGTAGTCAACTGCAGTTCAAGGCCTGGACCTGATGTCTTAACTCACGCCACGCATCTGTGCTTGTGTGCCCCAAATCCCAAGACAGAAAGCAAGAAATCACCCCCAAAGGGGGATGGTCATGCCACAATCTCTTCTCCTCCATTCTCCTGCTGTGATTTTGGGCATGCATGTACACTCACCTGGAGTGAGTTTCAAGTTTCAGGTCCAGGATTTAAATCATAGTTGGTCATGTGGAAGTCCAACACCTTAACCACAATGTCACCTGCTGACCCTTTATAGAATAATATTTTAAAAAACATGGTGCTATCTGGGGTTGGGGAAGTTGTAATTACTTGAGAATCTAATTATAAGAGAATGATTCCTAACTAGGCTATTTATATCACTGATAGTAACAAGGTTAATTTGAGGTCATACGTGAAAGTTTACATTAAAATAACTATGTATTTATTTTAATATCCAATATAAAAATACTTATTAAAATGTGTATTGTTACAAGTAGTTTTAAATAATACCATAGGGTTTTTCCTATAAAAATAATTAAGTTTTAAAGTTCAAAACAAAATTAAACTAATTTTGTTCAAAATTATGAATGCTTGTAATTCAGGTATTCTAGAGAAAATGAACATTCTTACTACACAAGAAGTTTCTTCAGCTTGCAATGCAGAGAACTTGCCAAAATACTAGTGGTTGGTTTTCTCTACTTTACTACAACAGTATTAAAAGTGTAATAAATGTATTTCACTTATATAAACTGTATTGTTTTGGTTTTGAGGACAGTGAATCATAATTTGAGTCATCTCCATTATTGTTGCTTTTATTTATCTTTAAACAATTATAATTTTCAAATTATTGGTCAGTACTCCTGATCAGTTAATCAACTTAATAATGCAACCCTCTATTAGGTTAGACCATACTTCGTTAAAGTGTCCAAAGCTACAGTGGTTTAAACCACCTTCCCCCCCCAAAAAAATATCTTTTCCAATCATGTTACAGTGATATATGGATAAGATAACATCCCTTGGTGGGTCTTCCAAGAGTGGTCCAGGATTTCAACTGCTATCATTTAAGCTCTATAATCTGGATTACATGATTTACAAGTTTGCTGTGGAAAGAAAAAAGAAGTTGAAATGAATGGAATTTTTGTAATTAATTAATTTCTTCTGTGTGTGAGATATAGATAGGTAGGTACTCAACAGAGTCCTCATACTGCAGTCCATCCCAGGTCATGGGAGTATGTGTACCATGTGTATAGAAAGACCTCAGTTTTGAATCTGGGACCTTCTCATGGGACCCAGCATTGCAGGGTTGTAGCATTGCAGGATTGTAGCATTGCTGCACCACCACCTGACCCTGCAAATGGAATGTTTTGAAATCAAGATTTATTCCAAATTCCTTTGGGCACCAGTTACATGGTGCTGAAACTGTCTTCAAGAGACATCAACAAATGTGTTTTCTCCTGTGTCCAGGAAGAACACAGTACTGTCTCTATCACAATCCCAAAATATAATTCAGCATAGTTGACATATAAAAGAATGCTTAATCAAAAGTGTTTCATTGTGCATGAATTTCACATTCTGTTTATTGCTGAATAGTTATGCATTGATAAAAAATGGTGTGTAGGAATAAATAAAGCTCCAAATAGGTTCATTATGTTTAGGTTTAAAAGCTATCAGAGGCCTACTTTTATTTTACTCAAGCAGAGTTGTTTTGACATTTTTCAATATTGGGTAAATGCAAAAGGCTAATGTTTTTGGTGGATTAATTCATAGGTGCAGCTATATCTGAAGTAATTAAAATAAATTAATTCAATTTATGGACCAATATTGCTTATGTAGTACCTATATTTATCTCACTTCATAATTATCTAGCATATACTAAACTTGCTGAGAACACGTTTACATTTTATGTGAGAGAGAAAATAATTTTACAAGAAGGCACTTATCTTTTAACACAGAATAGCTGGAAAACAGCATATGTAATCTATCTTTAACAGTAATACATTCTCAAATTTAAGCTAATTTTTGTTAACAAATAGCCTTTCTGTTCGATTTCCTGGCTTGCAAATATTCTAAATCCTCTAGTTAGAATGACTAGTGAGATAAGTGATTTATAATATGGTTGCCTGAATAAAAAGAATTTATAGATAAAAGTGAGGTTTTTTTGTTTTTTGTTTTTTGTTTTTTTTTAACATTTGTTATTTCCCTGGATGGTTCCTTGAATTCAGAGAAGTTCTTTTTAAAATTTTATGGTTTTCTTTCTCAAAGTGGCATTTATGCCATTTATATAATATAGAATTTTCTGTTCTTTATTAGGTCAGGTAATATATTTCCAACATAATAAATATGTTATTGCTATTATTTTGAAGGTTGCATGACTGTACTCTATTACTTACGGTATTAGAAGTTCTACAAAAATGCTCATCTTGTTTTCAGCTATTGCAGATTGAACACTTTTCTTATAATAAATAATTTGAGCACTCTTTCTCATTTACTCCTGTGTGTGTGTGTGTGTGTGTGTGTGTGTGTGTGTGTGTGTGTAGGCATCACAAGTTCCAAGTAGGTTTTCCGTGTTTTCTGTTTGGATATTTTGTTTTTCTTTTCTTAGTAATTTGTCTGCTGATACATTAAGTCAGAAACACTTTGTCATTTCATCTTAAGTATCTTTTCCTAATATAAATGATTTTTAAATATTTTAGTGGCCGTATATTTTTATGAATAGCTCTAAAGCTTTTTGTGTTTCTGCTGTGCTCAACAAGGCCTTTATCGTCTTTTTTTTAACTTTAAGATTTAATCTATTGATTTGGAGATGAATTTTGTATCTTAAGCAGAGACTTCATCATAATTTTTTATTTTATTCAACCAGTGTTACATTTAAAAATTTATTGGGAAATACTGTACCTATTATTCTTATTAAAAGATTTACTGCATACAACAGTATGTTAAAGGGTTCTAGGGGCTCAGGTTTTTCTTTTATTTCACCCTAGGCAGCCTAATTATAACCCCTCCAAGTCTTTAGCAAGTGGATATGGTGGCACACTTTTAGGGAAAAATCTGGCCCTATACACTCCAGCTACAGAGAACCCTGGTGAGTGGTTAAATTCCTAGTGCTTGAGTCTTCTTTCAAAATAGGGCCAAAAAGTTGTTAAGGGAAATAAATGAATACGTCATATGTTTTAAGTGCAAGTCATCATTTTTGTTTTTCTTGAGTCAAGGGTCCTCTGTATATTTCAGAGTAGTAATACAGTCAAGTAAGTTAAAACTTCTGGAGGCCAGGAGTCGTGTCTAATAATTTTCTTATATTTCCCAAAATACTTATTAGAAATATGTGGAAGTGTTCAATAAATAATTATTGATATCGTAAAAAAAAATAGAGCCAAAAGGCACATTTCTTCAGGAGCAAATACTCCTGATAATACTGTATCAGAGTAAAATGGCATGATATTTTCTAATTCACAATGTATTCCTTCAGTAAGTATTTTAACTTCAAATATATAAGGACCTGTTATTTTACATTTGAGACAAAGTATAGTTATTAAATAAAAATAATGTATGTACTTTTTTATTTGTCAGAAAATATAAAGGCATTCTCAATATTCCCCACTGTGAAATTATTTGATGTGACTCAGAGGTGAAATAATAATTTAATACATGACATTGACCTATGAAATAATTTAGCATCATGAAAGCTGATTTGAATTATTTGCCATTCTTTAAGTCTCAAGTAATTACCAGGAGGTGGAAGGCTCATCTCTTTACTCGGACAAATTCTGAATACACTATGAGAGATATTCATGAAAATATGTGTAGAAATTGACTCTTTCAGTTATAATTTGATTTGTATGAAAAAGATTATATTTAATCTTTCTGAAAATGTGCTTGGCTTTAGCAAAACCATGAGACATAATATTTTATGTATCTTAACTCTAATATGTTGGATATAATACAGACATAATATAAAGTCAATAGAACTTCATTGAAAAGAGAGAGAAGAGATTTGGCACCACAGCAATATTTTAAAGATTTATAAAAGAAATTACCATATGTGTATAGGAGAGATATGGAACAATTGCTTTTTTATGATTTTCTTTACAATTTTGTAACACCTTCAGCATTTCACAAAATAATCAAACCTATTATTGTATAATAAAAAATAATAAGATTATAAAAAAGATGTTCTGTGTGAAGGCAACTCTCAAGGCATGATTTATTGTCTTCTATTGTGTTATTATGAATCTCTTCTATTGTGTTATTATGAATCTCTAAAATGCAATTTAAGAATTTTTGAAACTTAAGTTACAATGGAAGTTAATATTTGATAAGTACCTGTTCAATATTACTGTCGTCTTTTACTGTGTTGCTTTATTTGACAAACATTTTTTCTCGTTTTATTGAAAGAACTTCCAAGTGGATGGTAGAGAGGGGTGGTGGAGGGTACGTGTGGTGTGCATATATGTTTTTCCATTTGTCTTAACTGTTGTTGGCTTTTCCTTTATATTTTCTAAGCTGTGTGGTTTAGGAAGATCATAGTTATTCCTTATTGGCACACTGTCAGAGTGAATTATTCTTTTTTGTCTCTGTACTAATATTGCTATATTACTTTTCCCTCCAAAAGAGTGTTTGATACACTTTTTTCATTTTCTTTATTCTTCATTAATTTTGCAGCATTTTTTCTGTTGTTCTAGAAACATCATTGAAAATCATGAATCAATGAATTAGTTTGTAAACTCATTTATAATATTTTATTCTAATAAATGAACTTAATAAAAAAGTTTAAAAACTAGTTGTCAGGGATGGATAATGATAACACCTTTTTAAAATTTATTAGTTTATATATTTATTTTATTTATTATTAGTATTATTTTTAAATTTGCTATAAGGAATGTGTGATCACCAGAGAAAGAGAGAAAGAGTGAGAAAGCAAGCTGCCAGGTCCAGGACTTGAACTGCAGTTGGACATGTAGGAGCCCATGCCACCTGCTAGCCCCATAATGATTATATTTTGAAAGTTTAAATGTTTCCCCCAAATCTATGATTGAAATGTTGACCTATAGGTTGTTATAAGTACAATTTTTTTCTGTGTTTAAGGGAAAATTATCGTCCTTCAAATTATAAGGAATTCTTAACTCATTAAACTCTTTAAAAATATAAAAAGTCTTCAAAAATTTTATGGAAAATTGGAACCAGCAGATGGGGTAATGGCTCTGTTTCTGGACTACCATGTAGTTGATTGCAGTTTAAACTCCCAGGAGCATGTGCGTATGTGCCCAAGATCCTGGGAGGAGAATGGAGAAGAACGGATTGCAGCATGACCATCCCCCCTCGAGGGGTGATCTCTTGCTTTCTGTCTCTCTGTCTCTCTCTTTCTTTCTGGTGAGCACACGTGCCCTATAGCAAAAACCTCTGAAAAAATTTTATGGAAAATGCATATTATGAAAAAATTATGCATGGATTTAGAAAATCATTCACACAAAAATAATCATGTACTAAATTGTTACATGTCTGAGAATGATCTGGTTTGATGCTTTAAGAAGGATAACACATTAGTTTAAAAAGAACAGATTTGTCAGACAAGTATGAATTGTGGTAAAATTGAAGCAAAAACAAGCATTGTATTGTTGATGGAAATAACCAACTCTACGAAAATAATTATTTAATGTGGTTTATTTTTAAGCACAAATTTGAGTGACCTAGACCTGGAGAGGAGGCAAAACATGTCTCTCTCTCTCAGGGCTGATCAGGTACAGGGGTTCTTTTTATTTGATTTTGGGAGTGACAGACAAAGTTTAGAATTTAGTGAAGAGCTTTCCATTGGTCTGGCCCAAAAAGCTGGGACATGTGGAAGCAGGGACTGGTAGATTTGGGGAAGGGCTTGGTAAAGAGCATACTTTAACAGAGATAAGGGGGCCTGTATACAGTCACAAGATACTGTCCCAAGGACAAGCTGTTGGAAAAGTCCTGTTATCAATGAGTTAAAATGGTCTGTTAATAACTGTGAGTGTGACTCACGCATTACAGGATACTATGCCAGGGACAAGACGTAGGAAGTCTTGTTATCAATGGGCCAAAATAATCTGTTAATGCCTGTGGGCATGACTCACCCCAGACCCTCTGAAAGAAATTTTAGAAATAGGAAAAAGCAGTTAGACTCTGTCGTCAGTATTTATGGAGAAGCTTGGGTAGAAAAATGGTGGAATCATTGATACTTTATTAACAGCTGATGAGGATAATGTCCCAACAAAATCAGCAGTCTACAAATGGATTCTTTTTATTTTTAAAATAAATTTTTAAGAGAGTTTTGCTATAGGGCACATGTGCTTGCTAGAGAGACAGAGACAGACAGAAACTGAGAAATCACTCCCCAGGGGGATGGCCATGCTGCAATACCTTTTCCTACATTCTCTTCTCAGGATCTTGGGCTTGCACACACACGTCTGGTGTGAGGGTTTTGTTTGTTTGTTTGTTTGTTTGTTTGTTTGAGAGTTTTTTGCCATAGGGCGCGTGCGCTCGGCAGACAGAGAGAGAGAGACAGAGAGACAGAAAGCGAGAAATTACCCACCAGGGGGGATGGCTGGTGTGAGTTTTAAGATACCAGGTCCGGGACTTGAATTACAGTCAACTATATGGGAGTCCAGTAATGTAATCCTTATGCCTCCTGCTGGTCCTAAAGATACCTTTTTTTTGGGGGGGGGGGGAGGGGGAAGGAAGATAATTTTGTTGTCTTTATTATTACAATGAAATCTGCCAGACACTGAAAGGAAATCACAGAGAACAAGAGTCTGCATGGCATTTGTGTTTTTGCTTGCTTTACTTTCACTCAAAATCTGACTTAGAGGTTAAATCCACACTGGAAGTTTGAATTAGTCTTTTTCTTACAAATCCCAATTCTCTATCAGCTGCCAAGGATATCTCTTTAAGGATACCTCTCATCCTTTTTAAGGAGGGATGAGACTTTGTTGAAATGATGCCCACAGTGAACAGATTATCAGTTCAATTTGTGGAAAAGTATTAATATTGTCTGTGCCCTAATTGAAGATAGCTGACAATTAGCAACAGAACAATAGCCAGCACCATAGATAACTCTGACTGCAAAATTACATTTGAGCAAATTTCTCACTCAGTGAGTCCTAAATTGTTGTGCCCAGATCAGCTATAGACCAGAGCAGAGCTTTAAACGGAAATTTTAAGCACATAGGATCAAGTTATGAAGCACTTTTTGGCAAATTGCAACAGAAGATGAAACGTGGCTTTACTAGTATGATCCTAAAGACAAAACACAATCTGAGCAATGGCTACCAAGAGTGGGAAAAGGTCCGATCAAAGAGAAAGCAGATGGATTAAAAGCAAAAGTCATGTATGGCAGAAGTCATTTGGGATGCCCAAATAATTTTGCTGGTTGACTTTCTGGAGAGCCAAAGAACAATAACATCTGCTTATTGTGAGATTATGTTGAGACAGCCAGTTAGCATTAGCAGAAAAATAGCCATGAGCAGAGAATCGGTCCTTCTCTACCATGACCATTCACATGCTCATTTATTCTAATTCAGTGTGAGCAATTTTGTGAGTTTTGCTGGGAAATTATTAAGCAACCACCTTATAGTCCTCATTTGGCTCTTTCTGAATTTTTGTTTTCTAATCTTTAAAATTTTGGGGCCAGCTGGTGATGTAATTGTTAAGGCCATTGAATTCCACATGGACTGTGTGGTTCGAGTTACAGACTTGTTGACTTGAAAAACACACTAGGTGCATGTGCATGCATACCCCAAATCCTGAGAAAAAATTTGGGGAGGGATTTTAGTGTGACCATCCCCCTGGTGGGTGCTTTCTCACTTTCTTTCTCTTTTATATCTCCTGCAAGGGTACACATGTTTCTTCAGTTAATAATGAAAAAAAATTTTTTAAATTTAAACTAAATTTTTATTTAGTCCCAACACCCTCAGTTCTTTAAGCATTAAATAGCTATCTTCATTTACAAAAGTGTCTTTAATTTAATGAAGCTAAGGTTGAGAAATAAAGTTTATATTTTTATTTTCTTATCTTTTAACTCCATTTCCATGGCCATTTTGAAGTTTCCTCATTTGCAAGTGCCAGTTATTTAATTTCATTTTATTATCACAACTCAAACTGTTTTTTCAAGATCACATTTTTCAGGCATGTTACCACTATTCAATCTTTATCTTACTGCAACTAAACAATTTTTTGAGTTTTTACTTTTTTAAAATTTCTTTTTATTTCAATTTCTTTTATACATTCAATCTCATGTTACTTAGGTTACAAAGTGAATATTGCAACATGTGTACATTTCTCACCAGTCCAGTTGACAATACTATAAAGTTATTTTCAATAGATAATAATATATTTCTTTGCCCCATAAATGCCTTGCCTTTCTTTTTTCTCATTAATGTCCTTCCTCAAACTCTACCCCTTCACCCACCCTCTTCCTACACTGTATCTGGTATT
Organism: Tupaia belangeri chinensis; assembly: GCF_000334495.1. Classification (NCBI taxonomy): domain Eukaryota; kingdom Metazoa; phylum Chordata; class Mammalia; order Scandentia; family Tupaiidae; genus Tupaia; species Tupaia belangeri. Next base: position 3,395,513 of record NW_006159775.1, read on the forward strand.
CACAACCATTTACTAAATTTTTATAACCCTTAGTCATTCAGTTTCAGCCATAGAGTGCATACACTTGGTATGTATTAAATGGAGACATTTAATATATCTCCTTCATAGCCTGGCTTGCTTCACTCAGCAGTAAATATTCCATATTCATCCATTTTCTGTCAAAAACTATGGTCTTATTTTTTTATGGCTGAGTAGTATTCCATAGAGTATATGTGCCACACTTTTTCAATCCATTCATCTGTTCATGGGGTGGTTTTATGTCTTAGCAATTGTGTCTAATCCCACAATAAACATTTGGGGTGGTTCTATGTCTTAGCAATTGTGTCTAATCCCACAATAAACATCAATGTGCAAGCACTTTTAAGAATTCTTCTGTCCTTTGGGTAGATACCCAGGAATGGGATTGCTGGATCATATGGAAGTTCTATTTGTAGATCTCCAAATTGTTCTCCATGGTGGCTGGACCAGTTTACATTCTCACCAGCAGTGTAGGAGAGTTTCCCTTTCACCACACCCTTGCCAACACTTATCTTCTTTTTTTTTTAAATCTTAGTCATTCTGACTGGGGTTAGGTGGTATCTCATTGTGGTTTTGTTCTGCATTTCCCTTACAATTAGGGATGTTGAGCATTTTTTCATATGCCTTTTGGCTATTCATATGTCTTCCTTAGAGAATGGTTCTTTCAATTTATTCTCCCATCTTTTAATAGGGTCAATCATCTTTTTTCAGGATAGCTGCTTGAGTTCCTTGTGTATTCTGGTTATCAGTCCCTTATCTGATGCATAGTTTACAAAAATATTTTCCCATGCTGAGGGCTGTTGATTCACACTAAATACTGTTCCTTTTGCCATGCAGAAACTCCTTTCCCCACTGGATTGATTGGTACCCTTTGTCAAAAATCAGTTGGCTGTTTGTCTGGGAGTTTATTTCTGGGGACTTTATTCTGTTCCTTTGGTCCACCTGTCTATTTCTGTGCCAGTACCATGCTTTTTTGATTACCATGGCTTTGTAGGAAGTGAGATGCCACCTACTTCACACTTCTTGTGCAGGATTGCTTTGGCAATATGAAGTCTTTTATGATTCCAGAAAAATTGTATGATTGTATTTTCTAGATCTGCAAAGAATGTCTCTGGCACTTTGATTGGGATTGCATTAAATATGTAGATTAATTTGGGTAGAATTGCCATTTTGATTATATTCTTCCAATCCAGGAACATGGGACATCCTTCCACTTTTTTTTGTGTCATTTTCTATTTCTTTTAGCTTCTCATAGTTTTCCTTGTGGAGGTCTTGAACTTCTTTGGTTAGATTTATTCCTAGGTATCTTATACTTTTTGTGGCTATGGTAAATGGAATTACTTTTTTCAATTCTATCTCAGTCTGCCTGTTGTTCATATATAGAAATGCTGTAGATTTTTGTATGCTGATTTTGTATCCTGCAACTTTACTGTATTCATGTGTTACTTCCAGGAATTTTTCCATGAATACCATTGGGTCTTTTATGTATACCATCGTGGCATCTGCAAATAGAGACAGTTTCACCTCTTCTTTTCTTATCTGAATGCTTTTTATTTTATTCTCTTTTCTGGTTGCATTGATGGGGACATTTAGTGATATATATTGAAAGGGAGTGGAGAAAGTGGGCATCCTTGTCTTGTATCAGTTTTTAGTGGGAAAACTTCCAGTTTTTCTCCATTCAGGATGATGTTCGCTATGGGTTTTTCATAGATAGCTTTTATTGTGTTGAGAAATGATCCTTCTATGCTGATTTTGCTGAGTCTTGATCATGAAGGGATGTTGTATCTTATCAAATGCTTTTTTGCATTGATCGATATGATCACATTATTTTTCTCTTTCTTTCTGTTAATATGGTGTATTACATTTATGGTTTTACATATGTTGAACCAACCTTGAATCCCTGGAATAAAGGTGGTCATGATCCAAAAAAGTGAACTCTCCCAAATTCATTCTATGAAGATTTCATTACCCTTATCCTTAAAACAGATAAGGACAGGACAAGGAAGGAAAACTATAGACCAATATCTCTGATGAATATAGATGCAAAAATTCTCAACAACATACTAGCAAATCATATCCAACAACATATTAAGGGATTTTCACTTTTTGAGCTTCTATAACAAAAACATAAAAGAGAGAAAGTCCTTTGCCTTTCAGATCTCATAATTAAGTGGGAAAATATGCTGTACACAGTTATTCAAAAGATTATATGGTAAGTGCAATATGGTACTGAATATATAAGAAAGTATTTGGAGAAGAACAAAGACAATATGTTTTCTAGTGATAAGTTAAAGAAGACTGTATTAGAGACCTAAGGAAAGGTAGAGACTGTAACAGAATGGCAGCACGGAGGTGTATGGTCTGTTTTGATGACTGGTAGAGTTAGATTATAGAATATACAATAAAGACAGAGTCAAGGGGGTGATAAGAGTGTATCAAGAAATATTTGTATTATTTTATGAACATAAAACTTAAGCCTGTGTAAAAAAAAAAAATCACCCTTACAAAAAATAAGTAATGTATCATCAAATTGGTGAATTCCTTGCAGGCATAGATTGTCTTTCTCATATTCGCTTCTTAAAAAAAAACATAGTAACTTAAAAGATACAAACTAAAAATTACTAAATAAAATCATTGAATGACTAAAATGAAATAAGCCAAGCACTATGTAATATTAAAGCAGAAATGGATCTTAAAAGATAATTCAGCCCAGAAACTAAAATATGGAGTGAAAAGAGATGAAAAGGCAACTGTGTTTTTCAATATTCCCACAGCTTATCAAATACATTCTGTTATCAGACTATTTTTATCTTCTTTGCAAAAGAAATATAGATCTTTAACCGTTATTAAGCACATTAGAATAAAAATCAATTAAGAGTAAAAAAAATGATACAAAGTTTTCATAATTGCTAGAAGGACTCCAGTATTTTTACACTGTTTACTGGAAAGAATGTGCGAGGCTCTGAAATGACTGAAGACAAACTAAAATTGATTAATATTTTAATGAGAATAGGAAAGAATAGGAAAGTCATACATTAATTTTATAGCCGTATCAAAGTATTAAAACAACATGAATTAAAAGCAGCAGCATTTCACAAAGATAAAATCTACAAACAGATAATAATTCGGTTTTCAAAGAGTGTATTTTATTTACCACTGTTGACTTTAAGACTTAATTTTTGTGGGTGTTAGTGGTGAGTTTTCTGTTATTTAACTGCTGACTCTGGCTATGACTTGTGGATATTGGCAACTGGTGAGTCAAAAATGATTTATATGTCCTTTACATTAAAAATCAATGTTTTGGGACCAGCAGTTGGTGTAATGGCTATGTTGCTGGACTCCCATGTAGTTGACTGAAGTTCAAGTCCTGGACCCGGTGGCTTAAACTCACACCGGGCGCATGTGAGTGCATGCCCAAGATCCAGAGAGGAGAATGGAGAAGAAGGAATTACGGCATGGCCATCTCCCTGGGAGATGATTTCTCACTTTCTGTCTCTCTGTCTCTGTCTTTCTGGTGAGCGCACATGCCCTATAGCAAAAACCTCTCAGAAAAAAAAAAAATCAATGTTTTAGTCAAATAACGGTGAATGGAATAAATTGGAAGACCTTTTTAATGCATATATGTGTACAGGCAAAGGACTATATCTAGAGCTGTTGAAGGTTAAAAAATATTTTAAGCCCAGCATTTATTCTCCACACATATTTCCTAGAAATAATCTAGTATCAAACACATATGCACACACACACACATGTGTACAAGAATTTTTATAGCAATCTTGGCTACAATAGGGAAATATTTGAAAACAACTGAAATGACTGTCAATATGAGAATGGGGTGCCAATACAATGCAATTATAAGAATTAAATACACTTCAGGTAACAATATGTATACATCTCAAACATGGGTACATTCAATAGGAGAAAAAAAGAAGTTGTAGAGTTAGATTATAATATAATTCTTATAAAATTTTAAAACTTAACTAATACTATATACTATTTTATTTTGTGACATATTACATTGTAAACATAATGAAACCATGGAATTATATTTTTGATGCTGTAATTTCTGGTGAGGGTGGAAGGGAAATGTAACCATTAAGAACTGGAATTTCAGTTTTATCATTAACCTTTTCCTTTCTTTATTATATTGCTGTGCACTATTTCACTGTAAGCATATTTTAGAAAGGTAATGACAAATAAAATTGTGAAAGTGTGCAAAATGAAGAGAATTTCTGTCCAGGAAGATAGATAGCTCAGAAGTTTTGTTTTAGCCACGATGCAGCAAAGGGACTGTGAGGAATGTGGTGATACGTTCAGGTGTCAACCTAAGACTGACGAAACAGAAAGATTTCTAATGTCACATGCTAGTCAGGTGTGGAAACAAGCAACACTATTAATAAAACTTGAAAACAGAACCAATGCCAGGAAGCTTGAATAGATAGAGGGGAAAGTTCCAGGTCAAATCCAAAGGATTATAAACTGATTGCCAGCATTTCATTCAGTCATACATGTTTTCCTATTCACTGACTTCTTTTTATTTTCACCAAGATTTTATTGACTCCATTCTATGTACCAGGCATTGCTATGGATTTATGTTTTTGTACCTAGTAGCCAAATGTAACTATTTAAATTTAATTAGTAAAATGATGTAAAATTAATTAATGCCTCAGTTGTATTAGCTACATTTCAAGTGATTGGTATTGACTGAAGAAATCATGTAGCTAGTATCTACCTACCATTTTGAAAAATACACGTTTAGGACATTTTCATCATTGTAGAAAGTTGTATTGGAGGGTTTGTTGGAGATTCAAGACTACAGTATTATAATGGAAACCAATTATGTAAATCAGATTGTGTATTCTAATGGTAGAAAGAGAAAATAAAGGAAAAGATTACAAAAATATAATATTAATAATGAGTCTTCAGAAGAAAATAGAGTAGGCGGCTAGAGAAGGGAAAGGGGAAAGAAAAAAGAGTCATGATGGGGTCAGCAAGTGGCATGGTGGTTAAGGCACTGTACTGACTGATTGTGGTACTAGTCCCAGATCTGTGAGCTTGAAAATCAAGCCAGGCACAGGTGTGTGCATGCCCAGAATGCTGGGAGGAGAAAGGAGAACAGGGGATTGTGGTTTGGCCTTCCCCTCTGAGAAGTGATTTTTCACTTTCCCTCTCACTCTCTCTATCTGTATCCCTCCAGCAAGTGCATGTGCCCTGGGGAGGGGGGGAAGGAGAAAAAAAAGAATGAGCTTTGATAAAGTAGTTTTCATAGGAGATCCTAAAAGTGGAAAGAAAGGCATTTCCACTTATTAGGTTGATGCTGAAAAAATGTTTGGCTTCATAACTATTAAGAAAAGAGATTGCTTTAAGAAAAGAGCACATATGAGATTTCTGATAAGATACAGATTTTAAAAAGGTAATTAAAGTAATAACTCAAGAGGGGAGGATGTTATAAGCTTCCTTGTGCAAGTTTGAGGGATGAGACGAACCAGCAGAAGAATAGGTTTACTAAAGACTGAGGTAAGGAAGGGCACAGATGTCTTCGTTTTGTGAGTTTGGTGATAGTGACTTAGAATTTTTTTATTCCCTCTCCAAAGTAGATGATATTTTTCAAAGAGAAGTTGAAAATAGATAGAATTTAAGATACCAAGTTTGATTTTTTTTTTCAGGATCATTTCTGTACTTTCTTAGGTTGTCTGAAAAGTCATGATGCATTTTTCTTTTTTCTTTTCTTTTCTTAAAAAAAATTATTTTTTTTTTTGAGAGATTTTCACTGTAGGACGCCTGCGCTCGCCAGACAGACAGAGCCATTACGCTAACTGCTGGGTCAACCGCAGTCGACTACGTGGGAGTCCAGCGTAATGACTATGTCGCTGGACTCCCACGTAGTCGACCGCAGTTCGGTGGGGCTCCCAGGTAGTCGACCGCAGTTCGCGTCCCGGACCCAGTGGCTTAAAACTCACGCCGGGCGCGTGTGCGTGCGTGCCCAAGATCCCGAGAGGAGAATGGAGGAGAAGGGACTGCGGCGTGTGACCATCCCCCCTGGGGGGTGATTTCTCGCTTTCTCTCTCTATGTCTCTCTCTGTCTGGCGAGCGCACGCACCCTGTAGCAAAAACCTCTCAAAACAAAAACAAAAACAAAAAAAAACATTGTTTTTACATTCAATCATTGTGTATTATTACAGCATACCAAATAGATTTTCCCATCATGAATACACTGCATATTGGTTCAGTCAAAGATATTACCATACATATTATCAACTGATAATTTTTCATTTTCGTGTCCCTTAAATGGTGTGCTTCTTTCTTTTCCCTCTTGTTTCCTTTCCCCTCCATTTCCCATCCTCCTCCCACAGTGTCTCTAGTATCCACAGTTGCTCTCCATGCTTTTATACTTTTCAGTCTTTCAGTTTCTGTCACAGAGTGCAGACATTCCATATTTGTTAAGATATGAAGTTTGAAATAGTTGATTTCCAAATCTTTTTAACCCAAAGTTAGCACTTTCTTTTACCTACTAATCTATTATGATGATTCTTTATTTCTCTTCATTACACTGTTCTGGAACCACATTATCTATACTGTGTTTTCTGAGTAGAACTCATTCCAGCTTTGATGACCTTCTTGAGTCTAGTCATCAGATCTGTCATCCTGTCTTCAGTGGTCTTATGTTGTATCTGATGAGACAACTCTTACATAATCATGAACCTTTGTTTACCAGAGGTGTGCCAGTAAATGCTTGACAACCATCTCTCAAGACAAAATCATGACTTGATATGTGGCACTTATTGATTGCCATAGTGTAAATCTACTCACCATGGCTGATTTCAAAGTACTAGCATGGCCTGACTGACTTGTAAATTCACAAAATTGTAAGAATCAGCTCTCTTGCAAAACCTGTGAAAGATCTGAGAGTTTTACCCTGCAAGTGAGTTGAGGAGCTAGCCTGCCAGGGTGATGGAGATAGCCTGAGGGTTCCAGTCAGGAAGAATCAGGAGAGGATGGTAGAATGCTTTGGTTGAATGTCAATTAAAGTGCAATAACCCTTTCTGTTGTCATTAATTTACACTTTTGCATTAGGATCGGGTAATAGGGTTAATTATTGTTTACCTTCGGGTTTCTGGCCACTCTAACCACGTTTTCCGCTTTAGAACCGTTAGTTTTTGTCAGCTCTGCCAGGAAAATTCTTCCCTAAAATCTTCTGGGACGTTTTCCCAGTTTATGATAGACAAATGTCACTTTCTCAGAGTACTCCTTAGGACAACCAGTCTAAGACCGACTGTTGGGTCAGACTGTGGGGCAGTGGTAAAATGTGGTGCTCTGGGAGGCAATTCATCATGGGAAGGTTTACAATTCAAGTTGGAGCATGCCAGGCACATTTGTGCCCATGATCCAGGCTAGCTGAGGCTGGTGGGTGGATCTCAGTGTCATGTGCCCAATGTGTTTCTTAAGCTGCCGTTTCTTGGACTTGAACTGTTTGATTGGCTATTGGGATCCAGCTACCTTAACCACCATACCAGGGGCTGGCCCCAAAGATCGCTCTTCAACAAGAATTTTTATATTTGGTGTTCCTGGAAGGGATTTTCATAGTTTAGTATTCATTTTTATGTATCTCTAATATATCTTATAATATCAGAAATTCATCCTGACAGTATCAGTTGACAATTTCTAGTCAAATAAAATACAAAGGAATTCTGATTCATAATATTTAAATATTTTTCTTTCTAATTAGATTTCGAAAATACTGTTAATCACCATACCTGAAAATAAGACAATTTCCTCTTCTCTCATTGAAGACGATCAAACCAAGTCAGGTAAGTGTATTTAAAATGGAGTGTTTTGAATGTAGATGATAGGAAGATCATTTACGGAAGAAAGTAGTTACAAAGATGTCTTTTCCAGGGTCAGAAAAAAAAATTAACTGGTAATAGGAAAGTCAGGCAAATGAAAGAAGCACATCAATTTAAGGAAAACTCACTCTGTGAATTATAACCAATTTCTTTTATCACTGCTACTGAACTCTAGTATTGGCAGTAAAATAGGTAGGCAATACAACTTTGATGTGCTGGAGTTGGCGCTTCCTGGCACAGGTAGGGCCAGCTATATGCATCTCAACTTCACTCCATTGGTGTGAAATTAGCATGGTGATAATATTTACTGTCACCTAATAATTTGTTATTAAACCTTTACCGATATGACATTGCAGATAGGCATACAAAATGAACAATAAAAATGCTGATATAATTCTCTTTTAACATTTTTATTATATCTAAATAGTTAACATATTTTATTGCATTGCTTTGCTCTATTGATTTGCATCCTTAGTGACCATTTTGTATCAAGTTGGCAATACCTAGTCTTTACATGAGATAGAACAGGGTTCAGCAAATTAGACCCCATGGCTCAAATATGAACAGTTGCCTTTTTGTTATAGTGTCAAAGCTAAGAATTTTAAAGATACATTTGTAAAAGATTATAAAAACAAAACAAAACAAAGAGGAATATGCCACAGAGACTGACGGTGGCCCACAAAATCTGTAATTTTTACTAAGTGGTCGTTGGGTCCTATGTTTGCCAACCTGGGTATAGAATTTAACTGAGAAAAATTGCTAGTAAATTGTCTTTGTATCAGTTGCTCACTGCTGCACGTAAGCTATATAGTAACCACTCACAAAAATGCAAGTTCATCCTGTGTCACAAGCGTTTATTTAGCTCATTTGTGAATTAATCGGCTGGGTATTTCCTCTGATCTCAGGTGGGAATTAGAAATGTTCAATTTTGGGATTTTGTTTCTGTATTTCACATGTTGACTTGTTATTGGAACAACCCTCAATTCTATAAACTTTGATTTCATACTTTGAATTTGAATTGATTTTTAAAAGATTTCCTTGAGTTGTCTAAACTTTTTATAAAATTATTTTCTGATCTCTTAACCTTGTAATTTAATTTATTGTCATATGTCTAGGTTTTTGTATAAAGTAGCAACTATTTCTTCTATCTTCATTCTTGTTTCTTGACTTTTGTTTCTTGTTGCAAATATTTATTTATTTGTTTATTTATTTATTTAAATTGCTAGATGGCACATGCGCTTACAATATAGACAGGAAGAGAGAGAGGGAAAGTGAGAGGGAAAAAGCACCCCCCAGTGACCATTGTCTCACCATAATCCCCTCTCCTCCATTAGTCTATATCACTGGGACTCGAGGCACACACACCTGCATGCCCACAGTGTTTTTCGGACCACTAGAGCTGTAATTTGAACCTTTCTGTCCTTGTAGGATCCAGCTTTCTTCACCACGTGGCTCCAGGACAGGCCCACAAGAGCCTTTAAAATATTTTCTTAGACTATTGAGTATATTCAAATATTAAGCTAGGTCATCTCACCTCTGCAAACATATGCACATATTTGCTATCATTTTCAGATTTTCTTAGACATTATTAACCTTTTATTGTGGTGTGTGGTTTTTCCATAGGGCATGTACACTAACCAGAGAGAGACAGAGAGATGGAAAATGAGAAATCACCCCTCTTCCGTAGGACATTTGCCATGTTGCAATCCCTTCTCCTCCATTCTCCTCTCATAATTTTAGGCATGCATACGCACATGCCCAACATGATTTTCAAGTCACTGGGTCTAGGACTCAAACCACAGTTGGCCATGTGGAAGTCCAGTGCCTCAACCACCATACCACCTGCTGGCCCTTATTAACCATTAAAAATAGTTACTGAGTTCTGTGTAAAACAGTACTAGGATTTTTATATCAATTATTGCATTAGAGAAATTAGATACTTTAACAGTAGTTTGTCTTCTTAATGTGGAACATAACTTATGTTCTTATTTGTTTAAACTTTTTTTAATGTTCTAATAATATTTTGTACTCTTCTAAAATATTTTAAAAGCCTACTTAAAATTATTAAATGTGTTTCCACATAGTTTGTAATTTTGTGACTATAATTATACATCTTTTTGGCATATTTTTATTTCAATGACACTAAAAATGTTGTTTGTTCTTTTAAAATATCATGACAGACCATGTATGTAATGTCTTTTATAAACTCTCATTAGTCATTTTGATTGTAGTGTTTTCCTAGAAATTCAGTTTTACTGTATTTAAATACATTTCTCTTCATGTATCATTCTTTTAGTGTAAATATAATAATAAATTTGGCCATTATCTACAAGGCCAATAATACCATACTTTTGGACTTTAAACATCTGAGCATAACATAACCTTCGAAGTAAAATTAAAGCTTTATTGAAGTTTTCTTAAAAACATTGACCAGAGGGAGCCAGCTGGTGGTGTGGTGGTTAAAGCACTGAATCCCACTTCCTTGGGTTTAAGTCCTGGGGTTTCAAGTCCTGGACCTGGTAGCCAGAGGATAAGGGATTACGGCATGGTCATCCTCCCTGGAGGTTGATTCTCATTTCCCTCTGTGTGTCTTTTTCTCTGTCTCTGGTGAGCGAACAATCATTGTGGCTAAAGCGTAGAAAAAAATTAAATAAAAATAAAAAAGCCAGAGGAGTGACCAGAGGAGTCACACAGAAAACTTTTATTAAAATAATTAATTGATTTCTTATCTTGGAATGTCACAAAAAATATTTCCTATTGTCTTGTTTTCTTGTCTCTCTTCCAGAGGGACATCTCCTGAACTTTGTCTCTCTCTCCTATATATCCTCAGTTCTTTCTTATGTAACTTAGCCTGTATCCCTTTATTCTGATCTCATTTTTCCCCCTATCCCTTACTAGATCAATACAGGGCAAGATAGCTGCTTCAGGAAGCAAATATTCTCTCCTTTTTTGTTTTGTTTTTTTTTTGTTTTTTGGCAGGGAGAGGCTTTTGCTATAGGGCACATGCTTGCCAGAAAGACAGAGAGAGAGAGAGAGAGATGGAAAGCGAGAAATCACCCCCCCCCCGGGGGGGAATGGCCACACCGCAATCCCTTCTCCATTCTTCTCTCGCGATCTTGGGCACGCACGCACACATGCCCGCCGTGAGTTTAAGCCACTGGGTCCAGGACTCGAACTGTTGTTAACTACATGGGAGTCCAGCTACATAGCCATTATGCCAACTGCCGGTCCCTTATGTTACTTTTTTATAGATAAAACCTATCCTGAAGTAAAGGCTCTCAGAGAGAGAACATATAGGAGAGAACAAGTGAAGTTACCTTACCCTATTGATATATATGTTTTGTCCCACTCTTTCTAGTCACATTTATTTTCTTTAAAAAAATTATAAACATGAAAAAAGTCAGATATTCTTGTTTATCAAATATTCTTGTTTGTCCATGGGCTTAATCTTAACTCTTAAAAAAATAACCCTCATATATTTAAAGTATATGTTATATATCTCATTTCCTTTATTTCCTTTTTTATTTTGAAATGAAATGTAATGAAATGCTTATAGGCGAATTACAAACCTACGTGTGTAACTTTTTTTTATTTTTTTTTAAAAGATTTTTGCTATAGGGTGCATGCACTCACAGGAGAGACAGAGACAGAAAGCTAGAAATTACCCCCCACCCCCAGGGGAGATGGCCACACCGCAATCCCTTCTGCTCTAGTATCCTCTCGGGATTTGGGTTATGCACACACACATACCAGGGATGAGTTTTAAGCAGCTGGGTCTGGGACTCAAGCCATGTTGGACTGTGTGGGAGTCCAGAGACAGAAAGATTAGGCCATCTGCTGGTCCCGTACATGTGTAATTTTAATAAATGATTATGAGAAAGCATTTGTGTGACTTCTGCTCAGGCCACAGAGAGACAAGTCCAGTTCCTCTGAAGGCCTACCCACACTCTCGTGATCAAAACTTCTATCCCATTTCTGGACCTCTATCATACTAATTTCCATGTATACATATGTATATGTTCTTGAATTTTTTACTTCAGTTTTGCATATTCATTGAAATTATACTGCATTAATATTTTTGTGTTGCTGCATTTGTTCATTTTTTTGTTTTCTTCACCTATGTTGTTGCTTTCTTTAGTTCAGTGTTATTTGTTTAATTACTTATTTTTTGGGGGGGATTTTTGCTATAGGGCGTGTGCGCTCACCTGAGAGACAGAAAGTGAGAAATGATCCCCCCTGGGGGGATGGCCATAGTGTAATCCCTTCTCCTCCATTCTCCTCTCAGGATTTTGGGTATACATGCACACGTGCCCAGCATGAGTTTTAAGCCATCTGGTCCGGGGCTCAAACTGTGGTCGACTACGTGGGAGTCCAGAGACAACCATTATGCTATCTGCTGGCCCCCATTCAGCATTATTTGTGAGTTTCATCCATTCTGCTGTAAAATAAAACCATTCACTATGTTGCTGTTCCATTTTCATCTTTGCTTATGTTGAAGAACATTTTGTTTATTTCCAATATTCAGTTACTTTAAACAATACTTCTAAAAACATCCTCATATATGTATGTGAGCTTTTGTAAGGCATACTTCCTAGAACTGATAGGTGTATAGTATTTATACCATTGACTTTTATTAGACAATGCTAAATTATTATCCAGGTTGATTATACAAATTTACACTGCCATAGTAATGTAAGAATGTTACATTTGCTTCTCCACGTGATATGATTAGATCTTTAAATTATTGATAATCTCCATACTACAGAACAGTATTTAATTTGAATTTCACTACTCATGAAGTGGAAAAAATTTTCACATACTTTTGGATATTTTGATTTCTACTGTTGCAAATTGTATCATTTATTCCATATATTCCATTCTATATCATTTATGACTTACTGTAATAAGTCATTTTTCTTTTTTCACATTGATTTATAGGAATTCCTTATGTAATATGAACTCTGTTATGACTTTATGATTATTTTAGTTGTAAAATTCCCCATATTTTGTAAACTTCTAAGATTAAAAATCTCATCAACTGAAACATGGTCTACATTTTTTTTAATTTATTAATTTTAATTTGATCAGAGAGGTACAGAATGAGAAAGTGTGAAAGAGATGGAAAGTGATAAAGCAAGTCACCAGGTTCAGGACTTGAACTGTGGTCAGCCATGTGGGAGTCCAACACCCTTAATCAACAAGTCATCTACCAGTCCCCTTACATTGAATTTTAAGATGCATTCTTATTTGATTGATCTTAGTATGTGAGAAAATATTATTCTAGTAAGTGATAAAATATAGTCTTAAAGTTGATAAGGAGGTTATGTATGGAAAATGAATATGTATAATGTATATATGTTTATATATATTCATGTCTATGTCTAGATATACATGTGTACATATGTTTGTATAAGTATATTACATACATTAGATAGGTATGTACACACATATATCTAAAGTTTACTCGCAGGTATAAAGTATCTGGAAATAGACGAAAGAAAATTATAACATCGGTTGCCTATAAGAGGAACATTTGATCACTTATAGATCAGGAATTGCATGAAAATTTTGCAAATTCCTGATACATTAATTTTCTTTCAAGTATTCAAAACAGTTCTATACTACATGAAATAGTTTATTTTTCTTTTGTTTTGTTTATACTTACTCTGCCAGCATATTCCTACTAATTCACTTAAAAAAATTTGGTGCCAGCAGGTGATGTGGTAGTTAAGGACGCTGAACTCCTACAGGCCGACTGCTGTTCAAGTCCCAGACCTGGCAGCTTACTTTCTCTCTCCCTCTCTCTCTCTCTCTCTCTCTCTCTCACTCACTCAAGTTCTGTCCCTCTCTGGTCAAATTAAAATAAGTAGATAAATAGAATAAGTTAAATAAAATAATTCTTTAAAAAATGTACCTTAGGTGTATTTTCAACTACATATCTTTTTCTCCCATGCCAGTATCTTCACTGCACTAGGATTGCTTATTGTAATCCTTTTATTAGTTAGAAAATTCCATAAAGATGTTGCACTGTAGAATCCACATGTCACTGCTTTGGCTACTAAGTTTAGGGATTGTGGCAAAGAAGCATATTTAGGAATATTTCTGTAAACTGAAGGCTAGAGTGAATAAAAAGTTCAAAGAGAACACTGAGGTCTAAATTACATAAAAAGCTTGTATCATCATCATGGAGTCTGACAAAGGGATCAGAGAGGGGACTGAAGTTGTGGTGTCATGCAAAAAATTCAGCAGCTTGGTAAAGCAGACTACTTGTTCCTAACACCAACATCCAATGGTAATATTTGTGAACAAGTCCCTATGTGGTGGGCTGGCTGGCTTATCAGATAACTATCTGTATGTTCAACTTTTAGAATTTTTTTTTTTCTTGAGTCCTTATAGTTATACCATGGTAACACATAGCTCTACTAGGCTGAACCACAAGAAAGTTCTAGGTTCAGGTCTGGAGGCTTCTTCGAGTATGTTGGGTAATGGCTATGCCCTGGATCTCAGGCTAGCACATGATTGGGGAGTATTCTTCGGCATCAAGAGCCTTTTTGGGTGTCACCCCTTCTCTCTCTCTCTCTCACTCTCTCTCTGTCTCTCATTCATGGAAGAAATAAAATTTTAAGAAATTTTTTTTTCTTATATTTCCTTTTAATGTCATTGTACACACATTTGTATGTTCAATTTGACCGGCATTTAAGAATACTATTTCTCCAAAGTTAATCATTTAAATTCTCAATGTTATTTCTGATTATGCTTTTCTTAAAAATAATTTTTATGGTACAAAATTATTCCTTGGTGCATTTGTCATTTGTAAATTTATATTCGAATTGTCATGTACCTTTGAATTAATCTTATGTAACTATTTCTAATTGTACAATAAATTAGATAAAGCAACTAGTTTCTGCTTTTTAATATTTCTTGTTATTATGTGTTGCCTAAGGTTATCTTGACTCTTTATAAAATTTTATTATCTTTAAAATGGTGAAATCTATATTTTCATGGGATTCATAATGTGTATATGATTTTATCTTATTATATTTTTAGATATTGTATATAATTTAGATATTCTGAATTGCATAAGCCATAGATAAATATAGTGAATTATATTCTTTCCATATATTGTTTCCATAAATTTATCTTTTTGTTAAGAAATACATTGTTCTTTCTAATACAATGTGCTACTTTTATTACATATATTTATTTGTTATTAATTGTAGCTTTACTTTTTTTTTAAAGAATTATTTTATTTAACTTATTTATTTGTTTTTATTAAACTAGAGAAGGACAGAGAGAGTGAGAGAAAGAGAGAGAGCGAGAGAAAGAGAGAGAGCGAGAGAAAGAGAGAGAGCGAGAGAAAGAGAGAGAGCGAGAGAAAGAGAGAGAGCGAGAGAAAGAGAGAGAGCGAGAGAAAGAGAGAGAGCGAGAGAAAGAGAGAGAGCGAGAGAAAGAGAGAGAGCGAGAGAAAGAGAGAGAGCGAGAGAAAGAGAGAGAGCGAGAGAAAGAGAGAGAGCGAGAGAAAGAGAGAGAGCGAGAGAAAGAGAGAGAGCGAGAGAAAGAGAGAGAGCGAGAGAAAGAGAGAGAGCGAGAGAAAGAGAGAGAGCGAGAGAAAGAGAGAGAGCGAGAGAAAGAGAGAGAGCGAGAGAAAGAGAGAGGGAAAGTGAGAAAGCAAGCCACCAGGTTTGGGACTCAAACCGTGGTCAGCCATGTGGGAGTCCAGCACTCTTAACCACCACACGACCTGCTGGACCCCCTTTTTTTAAAAAAAGAATTATTTTATTTAACTTATTTATTTGTTTTTATTAAACTAGAGAAGGACAGAGAGAGTGAGAGAACTGTAGCTTTACTTTTAAAATAATAACTCTCACTACTATTGAATTAAAGTTCTAGATTTTTTTATATTTTAGTCACATCAAGTTTTCTTTTTCTGAAAAAAGTTTGTATACATTTTGTTTACAATTTTTGCTATATTTATTTGGTTATTCGTTTTAGATAAATGATGAACATTATATGTATTTAAAGTTATTTGATTGTCTTTATCTTTTAGTATTTTTGTACTTTTCAACATTTTTATCATTTCTTTTTTTGCTTATTTTTGCTAAAATTCACTTTTACCTTATTTTATTCTTTAATATGCTTTGAATATATATATATTCTACTTGCAATGGGTAGTAAATATTAGCATAAGATATTCCCTAAGCTTTTAAACCTTGTATTTACATATGTATGTATAATCTACCAAAATATTTTAATGCCTTTAGAATAAAGCAATGCATTTTTTAAAAATTCTTTTTAAAAAGTTCATAATAGTGCATGTACATGTGAGAGAGAGAAAGATAAAGAGAGAGGTGAACATTCTCCACAGGTCATTCCATGATTCCCTTTTTCCAGACCTCTAGCACATCAGATTCTGGGCACTAGTGCATGTGCTAGTGTGTTTCAGGCTGACCAGGCTGGATTCCAACCATAGTCACCATGTGACATCCAGCTTCTTTAGAACAATGTGTTTCTATGCTAAGGAGCTAGCCCAATACATTTTTACTTTATAATTTACATACTTAAAACTTTCAACCCTTATTTTATAATTTAATGCATTGTGTTAAGTGTATACATGAGTGAAGCTATTCATCCTTTCCTGATATAAGATATTTCTGTCATCCTAGAAAAGTCCTCATGTACCAAAGGCAACCACTGTTCTTTGATTTCTGTTACCATAATTTACTTTTGTCTTTCCTTGGACCTTATAATAATGGAGTTAAACAATATCCATTATGTTCTCTCTGGTTTCTTTTGCTTGATGTATTTTTGAGATTCATCAGTGTCAATTCATGTTTTATAGCTTATTCTTTATCACTTTAATATTCTATTATGTGACTACAAAATCTATTTTTTAGATTTAATTTTTAGCGATAAACTTAGAAGTCCTTTCCATTTTCTACTTTTAAAAAAGCCTTTGGGATAGTATCTTTTGCTTGATGGCATATACTTTCACTTCTCTTGGGTAAAACTTTAGGAGTGGGGTGGCTACATTTACATTGTGGTGTCGATATATTTAATTTTATAAGAAATAGTTAAACAAATAATATATTCTTATTTTTGAGAATTTTGAAGCACTTCAAAGATTGTAATTGAAACACAGACTTCCCCTTTGTGTCCATGTTACCATTTTTCCAAAGGTAATCTGTGTCCTGTCAGTTTTTCAATCTAGAAATTTTCTATGCATCCACAAATACCTCTCAGCCTATATGACTCCTTTTTATAAACAAAGATGACAAAACTTGAATACAAATATCTGCCTCGCTATTTTTCACTTAATAGTGTATCTTGAGGGCCAAAGGTAATGTAATGGTTAACGTACTAGACTCCCAAATGACCCTTTGCAGTTTTACTCCTGGACCAAGTGGCTTGAAAATCACATAGGTTGCATGTGTGCAGGTGCCCAAAGTCCCGGGAGGAAAATTAAGTAGAAAAAATTGTGGCATGGTCAACCCCCTGAGGGCGATTTCTCATTCTCTTTCTCTTTGTCTCTCTCCAGTGAACACATGCACCTGATAACAAAAATCTGAAAAAGAAAGAAAAAAAGTTTTTAGAACTACTTTCTGTATCAGCACATGACTTTTTTTTTGTTTTTAATAGCTTCACGTTTATTTGAAAACTTTCTCGCAAGAATTAAGACAATGGAATAGCAGATTCCATTGTGCATTTAGTTAATATTTTATTATAGCTATTATTTATTTATTATTATTTTTCTTTTTTAGAGATTTTTGCTATAGAGTGTATGCACTCACCAGAGAGGTAGAAAGTGAGAAATCACCCCCTCCCCCGCCCACCACCAAGGGCAATGATAGCTGTGCTATAATCTAGTCTCCTCCATACTCATCTCAAATTTTTTGGCATGTACGCACACATACCCAGCATGAATTTCAAGCCTCCAGGTCCAGGACTCAAACCATGGTCAGCCATGTGGAGTCCAGCACCTTAACTACAGTGCCACCTCCTGGCCCTATTTATTTATTTTTTGAAAATTTTAAAAGAACTTCTCAATTTTTTTACATTGTATTGCTCATTTTAAAAAATTTATATTAAATGCTCACTGAAATTTGTTTTCTTTTTAAAAGACAATGCCATGTCATCAGGAATTGGTGCCCCTAAGGGAGCTGTTGAAATTTTTCATGAAAGTAAAATGACAAATACTGAAAGTGAGTAACTGAATGTAAATTCTATTATAAATTACATAAGCTCTATTTATACTCAGTCTGTGATGCCAATAGTACATTTTTATTAGTAAATCCTATAAGTCATCAATGGTTAATATAGTAATTATACATATTATTAAGAATTAATAGTGAAATATTCCTAATATACTGTTCATGCACAATGTTGGCTCATAAGCGTTGTCATATAATTTCAGGAATGTATAATTTTTTTAAATAAACTTTTGCCAGGAGAGGCAAGTGGTAAATAAAACCTTTCCACATCACTGGGGATATGTTTCTTAGAAGAAAACGACGAATGTTTTGGAAGTGTGAAATCCAGAATTCTAAAATCTGTGCAGTAAGAACCTACAAACATTATCTCTGAAAGTGTTTCTAACATTGCATGTGGAAAGAGGTGAAAAATATATGAGAAAATGTGTACATTTAATCTGTAGGGTGTTCATGCTTATTTATTTTAGATCATCCTGGTAGAGAAGTCTTTACCAAATATTTTTAATCCTGACTTCGGGAAATTGTTGCTCTGGAGAAAACCAGTCTGACATGATAAAGCCGAAATAAATTATCATTATGAATCTTTTATCCATTTGTGTTGAATAGAAATCTTGAATGTAATTTTAAAATCTTGGCTTAGAGTTTATCCCCTAAAATCAGTGATAGATGATATAGTTTTGGATAGATTTATAAAATATAAAATTAATGCTTTATTAACCTACTAATTTAAGACAGTGGGATATCCATGTACTATTAGAATATAAAGATATATTAGAATGAGGAATGTCACTTTGAAGAAGTGTATAATCTTACAGGCCACATAAAATGTAAATATATACACCAATTTGCACAACAATGTAATAGGGAATGGTTATATAGAGTAGAAGCAGAGATGAGACAGGCAGTACATGCCAAATGAATACCATAGAGAATAATTATCTTCAATATTTTAATAAGGCAATTAGTGTGATCTCCAAGCATTATGAGAAATGTCATTTGGTGAGGGGACATTTGAACTAAATTTTAAAGAATGCATTTATATGTGAAAAGAAAAATGAGTGAACTTGAGCAAGAAGTGTAGAAAGTGTCAAATAACAGTGAAGGAATAACACAAAATCTGGAAAGGATAGACTACTTCAAGTATAGCATGGAGAGGATTCAGAAATGTGGAGATGGCTAAAATAAAACTAGAAAGACAAATGAGGTGCAGTCCAGAAGCACTTTGAATTCCAAGCTCAAGCATTAACTTTTCAGTCTTTGATCCTGTGTATATTTAAGTAGGGATGTGACATAACTAAGTTCTTTCTTTGTAAAGTCTAAGTATGCAGAATTATTTGCCTATAGTAAGAAATATGAGAACCAATTATCTTATTATTGCACTTAAGGCTTATAATAAAAAGAACTGATCTAAGAATGATCAATAGATATTCAAGATTTTAGAGAAATAGTACAAGAGATTTATAGGGACTAGAGAAATATTACAAAGGACTGATTATTCCCTATAGAAACCTACTAGTCTCTGTATGTAGACATGGGAACTTGAATGAGAAGATGGAGGCTTCAAAGGTGATTTAACTGTTACACCCTTTCATAACAAGAAGGAATGGGAGGAAAGAAAGGAAGTTGGGTGGGATGAAGATGAGTTCAGTTTTATCGATACTAGATTTGGAAATGATATTGGTCACTTCAAAGCTATATATGGCATGCTAGCCTTGACAAAATCAAAATGTTTAAAACCGAATACACAGGGAGGAGAAAAGAGGGTAACAAAAAGTTTATTTTCGAATATCATTACTTATATCATTATTTTATTTGTTGAATAGTTCCAGAGTATCCACTCTGTGCCAGGCTCCATTCTCACGATGTATCATGCATCAGAGCCCTCTCATTTTAGAGCTTCCCCCTAGTTACTTCCTTTACCTTTTCCAGCTCTATGCCTAATGATTCAAATGTTATTCCTTTTTCTCTGTAACATTTCTGGCATTAGCATTTTACCTTCCTGATGTGAATTCAGTTCCTTATTAATGATGTATCAACTTCTGAATGGGTATGTTCTAGTTTTATGTACTTCCTGAGAGTAGTTCAAATCTCGGCTCTTTCACCTACCAACTCCGTGAATGTGGACAACATATATAACTTCTCAAGTCTTGATTTCTTCATCTATATAATCAAGACAATAATTCCATTTCATAAACTTGTTATGAGGATTCAATAAAATGCGGCATCAAAGTGCTTAGTTTAGCTTCTGCTTCACATTTCTAGGCCCTCAAAATATTAATGTTAGTCATAAAAATGTTAGTCAATGTTCATCACAGATTCACACATTTAAATATAAATGTGACAAAGGAGTGAATACTTTTATTTATAACTAAACAAATATGCTCTTATAACAGAGATTGTGTTTATAGAGAAGGTCATGAGGCTTCCCCTAAAAGTATTTAATAGACTGTAGTTTAAATGGAAATATCAAATAGATTTACCAACTCAATGGGTTGGCATTGAAACAACAGCCAACGACATTACTTCTCTGTTCCTCAAGGTCAACAGAAATGAGGACATCACACTGTTCTCTTAGAGGCATTGAGAGTATTTTGTGTCTTCCACTTAAGATTGGTGATTATAACTATAATCCAGGCTTAGAGAGTCCTTAGAGTGAAAAGGACTGCAAGTAAGCACTTTGGTGAAGTTTCATGGACAACTTTGCGGTGCTTCTACAACCTTCAGTCGATTCGGGACATGCCAGGATTAGAATCACTGAGGCACATCGGACTGAGTGGATTTTATGATGAGTACAGCTTGAATGCTATAGTGAGACCATCAATCACTCTTCGCATGAGACTCCAATTTTCAGAAATGGAAGGTAGAAAATGAGGTTATTATGAGGATGAAGGAGACCTGCTTTTATTATTTTTTTTTCAGCAAGAAAAATTCACGCTGGATTTAAATTCTTCAATGCACATGTAGTTGGATATTATTTACATTGGAAAATGTGGAATTTCTTTAAAGGGATTATTTGAAATATATTTCAAAGTACTTTTCTAGGTGATTCGAGATTCATTTAAAAATAGATTGATTAACTGGTTCTCTGACTTTTTTCTTTCTTTTTGCCTTTTTTTTAATGTTTAGTTCATGCACTATGGAATACATTAATTTTTAACTTGACTTGAAATTTTATTCTGATTTTTCAGGTTCATTTTTATTTCCTATGCTATTAAGTTATAAACAATGATTTTATTTTAGCATTTAGATATTTTGAAGGTTAATTCTATAATTTTCCAGCATATTTATCAACCCATTTATTAAAGAATTTTTTACAAATGGTAGCATTAATGAAGTAGAATTGTTTTTTGCATAGTCTGAACATCAAGGTTAACTACTCTGCATCAAACTACTAACATCTTCTGTCTGCTTTATCTTTAGCGGTGAATAAAGGCATTTATTTTAGTTACCCATGTCGACGTCATAGCTGTTCTGTAGTGAACATCCCAGCACCATGTGTGAATAAAATGATTTCACACATTGAAGATGTGGAGTCTAAAATACAGGAGCACTTGAAACGAGTAAGTAACTTACTTAATTTTTGTGGGTTCTATAGAGCCTGTAAGGTTTGTTATTTTAAAACTGCAGGGAATTATTTTGAATTTTTTACTGTAATTGGAATACATTTTAGAATCTTTGCTCAGTTGCATAATTTACTAGTCTAGACATGTTTTTGATAGTCTCACTCCAGAAGGGTAAAACGACCTTATTAAATAGATTTTTCCCCCTACCTGTTCATTCTTTATCTAGAGGCAATCATGCTAAGTAGTAATTTCCATAAGCCAACTTGACTAGTAAATAGTATTTACATCCTTTTGGGGACTCTAAACTGATTAGATGATTAGATGAGTAAATTGGTATATAAAAGGACAGTGTGTCCTTTTTAATGAGTTATTTCATTCTAAAGAAATACTCAATAAGTCTGTTGAAAGAGAATATAATGTTTCCTTGTGTTTTTCTTTTTTTAACTGTTAAAATTTACCATTATTATTCTGATGAGAGTTCGATCTTAAAATCACTGTAACTTTCATTTATTTTCAAAAGGTGACTTAGGAATGATTTTAAAAAATCTTATACGCTTTATTAAAATTAAATTTCTGAACAACTAATGCAGAACTAGAAAGTCCAAGCAGGGGGATAAGTCTGCCAGAGATGTGTTCTATTTCTTTTCCTGCTCTACTGTAATGGATGTAGACGATGTTCTGATGGGCTACTCGAAATTCTCTGTTTAGGGTGCCATTGCCTTTGAAAGGCCCTAGAAGGTAATAGTCAAGATTGCAGGCTCTAGAAGGACATATTCTGTGACTATAGGTGACAAGAGAGAAATAATGACACTGTGTTAGGACAAGTGCAGTGTATGCTATGCACTCAATATATATTGCTATTGTTAATTCTATAATATTATTTATGTCATTCTATACCAGTCTTATATTATCTCTACTGTTTCTATATTCTTCAAATCAGAATACCCTTTCAGAAAATGCCTTGTAGGTCACAAGACTCATAATGTCCTGGGCTTTTAAGGAAACAGCAAGAGAATAAATACATATTAATGTGGTATGCTGGATACTTCAAATGTGTTTTAATGAACAACAATCCACATTGTTGAAATGATGAAAATAGATTCACAGATGTTTTAGTAAACAGTTATAACAACTACTGTTTATTGTAAACCTAATATAAGTCAAATGCCATGCTTTACTATGTTATTTCTCTTAGATCTTACAAAACCAATGAGTGGTTACTGTAACACGTAACTGATAGATAAGGAACTAGCAATTTAAAACAACTCAATGGGTTAAGGTTACAGGCTGAATTGGGATTCAAACACTGTTATCAGAGCTCATGGCTCATGTTCTTTCTCCATTCCCACCTAGGACTCTGAAGAGTTGATAAACTCCTAACCACTACTAATACAGGGCCAGCTAAAGGATTGCCTTAGATAAATTAACTTTACAAAATAAGTTATTTTATAGCTGATA
Organism: Tupaia belangeri chinensis; assembly: GCF_000334495.1. Taxonomy (NCBI): domain Eukaryota; kingdom Metazoa; phylum Chordata; class Mammalia; order Scandentia; family Tupaiidae; genus Tupaia; species Tupaia belangeri. Next base: position 3,418,604 of record NW_006159775.1, read on the forward strand.
ATCAGGAAAACTGAAAAAAAGAGACTGTCTTGGGTACATTTATTATGTACCAACTGAATAGCAGAAATGCTCTGGGTTCAGCAGGTGGCATGATGGTTAATGTGCTGGACTCCCATAAGGCTGACATTGTTGGAGTCCTGGACAGACATCATGGCTTGAAATTCACACCGAGGATGAGTGCGCATGCCCAAGATCACAGGAGGAGAACGGAGAAGTAGGGATGGCGTTTGGACCTCCCTGGTGGGTGATTTCCTACTGTCTCTTTTTGTCGGTCTCTGGTGAGCACACACACTATGGCAAAAACCTAAAAATGCTCTCTGACAACAAACACTAGGATGACTTGTTCAGTGCTGTCTTGCGCTGCCTAGCTTAGTGACACATACACACTGTAAATGTTGAATGAACAAATAAAGGAGGACATGAATCAGAATCTTTCTTTTCTACACACATCTGCAGTATCTATCCACCCAATATAGTAAGAGTTACCATTTACCAAACATTTGCTGTTTTCTAGGCATTTTAAAAATATCTATTTTCATATTTGTCCTTCTTAATAAAATTCATTATTTTCTAATATGCTTTGGAGAAGAGCAAACTGAAAATATTAATTAAGCAGTGCTCACTCTTCGAGGACTTTATAAACATTTGGAGAATTATGTCATAATTCGTTGAAGTGCCTCTTAACCAATTTCCTCCTGACTCTCTTGTGACACTTCAACTTACTTCAACTTCAAATGGCTTCTTAGAACCATCATATAAATCATCCTGACATATATTTCTACATTATGCAGAACTCTGACTTTGCAGTTTCAAAAATCAAGAGGTAACATATTCTTGATTATTAATTAGTTTAGAATCTATCTTCTCACTTAACATTCTCTTCTCCACACAATGACTATTTATCATTCAACTATTTTCTTTTGCGTTTATTTGTATTTTTTACTGACTTGAAAGAACAACTTACTACCTCTAGTAAGTTGTATGTGTGGCCAACTGGTGGCATGGTGATTAAGGTAGCTGGATCCCACATGACTGACTGCACAGTTTGAGTCCTAGACCCAGCAATTTGAAAACACACTGGGTACGTGTGTGTGTGTGTGTGTGTGTGTGTGTGTGTCTGTGTGAGTGCATGCTTAAAATTCTGGAAGGAGGAATTGAAGTTTGACCCCCTCCCAGGGGTATAATTTCTCTCTTTCTCTTTCATCAGAGAGTACACGTGCTTTATAGATAATAAGGTATTTTAAAAAGAGGAAATTATAGATTTATAGATTTTATGAACATTATCTCTATTTGTGAGTGATCTTTTTACTTTTCTAAAATATCTTTTAGTAAAATGTTCTATGTTTTAATTTACTTAAATTTATCATTTTACGTTTAAGTGTTTTATGTTTTATTTAAGAAATCTTTCCATAGCAGAATCATTTAAAATTTTTAGTTTGTATCTTTACGTTGTTTAGTTTTTCACTTGAAAGTTAATAAATGATGCAAAATTTTGTTTTTTTTCCATGTCACAATTTGAAAGATTTTTATTGCAAATCCAGTCATTTCCTAGAAATTAACTCAGTTATATTTTTTTATAGTTCATATTAATGTATGATTTTTATCTGTTTTCTTGTTCCTCCATCCTATTGGTCAGTTTCACCTCCTTATTTCAATGATTTCATTTCACTAATTTACATGCTTCATACCATGTTCTGATATATGGTATAGCAGTTCTTTTTGTTTTTCCCTTTTTCTGGGCTTCTTTGGGTATTGTTGATACATTCTTCTTTCATATACATTTTAGAACTAACTTATCACATTTATGAAAATGAAACCAATAAGATTTCAAACAGAATTTCATTCATTATTTTTTATTACGTAGATGAATGTAGTATCTTTCAGAGTTTTTTAGTTTCCTTTAAAACTATCAACACAGGAAAATTCCAGTAGGTATAAAGAACACCAAAATCTGTTTAGAAGACTGGGCTGTTTGAGAGATAATGGAGAAGATGGGCAAGCTGATGAATATAGTAATGTTCAAGTATATTTATTTATTTAGTATATATCTGCGTATATGTGTGTATGTAATTGTGTGTGCAGGTACATAGATATAGATAAGTGTAGAGACGTAGATCAGTAAGTACATATAGAGTGTCCTTCCATATGTTTCTTATCCTGTCATTTGCATTTGATTTTCTGCTAGTTACTATTCATGCATTTTTAGTAACTTTCCTTTTTTTTGGCTAATTTATAGAAATACTAATAGTAATCTTCTCAGTTGATTGCAAATATTTATATTTCTGCATGTACTATTCATTTAACATGTTTATAACTGTTCTTTCATTTAGAAATTTGTATTTAACCAGACAGCTTATTTTATAAATTCTAAAATTTTGGATGTGTGCTGCTAAGATTCTGTGCTCCACAGGTGAGCATCACATAAATACATGGCACAGTGGAATACACCTATAATCCCCAGGGAAGGCTAGGGTAATGCATCAAAATTCAATGGACATTGAGACCAGCAAATAGTATAATGGTTACGTTGCTGGACTTCCACTTAGTCAACTGCAGTTCGAGTCCTGGACCTGGCAACTTAAAACTTGCACTAGGTGCATGTGTGTGCATGCACAAAATCCCAGAGAGAAAACAGAGGAATAGGGATTGTGGCATGGCCTTCCCCTTTGGGAGGTAATTTCTCACTTTCTATCTCTCTGTGTATCTCTCTGGTAATCTCATGCACTCTATAGCAAAAAAAGTCAAAAAACAAAACAAGACAAAAACCAAAAAACTCCCTTAAAAAAAAATTCAATGGACATCATGCACTTCTGATTGTATGGGAATTTTTTTGAGAATAAGTGATGTTCAAACTGGCCCTTGATGAAGAGTTATGAATTAGAAACAAAAATATGGAAGTTGAGTAGTATTAAGAGGACTAATAAAAAGGATAGGAAAAGGAGAAGTATATGTCTGTTTAAAAAACAACAAAGAATATAATAGGACAAAACCATAGTAGGGTATATAACGTAGAGAACTGACAGTTTTAAAAGTGAGTTCAAGTTTAACATGTTTAAGCAAATGTTTTTGAGATGTTTAAAATTTGATTTTTATTGAGATCTTTTCTTTTGAACAGTTTGAAACTTCTCTTGAAGAATGGTAAGAAACATTTATGTTTCTCTTATTCATCATAATGTTAAAATTTTAGTACATGTAGACTAGCTTTATTTGAAAAAGAATAAGAAAAGTAGAAGTAGAATTTTTCACATAAAGTATTAAAATGTATTTTTAAAAATATAAGAATTAGGACATCACTGAAAGGGGCAGAATTGGGCTCTCAAGCTCTGTCCCTCCACAAAATAGCTATAAATCTGCAAAAAAAAAAAAAAAAAAAAGGTGGGGGGAATGGTCAGAAGCAACTTGTGCAGAAATCTGGGATCTAGTCAAAAATTGTCAGCAACTGCAAAAACTTAAATGAAGAAAAAAGTTACTGTGCTGCGTTAAGAGATCTCCATGGCATTTTGAATTGCGGGCTCATCATCCTGAACCTCTAGATTGGTGGTCGCACTCAGTGAAGAGAGCAGCCCATACTTGTGAAGCAGATTGTCAGTGCCAGAGGGAACAATAGAGATCTTATTCTCAAAGAATTGTGTTTGAATGTTTTGACCTGACAGCTCCCCAAAGGACTAGCACAAAGGCTTGCCTTTGTTTTGTCTGACTTGGAGTAATCCCAGGGCTTGGGGGTGGTGTCCAGATAATATTTACTGAAAATATTTGAAAGCAAACAAGGAGGGGGGGTCTTCAAAAAGTTTGTGGAAACTGCATTTTAGGAAAAGATTCTAAACAAATTTCAGGTTTTTGCACCAAAATAAACTCATCCTTTAATTCAATTTTTCCACAAAATTTTGAAACCCCCTTGTATACTTGCCAGGCCATCCTAGGGCTATAAATGATAGTTGAGGCAAATATTAGATGATTAAAATGCCTGGGAAAGAGCTTCAAAGAAGAGATATATGAGAGAATAGGATTTTTCAAAGCTCTCAATGTACTGAAGAGTCAAGAACACAGATAGGAAAAGAGATAGAAATATGGTCAGATAAAACCCTAGAGAACCCTAATGTTTGACTTCTTGCTGACTATTAAAATCCACACAGCTAGAAATTAAAGGCAGAGACAAGGATGAAAACAGCCTGATTAAGCATTGGTTTAATGAGGGTCCTAACACAGAGCCAATCTGCTGAGATATTAGGAGGTTATTTATTTATTTTTCTTTCTTTCTTTCTTTTTTTTTTTGACTTCATGTATTTAAGGTAACTCAGAGGAAACAATAGCTCACTAATAACACTAAGGGATTTCAATGGTGACAAAAGAAAAAGAATACAGAGATTATAATAAGTGTTCAGAAGAGTCATTAAACAGGGGCTGGCTCATGGTGGTTGGACCAACTCTCAGACCTGGTAGCTTACTTTCTCACTTTCCCTCTCTCTCTCTCTTACTCTGTCTCTATCTAATCACATTAAAATTAATTAATTAATTCATAAATAATTTAGAGTCACTGTACAATGACCCCCACACACACCAAAAACAAACAAACAAACCAATAAACCCAAAGGAGGAAATATAATCTGATTTCTACTTCACATTAGAATATAAAAAAGTCCAGTTTTCTATACAAACTATAAAGCATGCAAATAAATAGAGAAAATATGGCTGTTTACAACAAAAAGAAAAAAATCAATATAAAATGGCTGTGAGACAGTCTGGAATTTGGATTTGTCAAGCAGAGTTTGTAAATCGGCTGTCATAAGTATCTTCAAAGAAATAAAGAAGATCATGGACAAAGAACTAAACTAACCAGGAAAATGATGTCTCAACAAGCATGGAATATCAGAAAATAGATAATTTTAAAAAAAGCTAAGTAGAAATACTGCAAATGAAAAGTAAAGTAACCTAAATTAAAAATTTTACTAGAAGCGTTCAATCGCAGATTTGAGCAGGCAAAAGAAAGAATTAGTGACCTTGATTATGGGTCACGAGAAATTATTCAGTCTGAGAAGCAGAAAAACAAGAGAATGAAGACAAATAGTTCCCAGTAAACCTGAGAGATGAGAGACACTGTCAGACATATAAATATTCTCATAATAGGAGTTCAAGACTAAAATATGTGAGAAAAAGGAAAGAGAATATTTGAAAAAATATATTAGAAAACTTGATAAAAGACATGAAGATACATATCCACTAAACTCAGTGAACTCCAAGTAGAATAAAGTCAAAGAGATCCACACAAACATACTTTAATCAAGTAATTGAAAGCCTCGGACAAAGAGAGAATTTTGAAAAAAGGAAGAGAGAAGCAACTTGTCATGTACAAAGCATTGTCAATAAGATGAACAGTCAATTAGTTCCTCATCTGAAGCTGTAGGAAGCAGAAGATAGTGTGATGACGTATTTAAGTTGCTAGTAAGAAACAAATAAAAAAAAAACTGCCAATGATGAATTCTAAATTCCATAAAAGTACCCTTCGAAAATAAAGGAGAAATGGAGAATTATGATATAAACACACTGAGGGTGCAACACTACTCCACCTGCCCTCACACTAGACAGTAAAACAAAGCCATAATAAAAGGCATGATGGTAAAGATAAATTACACAAGTAAATATAAAAATTGGTACAATTGTATTTTTGTTTTTAACTCTTTACATTTCTGTGTGTAATGTTAAAGGGAAATGAGTAAAACCCATAATTATAAATCTATTATAATAGGCACGCAATTTTAAGTGTGTAATTTATGAAAATGACAACACAAAAGAGAAGGCTGAGCTGTAGAGGAGCAGAGCTGTTTTATACTATTTAAACTGAATAGATTTTACTTCAAACTTAATTCTTATAAAGTTAATACATTAATTAAAATCTCCAGGGTAACCACTAAAACATGTTCTTAAAATATATACAGAAAAACAAAGAAAAGGGAAACCCAAAACATAAAATGTACTAGAAAAATAAACTAATCATTAAAAAGGTACATATGAAGGAGTTGAGGAATGATAAAAATAAAAGTAAAATACAAAACAGACAACAAAATAGTAGAGATAAGCTTTTTACCAGTAATTAATTATATGAAAATAGATTAAACTCTCCCGTCATAAGGCAGTAGAATGGATACAAATACAAGATCCAGCCATGTCCTCTTTCTAAAAGATTCAACTGAGATCCAAAGACACAAGTGCGTTGAAAATGAAAAGATGAGGGAACCAGCAGTTAGCGTAATGGCTATGTCACTGGACTCCCATGTAGTCGACCGCGGTTCGCGTCCCGGACCCGGTGGCTTAAAACTCATGCTGGGCGCATGTGCGTGCGTGCCCAAGATCCCGAGAGGAGAATGGAGGAGAAGGGATTGCGGTGTGACCATCCCCCATGGGGGGTGATTTCTCGCTTTCTATCTCTATGTCTCTCTCTGTCTGTCAGGCAAGTGCACGCGCCCTATAGTGAAAATCTCCACCCCCCCCAAAAAAAGATGAAAAAGCATATTTCATTCAAAGAGTAATCATAACAGAGCTGGGTGACTATACGAATATAACAGAAAATAGACTTTAGATCAAAACCTGTTCCAAGCAACAAAATATGACTATATATTGATAGGAGTATCACTCCCTCAAAAAGATATAAAAAGCTATATATACACCAGGGCTAGTCCATGACATGGTGATTAAGGTGGATAGTTCTTACGTGACTAATTATGTGTTTTGAATCCTGGACCTGGTGACCTGAGAAACACACTGCGCACATTTGTGTCTATGCCCAGAATTCTAAAAGAAGAAAAAAAGGAGAAAGGATTGTGATGTGACCATGACTATTGGGGCGTGCTTTCTCATTTTTTCTCTCTCTTTATGGTGGTTGTATATGCTCTCTGGCAAAAGTAAAAACAAAACTATTGTGCTAAGTTAAAGGAAGCAGATGTAAACTGTCAGACTAATGATTAAGAGAGCTGGATGCCATGTAGTCCATTGCAATTGGAGTCCTAGTTCTCAGGGCTTGAAAAGTACACCAGGCATATGTGCATACATTCCCCAAATCCTGACAAGATGAAAAATAAAGAATTGCAAAATAACCATGTCCCGTTAGGAGATGCTTTTTCCTTCGCCTCTTTCTCTCTGTTTCTCTCTGATAAGTGCACACATCCTCAAACAATAATTAAAGAAAACACCTATTATAGGATACCATTTATATAAAATATACATAATAGGTACATCCACAAAGATAGAAAAACAGATTTGTCATTACTATGGACTAGTAAGAAGAGAACAGAAAGCAACTGCTTAGTAAGTAGGGACTGTTTGTTTAGGGTGATGAAGACATTTTGTAACTAGAAGGGGATAATGATCGTGTAACATTGGGAATGAACTCAGTGCCACAAAATTTTTTACTTTCAAATGATTAATTTTATGTTATGTGACTTTTACCTTAAAAAAAATTTGAAATTAACATAGAGTTTTACTGGTCAAGAATAATGCAGAAAAATAGATCTAAATATGTATAAAGTTTACCTTATCATGTAATTGGCATTTAAAGCCAGCAAGGAAAGCATTATTGACTAATAGCTGTTGGAACAGATGTTTCTCTATTTTTTTTTTAAAAGCAAGCAATGGGGCCAGAAGGTGGCATACAAGTTAGGGTGCTGGACTGCCATGTGGCTGACCATAGGTTGAGTTCTGGACTTGAAAGCTTAAAAATCATACCAGGAATGTGTGCATGCCTGCCCAAAAACCCGGGAGGAAAATGGAAGAGAAGGGATTGCAGTGTGGCCATCCCTCCAGGGTGCGATTTCTCACTTTCTCTTTCGCTCTCACTGACTCTCTATTTTCTATTTCTCTCTGGCAAAGGTATGTGCCCTATGGTAAAAACCGTAAGAAAAAAAAAAAAAAAGCAAGCAAATAAGAAAAAACAAATATTCTGAAATGGAAATTAAAACTAAAGGAAGATAATGATGAAAATTTCTCTGATCACAATATAATTGCTATTTATCTTATGATAAAATAGACATTGTGGAATAAAGGGACAAACAATATTTAGCCATTATAAATATAAGTACTAGTAAAATATAACTAAAATAGTATTATTTAACTAAAGCATGAAGCAAAATTTTCTAGCTCTAGATTCACAAAAATTGAAATACCATTACACATTACATTCTGTTATCTCTGAAGAGATTAAATAAATGTGGGTTATTTTATATGATTTTATAATGTTGGTATATATACAGCTTTCTTAAATTAACTTGTAATGTTTTTAATAAAAAAAGTAATTTAATAAAAATTTAAAAAGGAAATTCCCTGCTTTGAGGTTGATATTGATTTTCTTATAAATTTGTTATGAGGCAAAATACCATTTTTAAAATTTAATGAAGGCTAGTTTAAGATTTTAGAACCATATCAGGGAAATACTGACAATGGGGAATATTTTGTTATTCAACATTAGAACTTTAGCTAATAAGATGCTTCAAAAGGAAATAACATTTTAATTTGGGCATTTTTCTAAAAGCTTATTAACTTTAAATCTAAAATGGATTATTATGCATTGTAATTTATATTGGTTTTCTGGATACTGCTAAACTGAAAGTAGGGAAATAGCTCATCCAAATTATTCTCAATAAACACCCCCCCTTTTTTAATAACAATACTATTCAAGAAAAATCAGTTTCTTAGAAAAAAATAGACCTTTAATATCTTCTTAAGAAATTTTTGGTCATTTGTAACAAATTAGAATTCCTATTAATTTGTCATCAAATGTAAATCTCATTATTTATTAGAATTCTGCTATATTAGTCTCCTATATGGGAAGAGTACCTTATATAGTAAGTTTCACCATAAACATCTAAAATTAAAGTAAGGGCATCACCTAACATGTGTTTTACCACCTTTCAATAGAGCTATCCTTTACAGCCATTGATTGCCTCTTTCCCATCATGCAGGAGCAGAACTTCTGCGAGAGACTTAAAGGAAGATTGGAGCATTGCTACACAAGTGAAGGAGAGCATGCCAGAAGGGAGAGGTAAAACTGTTTCTCACACTTTGATGAATGTAATGATCCTGAAAAAACTCATTGATGTATCATTGAATATATTTCTAATATGCTCAATAATCTTGTTTAAAAGTTTTATAATTTTTGTTTCTAATAGAAAAAATACCCTCAATAGGGGCCAGACAGAGAAAAAGGCAGGGAGAGATAGAAAGCCCCTCCCATGAAGAATGGTAACGTCACAATCCTTTCTCCTCCATTTCTATATCTAGTCAGGATTTGCGGCATGTATGCCCACACGCCCAGCATGTTTCCTAAAATGATGGATCTAGGAGTTAGACCACAGGACTGGTCATGAGGAATCTGTCTGCCTTACCAGGCCAGCCCTTATTGAACTACATTTAAATGTAAATGGTTACATGTGATACATGGCTATTATGCAAGAGTTATAGTTCTTGGGACCAGCAGATGGTGTAATGGCTACTTCGCTGGACTCACATGCAGTTGACCACAGTTTGAGACCTGGACCCGGTGACTTAAACCCAAGATCCTGAGAGGAGAATGGAGGAGAAGGAATTGCAATGTGACCATCCCCCTTGTGGGTGGATTTGTCATTTTCTATCTCTCTGTCTCTTTCTGTCTTTCTGGCGAGTGCATGCGCCCTACAGCAAAAACCTCTCCAAAACAAACAAACAAACAAACAAACAAAAAACGAGTTACAGTTCTAGCACATATATAAGTTGTAATAACACTGTTGTCATAATTTATAAAGTGTACTGTACTTTATATACTGGCATATTATTTCAACATATTTGAATGTATTTGTGGAATTGTTGGGTCATTGGAAAAGTCATGATGCATTTTTGCATAGAAAAATATGTCATGGTTTTTCTGATGACCCAGTATCTTAAACAATCTTTCCCTGCATCAAAAATTTTCTAAAAACAGTTAGTGAAGGATGATTAGTAACTTAGAACTTTATTAAGAAGCCAGAGTATTCTGTATTTCAAACTGTCACTCATAGTGAGGCTATGTTATTACGGTTTCCCTTTTCACTATTTGTGTCCACAGTGAAGATGAAAACCTCAATCATTACCAGGTTATCACATAACAAATACTGGGAGAAAAATGAGCATATTAATGGTCAAAATCACAGTTTAATTAATTGCGATCACTGTCATTCATTACCTATGGGAAGATTAATTTCAGGAGCCCCCCCTCAGATACCAAAATCCATGGATGCTCACGCTGATTATGAAAAATGGCATAAACTTGAATATAATCTATGCACATCGTCCTGTACACTTTAACTTATCTGTAAACTATTTGTAATACCCAGTGCAATGTAAATGCTGCATACATGTTATATATTGTATTATTTAAGGAACAATGACAAGAAAAGCTGAAGTCTGTACATGTTCACTTCAGACACAAGCAATATTTTTCCAAATATTTTTTGATTCATGGTTCATTTAATCCATGGATATAAAATTATACATGTGCATTTGGATCTAAAACACAAAGCATTAGTTGGATGAAGGAGATTAATTGTAACTGGTGTTAAAAAATGGCAGATAGGGACCTGCAGTTGGCGTAATGGCTATGTTGCTGGATTCCGGTGTAGCCAACCACAGTTTGAGTCCTAGACCTTGTGGCTTAAACTCATGCCAGGCGCATGTGCATGCATGCCCAATATCCTAAGAGGAGAATGGAGGAGAAGGGATTGCGGCGTGGCCATCCCCCCTGGGGGGTGATTTCTCGCATTCTGTCTCTCTGTCTTTCTGGCAAGTGCACGTGCCCTACAGCAAATACCTCTCCAAAAAAAAAAGAAAAGAAAGAAAGAAAAAGAAAAAAATGGAAAAAGAAAAGGCACATAGTTACTCACTTAATTGATGTGAAACAGTAAAACTTATTGAAATAATAGAAAAAATTTTGAGTGAGGTGTTAAGTATAATGAATTAGAGACACTTGAAGTATAAATACTTACAGTATTTATTTTAGAGTGCTACTAAAGGAATAGTATAAAATACAAAGTATGTTTTCATAAAAATAGATAAATAAATAAGCAGACAGGGCCACCCTGTGGTCGTGGTCAAGACAGCTGGGTAGCACAGCCAATTCCAAGGCTTGAGTGCTAGACCTGATGGCTTGAAAAATATACCAAACTCATATGCATATATTCTCAAAATCCCAAAAGAAGGAAGAAAAGGAAGAAAAGGGATTTCACTGTGATCTCACCCTATGGAGAGGATGCTTTTTTGCTTTCCTTTGCTTGCTTTCTTTCTCTCCATGAGCGCATATGTCCTCTGACAAATTAAAACCAAAATGAAAATGAAAACAGACAATTAACTATGTAAATGCCCAGAATGTGGTAGAACTAAAAAATATATATATCTTGAGAAGGAGAGTCACCCACAACAGGGTGTCATCATACTGCTATACCCCACTCCCCAGCTTTGACCAGTCAGGATTATGGATGTGCTCACATTGACTATGTTTCAAGTCAGCCAAGGATCCAAGGCCCTGGTTTTCCATGTGGCTTCAACATTGTAGAGTGTTGCCCTACTGCCTGTACCACCACAGGTGAACATAGAATGTAGATGTGGTAAAATCTGACAGAGGAAAAAAATGGATCCAAAGAGATCAAATAAATGACCAGTCCAGAAAAACATCATGTTTTTGTTTTAAAATAGAGAAACTTGGGAACCAGCAGTTAGCGTAATGGCTATGTCGCTGGACTCCCACGTAGTCAACTGCGGTTCGTGTCCTGGACCCGGTGGCTTAAAACTCACGCCGGGCGCGTGTGCGTGCGTGCCCAAGATCCCGAGAGGAGAATGGAGGAGAAGGGATCACGGCGTGACCATCCCCCCTGGGGGGTGATTTCTCGCTTTCTGTCTCTATGTCTCTCTCTGTCTGTCTGGCGAGCGCACGCACCCTACAGTGAAAATCTCTCCAAAAAAAAAAAAAATAGAGAAACTTGATTTTCAATATTTCTTGTGAGTCAGCATGCTTAATTTCTAACCCAGCAGGTTAGAACTAGTGACTATATGACTGCTGAGCTTGTATTTAAAACCATTATATTACCAAGTAGGTGATGCTCCAGCTAACAGAACGTCATTATTGTCCAAAAGCAAAACAAAAATGCAACTTACTTGTCACCACTTTTCCTGATCCAATTTTACTATTTTTGGTTCAACTCAGCTCTTTGGGGTCCTTGTCTTTCTGGACAGTTCATGTTTATGTATTCTTGTCATGTCATGTTTCAACAAATGTCACAGCTTATAGATATAAATCCCACAAGAATGGGACCCATATCTGTCTTCTTTATCTTCTTATTGCCAAGGAAGAGTATGTTACCTGAGACACAATAGTCTCTGGACACTTTCATAATTAGAATAATGAAGACCCATAGTAATAATTTGGTTAATATTAAGTCATGTCATTCCAGAGCTATGAATCAGGAATCACAAACATGTCTCATTAAAGGATTTAATTTGTATTATAACCGAATAAATAGAATTTGGAAATTCCAATGAATTCCCAATGAGGCTAAGTAGCGAAGTTGTTATCTCTTAAGGTTGAAGAATATAAACTATCTTATTACTAGGAACCATCTGAGAATTTTCAGTATTTACCTGATCTAATCATTGTTATTGTTTTCTTATAAAATAGAAGGAAACACAAACATGCTTTAAAACTAAAACTCTATAGTACAACACTTAACTAGGCCATGTGTTATTTTTCTTTTAGATAAAATCATATTTTGAAGTAATTGGTTGAGATTTAGCTATTCTGATTATCTTATAAAATATTCATTGAAAAATCTCTTTTCAAAGGTTATAATCAATGTTATCCTTGTATTATAATAAAACTGACTTTAAAAGGCTAATTCATTTTTCCAACATTCTCTTATTAAATATATAAATATTTAAAGGAATAATATAACTAAGACCCATGTTTCTATCATTTGACTTATAGGCAGATTCACTAACAAATATAAATACCTCTTCATATTTTAAGATGAAAAGTGTCCAGAGTTAAAGCAGGAAATGGAAACATTGCTATCAGAGGCCATCCATCTCGTTAAAAGTCTAGAAACTGACCGAGCAGAAGCTGAAGAGGCTTTAAAACGACAAAGATCAAGAAAGAAAAGGATTAGCCTGAAAATCGACGCTTGGTCAATCTGGAAACTTCAAGAACTCCCGTTAGCTGTACAGAAAGGTAATAATCAGGATTTTTCAAATTGCCTTTTACCTTTTTCAAGAGATATGAGTAAAAGCTCAATATAAAAACAGACAAACAAATAAAAAACCTCTTTGGTTGAGAGTGACCATATTGTTTCTCATACAAAACAGGGTGCTTTTAGACAATGCTATTAATGATGATGTTGAGTTCAAAGACATAAATTGGGATAGCACTAGCTCACTTGGACCTAGTATCATTTGGGTCTGTTGGAAATTCTATGGCATTAATGGTACCTAGAGGTTGAGCAAACATTTAGCACATATTCCTTATAATTACAGCATTCGAGTTAATAGAAATTTAGAAATTTAAAGTGATTGCCAGTTTGTGTCAATAGCCATATTTTTAAATATAGGAAAATGAAAGACTTCTATGTAATATTTTAGGAAACATAAAGGGACATCAAAAAGTTCATACAAAAATTGAATTAAAATGTGAATTTATTTTGGTACAAAACAAATTTGGAATCCATGCATTTTTTTTTTCATAGAATGGATTTTGCATGTTTTTTTTTTTTTTGAAGCTCCCTCCTACCTGTGTCTGCTTTTGAGAATTAAGCAGTAAATATGAGAGTAAAGAATGATATAATCTATGTTGAAGTGTCAATCTAAAGATAGTGGATTTTTAATTTTTTTTTTTTTGATTATCACTGTAGGGCGCGTGCGCTCGCCAGACAGACAGAGAGAGACATAGAGACAGAAAGCGAGAAATCACCCCCCAGGAGGGATGGTCACGCTGCAATCCCTTCTCCTCCATTCTCCTCTCGGGATCTTGGGCATGCACGCACACGTGAGTTTTAAAGCCACCGGGTCCGGGACACGAACCGCGGTCGACTACGTGGGAGTCCAGCGACATAGCCATTACGCTAACTGCTGGTTCCCTGGATTTTTAATTTATTTTTAAGACAGGGAATTGTCTTCTAGCTGGGTTCATAGGTACATGCCACTAACCTGGCTTTTTTAGACAAAATCTCACTATGTCGCCCAGACCAGACTTGAGCATGATCCTCTTGCCTCAGTCCCCCTGAGTTTTTAGGACCATAGGTACATGTGATCATGCTCAGTGTCTTAGGTTGGCAGATGATATAACCTCGACCTCACATATGGTTTCATGAGTGGCACACACAACATTTTAACAGTACACAACACTGTGCTAGGCCTAATTGTTTTGAATTTTGTTGTTGTTATTCTCTAAACACTAAAAAAAAGCAGCAGCCAAGAATATAATCAGAACTGAGCCCTCCATTCCCCTCAGTGTGGCTTTTACCCAGTGACTCCTTCCATGAACCTAGTTCACATAGCAACTCAATCAAGGACCCTGTCTTCCTGTGGGAGCCCTCCAACTTTGTAGGCCTATACTACTAACAGGTGCTGAGTCTGGCACATCTTGTAGTTTGAGAGCATGAGCGCCTCTCAATTCAAAGAACCTTTCAAACTTGGCTGACTCCCATCCATGATCAATACTGTGTCCAACACCCATTATAGTCACAGAATATGGATCCGCACCCACATAAAGGACCCTCAAGACACTGCAGACCAATATTCCATCCTGCCATTCACGGGTGATTGCTATCTATCCACTACCAGGGCTGACAGTTTCCGTAGAGACTGTTGGACAGCAACATTCTACTCTATTCCTGCTTACATACAAGTATCTCACTAGGGAATGCCCACCCCCAACAAAACTATACCATTAATACCACAAACATTCCAAATCTAGAATACTGAGACATGCTCAGACACTACTGACAGTGAATGCAACACAAGAATCTTCCAAACACTACACTATTACACCTAATGAAAACAACAACACCCCATCTAATCAACACAAAATTAAATAAAAAGAATTTTACACTAAGAAAGCTATCCAAAAATAAATAAATAAATAAATAAATAAATAAATAAAATCAGAAAAGGCAACTGCTCCCCAATGTATAAGTATCAATATAAGAACATAACAAACATGAAAAGGTAAGGAAACTTGACACCTTCAAGGAAACTCAATAAATCTCCAGTAATTAGATCATGAAGAGAAGGATTTTTTTTTTTCCTTTTTTTATTTGGAGAGGTTTTTGCTATAGGATACACACACTCACCAGAACACAGCGAGAGGCAGAGAGACAGAAAGCAAGAAATCACTCCCCAGTGGGGATAGCTATACCACTATCCCTCCTCCTCCATTCTCCTCTTGGGATCTCGGGCACGCATGCACACGCACACATACTCGACATGAGTTTAAGCCATCAGGTCCAGGACTCTAACCACGGTCGACTACATGGGAATTCCAGCGACATAGCCATTATGCCAACTACTGGTCCCTAGAAAAGGAATTTCTTAAAGTCTCTGTAAGGGAATTCAAAATAATGACTATGAAAAGACTCAGTGAGATATGAATTAAGAATTCAACAAAACCGGGAACCAGCAGTTAGCATAATGGCTATGTCACTGGACTCCCACGTAGTCAACCGTGGTTCGAGTCCTGGACCCGGTGGCTTAAATTCACACTGGGCGCGTGTGTGTGTGTGCCTAAGGCCCTGAGAGGAGAATGGAGGAGAAGGGATTGCGGTATGGCCATCCCCCCTGGGGGGTGATTTCTCGCTTTCTGTCTCTATGTCTCTCTCTGTCTGTCAGGCGAGCGTGCGTGCCCTATAGCAAAAACCTCTTCAAAAAGAAAAAGAATTCAACAAAACCAGGAAAACAAATTTTTTAAAGAATTACTTATTTAATTAATTTATTATTATTACATTCTTTTTTCATATGTATTTTACCAGAGAAAGACAGACAAGAGAGAGAGAGAGAGACTGAGAAAGCAAGCTGCCAGGTCTGGGACTTGAATTGTGGTCCAGCCCTGTGGGAAATCCAGTACCTTAAATAGCACACCACCTGCTGGCTCCCAGGAAAAAAAAAATTAGAAAAACAGGATGAGAAATTTAACAAAGATGGAAGTCATTAAAAACAAAACTAAACAGAAATTCTCAAGATGAAACACAATTAAATATATGAAATTAAAAATATAATGTGGTATTATCTGTTGAAGATAATTTTATTGTATTATCAACTGGACTAGGAAGAAATGTACACATGTTGGAATGTTTACTTTGTAAACTAAATAACATGATTGAATGTATAAAAGAACATGAAATTTTAAAATAAGTGCATTATGATTATAAAAGCAATGTGAAAGCTAAAAATGTAGAGAGTTACCTTAGAGACTCCGAATGAATAGTACTGTCCTTAATACCTTTGGTGAGTATATCTCAGTAGGGGCCATTCTCCTATCAATATGCTCTTCTGGCTAAATACATATTTAGTTGTTTTATCAAAATCTATATCATCAATATGCTATGTAGAAATTCTTCAAAGAAGTTATTCTAGTCTATTGAGGGTATACACACACGCATCCTGAATGGAGTAAATTGATGTTTAAAAATTTATCATAAATTTTATCTCAGTCTAAGTGGTACACATATATTTCTATGGGTATAAGATTGATTTAAATAATGGTTTCTAAAGGTTTACAAATGGTCTTTGTACACACAGATTGAAATTGTTCATATTTTTTAGAAGCAGCTTAGTAATACTCATTTGTAAAATTATTAACAAATGTATTTAATTAGTGAGATGCATTAGATATGGGAAATAAATAATAGGAGATTTTCAGATGTATTCACAATGATTTTTAGAGCACTATATAGCAATTGGGAAACTGGGAGATTTGACAGTTTTTCACTGTGGAAAATTTGAAGTATTGGTTCCCTTCCATTGAAAGATGAAACCAATTATTTCCAATTATAAATGATTTACTTTTAAGTATTTGGTTTTGAACTCTAAAACAATTAGCATGCATTCTTAAGAGAATTTCCCTTCATTTTATAAATACTTCTTCGAGTTTCTGACTTTCTAGACATTTGTTTATTCACAGTTAATGAAATAGATTTTAAAGTGTTTGAACAAGGACTGTAGTATGGAAATTTTAAAAGAAAATTGAACAGCTTATTTCTGATAATCCACTTATTAACATATGCAACATATCCTTGTCATGAAAAACTTTAAAAAAATAGCATTACTTAGGCTGTAAATGATACTGTGAAATAGCCATTTACAAATCAAGTTACAAATTCTTGGGTAGTAAAACTTGATTTGAATCTGCACTTTTTATTTGACAGTATAGATTTCATATACAGAAGCATCATTCTAATTATTATCACATAACATAAAGATAAGGTTGTAATTTTAAATTCATATTACTATAACAATAGAAAATATTTAGTTAAATTGTTTTAAGAACTAATTATGGTCAACAAATTTCATGAGAAATCGATTTTTTAATTCTCATTTAACTTCTTTCGCTATCACCTAAAAAATACTGTTATTTGATATAATGTTAGTGCCAATAAATATAAGTAAAGAAAGAAAAAGAAAAAAATATGTAATGAAGAGATTAAATAGCAGACTAAAACATGCAAAAATAAAGAATCACAAACCTGGAAAATAAGTCTTTTGAAATTATCCAGCAAGGTAAAAAAGAAATTGAAAAAAATAATTAAAAGAAAGACTGAAGACAGACCATGGAATTTATGGGAATATTATAATTAAAATGTCAAAGTTCAAAAACAGAAAAAAAATGGGAACCAGCAGTTAGCGTAATGGCTATGTCGCTGGACTCCCATGTAGTCGACCGTGGTTCG
Organism: Tupaia belangeri chinensis; assembly: GCF_000334495.1. Taxonomy (NCBI): domain Eukaryota; kingdom Metazoa; phylum Chordata; class Mammalia; order Scandentia; family Tupaiidae; genus Tupaia; species Tupaia belangeri. The sequence continues at coordinate 3,436,528 of NW_006159775.1, forward strand.
CATCCCGGACCCGGTGGCTTAAAACTCACGCTGGGCGCATGTGCGTGTGTGCCCAAGATCCCGAGAGGAGCATGGAGGAGAAGGGATTGCAGCATGACCATCCCTCCTGGGGGGTGATTTCTCGCTTTCTGTCTCTATGTCTCTCTTTGTCTGTCTGGCAAGCGCACGCGCCCTATAGTGAAAAAAATCTCTTCAAAAAAAGAAAAAAAAAAAAACAGAAAAAAAAATTAAAGAAGCAAGAGAAAAGCACCAAGTTACGTATAATGGAACTTCCTAAGACTACTAGCAGATTTCTCAGCAGAAACTAAGCTGGTATGGAGAGAATGGGATAATATGTTCAAAATGTCTAAAGAAAATAATTGCCAACTAAGAATACTGTACCCAGCAAATTTCTTCTTTAAAACAGAAGAAAAGATGGTCTTTCCCAGATAAGCAAAAACTGAGGGAATTCACCATCACTGACCAGTCTTATAAGAAATCTTTCAGGGAGTCCCACATTTGGATGCAAAAGGGCAGTAATATTATAAAATAAAAGGAAAAAAAAAAGTAAATAGAAACTCAAAATGCAATATGCATTGATAAACTAGATACACAAATGAGACATGGAAAAGAATTAAAAAGAAAAATAAAGAATGCATGAAGTAACCACAAATCACTTAACAGAATGACCGGAATAAAATTTTAATCTATCTATAATAATAAATGTGAATGGCTTAAACTTATAGACTGACTAAATGGCTAAAAAAAATAAACTTCAATTATATGCTTCTCCAAGAAACACACTTCATCTATAAAACACAGTTAGACTAGTAGCAAAGGAATGAAAAGGGATATTACACATAAATGGAAGCCAAAACCAAGTAGAAGTAGCTATATCAATATCAGATAAAATAGACTTTCATTCAAAAGAAGTAAAAAGAGATAAAGAAGGCCATTATGTAATAATAAAGGGACCGACCCAACAAAAAGTCATAACAACTGTGAACATACAAGTACCCACAATGAGAGCACCTAAATATATAAAACAATTACTAGACCCTGGACTCCCACATGGTAGATATGGTTCGAGTCCCAGACCCAGTGGCTTGATACACCAGGTGTGTGTGTGTGTGTGTGTGTGTGTGTGTGTGTATACATGCTCAAGATCCTAGGAGGAGTATGGTGGATAAGGGATTGCAGTATAGGCATTCCCCCTGGGGGTGATTTCTCATTTTCCCTCTCACTGTCTCCATCTCTCTCAATCTCTCCAGTGAGCACTCACACCCTAAGATACCTCTTTTCAAAAAATAGTATCTCTAATGAATACAGAAGCAAAAGTCTCCAAAACAATACTAGCAAATTGACTTTATCAGCACATTAAAAAGACTATACACCATGACCAAGTTGTTTTTCTTTCTCCAAGGGATACACATATACTTCCATAAAAATGTACAATTACTATATATTAATTAAAAATTTTTAAAATGATGTATTTTGCTGTTGGTGAGTAGAATATCTACAAATATTAGTTAAGTCAATCACATGGCCAATTGTGTTTTGAGTCCCAGACCTGGCAGCTTGAAGTTAATTCCAGATGTATGTGTGTGTATGCCCAAAATCCCAACCAGAGAGTGGAAGAGACGGGATTATGCCCTGGCCATCCCTCTGGGGCATGATTTCTTGCTTTCTGTCTCTCTTTCTGGCAAGCCACACATACCCTATAACAAAAATCTCTGAAAAAATTTAAAAATGTTGCTCAAGTTTTCTCTCTTTTTAATGATATTCTGTCTAGTTGTTCATTGAGTTGTTAGAAGGATATTGAAGTCTCTGTGGCTTCAACTGTGAAACACAGAAGAAACTAATTATAGAAAAGTTATTTTTTACAATTGTCAAGTTTGTTCATGTGTTTTGATTTTTAAAAAATCATTCAAAATATCCTGACAAGTTGTCAAGAAAATAAGAAATGCACCAAGACCAATATTTCAGTTTAGCACAGGAATTTTATGTAATAAATAAGCATTAGTGTCAGATTTAGGTTTGAAGAGATTATGAAACCTGATGTCCTTGGATCACCACTTCAATATATCTGTAGCATAGAGGAGGCTGGAAATAAAGCATAAGGCTCACACAAAATGACAAGTCTGAACAGAGATCATAAAACAAAGCAGAGAATCCAGTTTTACAGTTAGCATAAGAGTGATTCATTAGGGACTAGAAGATGGTGTAATGATTATGTCTGTGGACTTCCACATAGTTGACTGTGGTTCAATGCCCAGACCCAGTGGCGTAAGACTCATGCTGGGTATGTGTGCATGCATGGCCAAAATTCCAAGAAGAAAATAAAGGAGAAGGAATTGTGGTGTGACCATCCTTTCTGGAGGGTGATTTCTCGCTTTCTGTCTCTCTGCCTCTCTGGTGAGGGCATGTAACCTCTAGCAAAAATCTCTCTCTTAAAAAAAAAAAAGTGAATCATTAATAAACCTGCCTCTAAGGTTGAAGAGCAGAGAAACTTGTTTGTTTCACTTAGTCAATGGAAGAAAATATGTTCCATGAACATTCTTACTGTACTGACCTCAAATGGATTTGTAACTCAAATTCCTGTCTCTGTGCTATATGTCCAGAAATTTTTGAGTGGAAAATGTCATCATTAAATGTTCTGTGACTTAGTAAGATGTCAGTCATCTGACAAAAGCAAAGACAAATTTTTTCTTTCTTTCTTTTTTTTTTTTTTTGAGAGAGAGATTTTTGCTACAGGGCACGTGCACTCATCAGAGACAGAAAACGAGAAATCCCCTCCCAGTGGGGATGACCACATGACAGTCCCTTCTCCTCTATTCTCTTCCTGGGATTTTGGACACTCACACACATGCCTGGCATGAGTTTTAAAGCCATCAGGTCCGGGACTCGAACCATGGCTGACTATGTGGGAGTCCAGCACTGTAACCAATACGCCATCTGCTGGTCCCAAATTTTGTCTAGAATACCAAAATTTGAACCTAAACACCAAGGAATTATTTCAGATAAAGTTCTAACAAAAGTAGTATCTCAATATCAAATATAAAACACAAAAATCCAGTTTTGATTAGTACATGAATCAGTAGAAGTGGACCACAAAATTTTACTCTGTTTTTAAGATATTGGAGTACAGATGAGCTTATAAATAAGTATGATGAACATATGTAAAAAAAAAAAAGTTTTGAAAATAAAAGAACTAAAACAATTTTTTAAAGAAAGCCAAAATAAAAATTTAGAAATAGTTAGAAATGAAAAATATATTAGTAAAACTTAACATTCTATAATGGGTTAAATTATTTATTAGACTCAGAAAAGCAATAATTAACTAAAATTTGAAGAAATTTCATGAAATATATCTCAGCAATACACGCAGAAGGAAAATATAAAGCATGGAGTACATAATGAGAGGACAGGATATCTAATAGCAGATCACTGGAAATAAGAATGGTGATATTTAACAAGATACAGACTAATTCTTTGAAACACAAGTTACTGTCTAGTTAGTGAGGGTAAACAAAGTAAGAACGTGATAATGTCAGACATTGTATCTATACAAGAACCCAGAAAATATTTAGATATGTATCATTAAAACACCATTAAAATTATTTTCACATGTCTGAATAAAAGCAAAGTCATTACTTTAAGGGAAATCAGTAGCTTCAGTTGCATGAAAAAAGTCTGAATTTAATTACCATACTTAACGTAATAAATATGTCACCTTGGGATTTAGAAAAATAAATGCAAAATAAATACAAAAAGGTAAGAGAGTTTTGAAAATAAAAGAACTAAAACAATTTTTTAAAGAAAGCCAAAATAAAAATTTAGAAATAGTTAGAAATGAAAAATATATTAGTAAAACTTAACATTCTATAATGGGTTAAATTATTTATTAGACTCAGAAAAGCAATAATTAACTAAAATTTGAAGAAATTTCATGAAATATATCTCAGCAATACACGCAGAAGGAAAATATAAAGCATGGAGTACATAATGAGAGGACAGGATATCTAATAGCAGATCACTGGAAATAAGAATGGTGATATTTAACAAGATACAGACTAATTCTTTGAAACACAAGTTACTGTCTAGTTAGTGAGGGTAAACAAAGTAAGAACGTGATAATGTCAGACATTGTATCTATACAAGAACCCAGAAAATATTTAGATATGTATCATTAAAACACCATTAAAATTATTTTCACATGTCTGAATAAAAGCAAAGTCATTACTTTAAGGGAAATCAGTAGCTTCAGTTGCATGAAAAAAGTCTGAATTTAATTACCATACTTAACGTAATAAATATGTCACCTTGGGATTTAGAAAAATAAATGCAAAATAAATACAAAAAGGTAAGAGAGTAACAAAATGGCAAAATAATAAAAAATATATAATTCAGAAAATATGCAATGCTAAATGTTGGCTTATTAATAAAAGATTAATGAAAAGAAAGAAAATGGAGAACAAATAGCCAAATTCATCAAAAACACAAAGAGAATATTCAAAATGAATCAGATTAGGGCTGAAAATACAAAGAGAGTTCCAGTTGGTGGTGTGGTGGTGAAGGTGCCTGGATATTCTACATGGCTGACTGGGCAATTTGTGTCCTGGACCCAGTGCTTGAAAAACATGCTGGGCACGTGTGCAAGAGTTTCTGAAATCTTAGGAAGATACTGGAAGAGAAGGGATTGCAGAGTGGCCATCTACTCTGGCAGTGATTTTTCACTTCCCTCCTCTTCCCTCTCTCTCTTCTCTGTCCTCTCTCTGGTGAGCACATGCACTCTATAGCAAAAAACTAAACAATAACAAAAAAATAGAGATGTAATAGTGATTAATAGTAATAAAAACATTAACAAAACTTTTAGAATATTACTGAATTTTGATGAACTGAATAAATTTACACAAAAATATAGATTGATGAATAAACAGATAACTAAGATATTTATATAACATTTAAAAATTTTGACCAGTAACTAAAGATCTTCCCAAAATAATACATACATGCATAGTAGGGTCATAAAGCTTGCAATTTTATACTTCCACAAAATCCTAGAAAAAAAAATGACTACAACTGTTTTAAGAAGGTAGCATAAAATATAAAATAAAATTAGGTGAGGACTTTATAAATATGGAAAGTAATGGGCCTAGTTCACCAATAAAAATACAAAATATTCTAGTGAAGACAACATCAGAAAGTCCCCAAACCAAGTTACCTGACTAGTTTTATTCCAAGATCCAGAATTGGTTTATTGCTAGAAACTTATAATGAGAAAATCCATTTATCTAATTTTCTCTAAAATTGGCCTAGCCTGTTGGTACAGTCAGTAGCAAGCTAAACTACAATGCTAGAAACCACATGGCCAACTGTGGGTTTAGATGCCCAGATCAGCTTTAAAACATGCCAGGTGTATGAATTCATGGCCAAGATCTTCAGGAGCTAAGGGGCCAGAGAAAGGGGATTACAAATTGATAAGACCCTGTCAAAAATACTTTTCTATTTCTGTCTTTCTCTCTCATTTGTGTGCATTTCACGCATTTCTGTCGTGGATAACAAATAAAAAGTTCAATTACTCTAAAATTTTCATAGCTTGTTGATTAGGATTGAATTAAATGAATTGAGGGAGATGTCCATGCTTAAATTTCAAGTATTTTATACCAAACAAATTTTATTCATATATGTTAATTTATTTTAATTTTTATCCATTATTTGAGTTTCATGTTGTTTAAAAGCATTTTGACATTTTCTCTTTCTGGGCCTTGCTCAGTTCAGGTTACATTTATTATTGGATTTATGCAATTTATTTTATATTGTGTTATATTGCAGTTTTGCTGCTGTGACATTATTCTGCTTTCAACATATTCTTTTTATAGATAGACATTTATTTTCTACATTAATTTTATATATAAACTAACTTATGCATTATAATACTAAAACACACACACACAAGACGGTGTGTGTGCTCATTGGAAAAAGAGATGAGAGAGAAAGAAAAGTGAGCAATCACTTCCTGTCAGGTATGGTCATGCTGCAATCCCTTCTCCATTTCTCCTTTCTGGATTTTGGGCACCTATGCACACATGCCCAGCATATTTTTTAAGCTGCAAAGTCCAGGACTTGAACTATGCAATTGGTCATGTGTATTAAACTGCCTGAAAAAGTATGTCAGTGGCTGGTTCTATGATACTTTTCAATTGATTTTTTCACATGTTTTGTTATATAATTGTTTCATTAGAAAATAACCTTTTTTGATTTTTCCATTCTGATATTTGTAACTCTTATTTTATCATTTTACTTGCAGGTAGTTTTGGAATTCCTTTACTCTTGCAGTTGTTCTTACTTTGGAGCAGTTACATAGTGATTTTATATAATAATCAGTACAATGAGTATAATAAACAGGACTTATACTAAAATCATTATTAATTTATAAAACACATTTTAATCGTTTTGGTTGTGAATAAAGAATGCAATATATTTTGCAATAACTTTCTGAAATTCACAGATAAGTAATTTCTTAAAATAAAGTATTTCCTGTTATCACAAAGATTTCCTTCTAGATCTTTGGTTTTAAAATCAGATTTTCCTTTATTTGGTATTCTACTTCTAGAGCATGAGGCTTATTTGGGAGATATTATAGAATTACGATGGCATCTCGAAGACAGAGTTAATCAACTGGAACACATGGAGGAACAAAAGAAGAGGTTAGAAGAGGCTAATGCAAAGGTTCAGACAGACATAGACTACATGCAAACACATGGCCCTCTACTGAATTCAAAACGTAACCAGGAGCTGGAAGCTTTGAAGGAATGTTTTAAAAAAAAATTTTAGGTAAATGAAAAAGTAAACAGATGTGCATTTTACAAATTGTTTATTAGTTATATAAAAAAGTTTCAGCCATAGGAAAATAGCATAATTCTTTTCTTTTTTTAAACAATTATATAAATATAGATAGATAGATATAGATAGATAGATAGATAGATAGATAGATAGATATACATATATTTTTTTTTAATTAACCAGAGAAAGATAGAGACAATGAGTTTAAAAAGTGAGAAAGCAAGTTGTCAGTTTTAGGACTTGAACCATGGTCAGCCATATGGGAATCCAGAACCCCAACAACTATACCATCTGTTGGCCCCAGGAAAATAACCTAATTTTAAATGCTTTATTTTCACTGAAAATTGACCTATTTATTTCTTAGAGGATTTATTAAACTGTATAGTCTATTGCTGTTCATTTTGACTATGTCTTCTTCCTTTACCTTTATACTTAGGTGTATTAATAATACTTAGTCAACTAATAAACTTTTGAACATGTAAAACAGCCTGGTATTTTTTTAAAGGCATAATTGAAATGAGGAAGAATATGAGTCAAATGTATCAATCCATTTCAGTGAATAAGTCAAATCTTTTGAATGATTAATTAACATTTAGCACTATTTTTGGAACATGTTAATAAAAAATTATTTGTACCTGTCACAATACAACAAATCAAAATTTCTACTGTCTTTGTTTTTTATTATTTTTAAGTCTCTGTACATCTTTACAGCATACAAATGAATTTTGCCACCTTGAGTACACTGCATATTGGTCCAGTCAAAGCTATTATCATACACGTTTTTATTATCAGCAAACAATTTTCCATATTTGTGTACATTAAATGTTCTGCTCCTTTTCCTCCCTTGATTCCCTGCCCCCTTCCCATTGCCCACCCTTCTGCACTGTGTTTAGTTTGCTATTATTTTTAATTAAAAAAAAATGCAGCTTTAGCATTAATGATTCAAAATCAAACATAGTTAAGAAAAATTTTGCTTAAGACTTAAAGATAGGAAACAGGTTAGGATTCTGTCCAAACAATTGGTAGATACTAAAACTCAAAAAGCAAATATGGACAGAGCTAAAATCTAGTAACAATTGCACTATAGTTTTCTTCTGAAACCTTTTTTTCTCTTTTCATTCCCTCTTTTACCAAAGAGAAGCATAAACTAACTTATTTGAAAAAAAAAAAAAAGTTTAGTCTCAATTTGGTGTCTGTTATTTGCACAAAGCCCAATAAGAATACAAATTGATTTAGTTGGCTGTGCTGGAATCTTTCCTAAGGAACTTCAGATTAGATTCTTTAACAAACCTCCCCAGGCTACTGAGCCAAGTAAGGAATTCACCATCTGACTGTACTATATTTGTTTCTGATCATTTTAAAGTAAATAAAATAATTTGTTAAATGCTTGCAATGTTCCCCTCGACAGTTCCATTTTTCTCCCTCCCATTTTAAGACAAATTTCATCATGAATTTCATCTGTTTCTAAACAAAGTTTGTATAATTTTATATGTATACATGTTTTTTTGACAATATGCAGTATTTTTTCAAAAATCTTGTTGGAGAACCCACCCAGTTACTAGAAAGTAAGAAGACATCCCCCATGGGGAATGGCTACACCACAATCCCTTTTCCTCCATCTCTCTTTTAAGGATTTTAGGCAAGTACACCTCTCAAACTGCTAGCTGCAGGACTCAAACCGTGTTGTCAGCCATGTGGGATCCAGCTGTCCTAACCCTCATGTCACTGGCTGGCCCTGTAGTACTTTTTAATTACACAGTGTCATTCATACATTGTATAACTCTCTGCAACTTATTATTTATTTATTTCTCTCAGTACACTCTCCTGAGAGAGGAAAAGTGAGAAAGCATTCCCCTAAGAGTCTGTGGTGGAAATATGGCAGCCATAGCTTAGCTGGGCTGTTAACAGAGAAAATTTCTTTTTTTTTTTTTTTTGAAGAGGTTTTCGCTATAGGGCGCGTGCGCTTGCCAGACAGAGAGAGACATAGAGACAGAAAGCGTGAAATCACCCCCCAGGGGGGATGGTCACGCCGCAATCCCTTCTCCATTCTCCTCTCGGGATCTTGGGCATGCACGCACCCGCGCGTGGCGTGAGTTTTAAGCCATCGGGTCCAGGACGCGAACCGTGGTCGACTACGTGGGAGTCCAACAACATAGTCATTACACTAACTGCTGGTTCCCAACAGAGAAAATTTCTACAGAGACTGGCCTATACTGTACCTGCATCCTTGGGTCATTATTCCCCCTCGTGTGCCACCTCTCTTTTCTCACTCAGAGGCTCAGTCCCCAAACTCCCACCACCCCCTTTTCAGTGTGTTGGCTTTGCAACAGACGGAAGGTTGAGAGAATACATTGGTGCTTATGACAGAATTAGATGCCAAAATTTCCACCCTGAGAAAGTATTGAAATAGACATACAGATTCATTGGAATTGCTGGATGAAATATAAGCAGATTTTTGTAACAAGGGGAAAGAGCTTAAATTCCTAGATTACATGTGTAAATAAATATGTTATTGTTTTAGTTGACTCTAATTAGCAATGACAAGCCTGGAAAAAGTAATTAGAGAAGAGCATGTGTGTTATATAGTACCTTGAATGCTTAGCCAGAATCAATTTACTGGTTGCTACATGTTTAGATGTCTATGTAAGATGACAAAAAAAGAAATGGAAAAAATCCTTAATTTTGATCATTTTCATTCTTAATCTTTTTGTTCTTGGAATTGCCAATATATGCTACTATTACTTTTCAATGGAAGCAGTAAGTTTAATCTCCCCATATATTGGTTTGGATTCTTGCTTGGCCTCCTATATTTTTGTAATTCATCTTTTGAAAATAATGTGGAAGGAGAATCAACCAAATACTTGCTTCTAACTTTCATAGTATTAAGGATATTATGTGTTTTGGTGGAGAGAATTTCTGGTTATGTCCATTATCAACCCACTTTACAAATCACAATTAGATTTGCCATTGCCGGTACAACTATGTTGATGGAGAAATGTGTGAGTGTCGTCATTGTGGTTTTGGTCATGCTGATTATTATTTTTTTAAGAGAGATTTTTGTTGTAAGGCACATTTGCTTACTGGAGAGACAGAGAGACAGAAAGCAAGAAATTACTCTCCCCCATAAGGGGCAATTCCTTCTCCTCCATTCTCCTCTCAGAATTTTGAGTATGCATGCATATGCATCCAGCGTGTTTTAAGCTGCCAGGTCTGAGACTCGAACTGCAGTTGACTACATGGCAGTTAAGTCCAGTGGCATAACTCTTATGCCATCTGTTGTTCCAATGGTCATGCTGATTATTACATGAGAATGATGTCTTTCCTAGCTATTGCACATTTACTGATTTTTGCAGTCTTCATTTTTTGTTTCTCATTGGAAACTCCACCAAATCCAATTGCTTTTACTTATAATTTTTTTGTTTTGTTTTGTTTTGATTAATTTGCCTGATAACTGACCCTTTCTTTGACATTTATTTTAGTGGACTTTCAGTAACTGAAAGGTAAAACTCTTTTTGTGCCAAGGAAGAATTTGCAGAAGACCTTCAATCATTTTCACTAAAATGATTGACCTTTTTTTTTATTATTATTATTTCAGCATTTAGACTTACAGATGCTTATCTCTGGTTTTTAGTTAATATCAGGCTTTTCTATTTTTCAGAATTTTCTGGATGAGTTGTCTTATCAGTCTTTTCTATACTCTTTGGGAATTCCATAGTGAATTAAATGACTGCCATAAGGTGATTTTTAACCAAAGAGCAGGTAACAACAGCCTGAATAGAACCATGGCATCCAAACAGATGTGTCATTTTTCTTAATTTCATAGGAGTTAGGTATTCTTCAGTCTTCTTGAAACAGTGATCTTGGGAGCTATTTCATGGCAGCCCATAAATGAAATCTTCTTGAGCATGTTTGCAATTGCTTTGCTACCAGAATCCATGGCTCATGGGTTCTTCCATGAATTGGATAATGTTTAGGAAGAGCTCCTGTTTAATGTACTATTGTGATTCCCACCACCTTCTGCAATTTTGATGGTCATCCAACACTTCTTCCTCCAGAACAATTACAGAAGGTAAATTTGAGTTCTACTGACAGGTTTAACATTTTTCAAAGATTTTTTTTTTGTGTGTGACCATGTTAGAAGTGAACTGTCTTTGGATATTATACATTTGAAACTGAAAACTTTCCTTGAACTGTAGACTGTGGTGGGACGTACATTTTATACACATGTTTTGTATTATGGTGGGTACCCCATAGTACAGGAGAGTGGGCTGTAGCAGGAGGCATACTATGCCTCGGCACACTTTAAGAATGGTGAAAAGAAAAGAATGGTTCCTTCTGTTCCTAGCGTATTATATTAGACAGTGAGAATCCAACCCCTTGGGTGAAAGAAGTGAGAAAAATTATCAGCATATTGCAGTTGCAAGTAGCAGAGAGGACAAAAACAGTGGATACTAGAGAAGCTGACCCACCACAGCTGGGTGATGTTACAAAAATTGGGTGGAACGTAGATGGAATTTTAGTCATAATATCTTCTGGACTGAAAAGGGTTGCACAATGAAAGCAGTATATGGTGTACGCAAAAGGTAGAGTGACTATAGTCTTCATTTCCCCACGAGAAGTTATGTGGCCAAGCACTGGGATGGACACTTCCCTCATATTGTAAACCCACTAGTGCATTTGAAAGCAAATTGGTTATGTGGGCTGAACCTTTTTTGGAATTGCATAACTTGTTATAGGTGCTTGAAAAGGTTAAAATTGAGTCGATTTCCTATTACTGGGCTGGATGTGGGGTAAAGCTTCAAGCTTATCAAATTTAATTTGGGCATCAAAACAAGATATTGAAGTTCATACTATCAGTGATCATAACTTGCCTTTCTTTCTCTCTTCTTTCTTTCTCTTTCTTTCTCTTTCTTTTTTTCTCTCTCTCTCTTCCTTTTTCTCTCTTTATCTTTCTTTCTCTTTCTTTAGTGTGGAAAACATCTTGCTGCTTCCACAGCTGCTCTCACTCTGCCTTTTCTTAAGTAATTACGGTATATGTAAGGTGTTGAGAATAAACATTATTTTACACTAAAACTATGCAAGGAAACAAACATGTTGACTCTGTAAATGCCTAAAATTGGTAAAACTAACAATGCACTTTTGGGAATGTTTACATCTCTGATTAGAAAGAAAGCAATTATATATGCTCTGTAAAGGCTATTATTAGAAGAATTACTAATGATTTATTTTCTAGGCACAGATTAGCAAAGGTAAACTGGACAAATTTATTTACAATTTTAAGACAACTACCAGCTTACTTACAGAAGATTCTTTTTGTGTACAATAAGTTTGAGTCCAAGATAATTTGAAGAACTACATACTTTCTTATTAGAAAAGGAAATGTTTTGGGACCAGCAGTTAGTGTAATTCTCGCTCAATTCCCACATAGTGGGCTGTGGTTCGAGTCCCGGACCCAGTGGCTTAAACTCACCCGGGCGCATGTATGTGCATGCCCAAGATCCTGAGAGGAGAATGGAGGAGAAGGGATTGTGGCATGGCCATCCCCCTGGGGGGTAATTTCTCACTTTCTGTCTCTCTGTTTCTCTCTTTCTGGTGAGCACACGCAACCTATAGGAAAAACCTCTCCAAAAATAAGAAAAGGAAATGTTTTGCCCAAAATGAACATAAAATTTGTTATACTCCAGCACATCCAGAGGTGTTGGGTTGTGACCTCTTGCCAGTATAGCAGAGAAGCCAAGTACGTTTTCGACCAGAATATTCTTTATGTGGGTCACTGCAAGGCTAGAGCTAGCAGATTGATCCTTCATGTGTGGTTGGGAACCTCTGAAAAGATGGCAACTTTAAAAGTTTTTTTCAAGGTAATTTAATGATTTCTTAATGCACACTGTTTCCAGCTACAGACTTGTTCCCAGTGAAGTGTCTTCTCATTCAAACAATACTCTTACAAAGAAAGTTGACAATTTATCACTGACTGATTTAGCCTGAGTATTTAGAAAATATTTTGATCACTACAGAGTTAATCCTGTGCCATTACAATTATTTTGTAAACTCTAGTTAGTGATATCACTTTTTTAAATTAAAGATCAAGGAATAAGAATAGGAAATGAAGCTTTTTTGTATACATGTAGTATATTATGTTAAAAACTATTCATTGGTAACTTTAGTTACACGTAACAATGTGATTTTAAGTGTTAAAATTTAATTCAGTTGTTTCTCTGGCTAAAATGGGCACTGATCAAGATAATTCCTAAGATATAATTCCCTTCCAATAATCCTTATATTCTTTATTTTCATTTTTGAGGGATTAAAGGGAGACTAGTATTAAATTGGAGGATAATCCAAGTCCTGTTGTTAAAATGGTGTAACTTCTCTCCATGAAAACTATTTTCCCAGCCTAAGAGGAAATGATGCCTCTACCATTTCTACCTGGTGATTTGAAAATTGAGGTTTTTGTAAGTCAGAAGTCACTTAGCATCAGGGAACTTGTATATCACTACTAATGTAGCATTTCATAATTTGATTATTTCTATGTTTTGAATATATTTTTCCTCAGCTTTAAATAAAATTTTGTTAAAATCAATTTTTCACTTGATATGTAAATAGCAGTGATGAAATAGTTTAGTATATTAGTGAGAGTCACAATAATGCTCATGTTTTTATAGGGCAGACAGTTGGCATGATGGTTAAGAACACTGGGCTCCCACACGGCTGACCACAGTTTGGGTCCCAGACCTGGCAGCTTGCTTTCTCACTCTCATCTCTCACTCTATCTCTCTCACTCTGTCCCTCTCTGGTCAAATTAAAATAAATAAATAAATAAAGTTAAATAAACTATTTCTAAAAAGAAATGCTCATTTTAAAGTGCATGTTTGGTTGTAGATTGAAAAATTTTCAATATTTTATTATGTGCATTAGCATCATTCAAATGTGATAGTGTAATGTTTCTGTTCTACTAATACGGAAACAGTGTAGTATAAGAACCAAGAGTTAAAATTATGAATTTATAGTTTCAGTTAATGTTAAGTTAAATCTTTTTTTAAAATCTCTCACCCAGTAGTGAATAAATGAGCTTTAACTAAAGCATCTCTCTTCACTGAGCAAGCCAAATATAAACGTATATTCTGCATTCTAAAGTAGTATTAAGATAGCACTAGAAATTACATTCAAAATATAACAGTTTTACAGCCACAAAGTTAATATTTTGATATATATTTTCTGTGAAAGTACAATCAAAAAAGGTTTTTGGTCTAAAAATGTGCCAAAGGAGATTCATGGGGACCAGCAGGTGGCATGGTGGTTAAGGTGCTAGACACTCCCACATGGCTGACCATGGTTCAAGTCCTGGACCTGGTAGCTTGCTTTCTCACTTTCCCTCTCTCTCTGTCTGTCTCTCTCTCTCTCTGATCATATTAAAATAAATGAATGAATAAATAAAATAAATAAAGTTAAATATTTCTTTAAAGAAAAAAAGATTCACATCCATTCTGTGACAGAAACATCAACTGCAATCTGGTCTAAGGAATTTAGTTTATTTCTGTTATTTTCAGTCAAACCCAAACTAAACTAATATTAAAAAGTTATTATATATGGGACTAGAAAATGGCATAATGGTTACATCACTAGACTGTCACATGGCTGACCATGATTCAAGTCCTGGTGGTTTGAAGCTCACGTGCATGCCCAAAATCCCAAGAGGAGACTGAGAAAAGATTGTGGCATGGCCATGCCCTCAGGGGATGACTTCTTGCTTTTTGTCTCTCTCTCCTCTCTCTCTGTGTGTGTGTGTGTGTGTCCAGCAAGCACACGCACCCTGTATAAAACAAAAACTCTTCTTTAAAAAAAAAGAAAAAAAATATTATTAGGACCAGCAGATGGCATAATGGTTACATCGTTGGACTCCCACGTTGTCAACTGAGGTATGAGTTCTGGACCTGGCAGCTGAATACTCACACCGGGCATGTGTGTACTTGTATGCCCAAAATCCCGAGAGGAGAATGGAGGAGAAGAGGTTGAGGTGTAGCCGGCCCCCTTGGGGGATGATTTCTTGCTTTTTGTCTCTCTGTCACTCCAGTGAGCACACGTGCCATATAGCAAAAATCTCCCTTAAAAAATTACTATATACAAAGTTTACTAATAAATATATATACTTGAAAACATTACATAAATTGTTTGCAAAAGAACCCTTCATGAATGCAGCAATAGCTCCACAATAGAAAATCTAGGTATATAATTTATTGTATCAACATGAGAAAAGAAAATACATGATTTTATTAAAAATGGTTGAGATTAATTTGTTATCATTTGAAATCTCTGGAAATAAATAAATGACTAAAATAAAAATAAATTTCTTACATATAAATAAAGGATTATTTCAAAAAGATTACTAGCATTCATATTAATCATTGAAACACTACATCTATTTCATGGATTAATAGAAACAAATCAGGTATATCTGACATTCCCATTATAGCTTAATATCCTTTTGAAGATTTTTGTTGATGTGATAAGACAGTAAAACAGAACAAAAGATTTGCATTTAAAAGTAATGAAATTATGTTTGTATTATTATAACCAAAACATCAAATAGAATTTTTAAAAAGTCAGTATTCACTAAATCTAAGTCACCTAAATACAACATACTTTTACCAACATGAGTAGAAATAATTTTCTCCATATTGACAACAAATGATTAAAAATATGAAGGGAAAAAAAATTTTAAGAGAGATTTTTGCTATAGGGTGTGTGTGCTCACTGGAGAGACAGAGACAGAGACAGAGACAGATGGAAAGCGGGAAATTACCACCCGGGGAGGATGGCCACGCCACAATCTCTTTTCCATTCTCCTTTGGGATTTTGGGCATGCTCACACATGTGCCTGGCATGAATTTCAAGCCACCAGATGAACTCAAACTGTGGTTGATGACATGGGAGTTGACAACATAAACATTCCACTATCTGCTGGTCCCTGAAGGGAAAATTCTTTCTTTTGTTTTTTAAAGAATTATTTAACTTTATTTATTTACTTATTTTTTGTTTTAATTTGACCAGATTGAGACAGAGCAAGAGTGAGAGCAAGAGCGAGAGAGAGCAAGAAAGTGTGAAATCAAGCCACCAGGTCCACGACTCAAACTGCTGTTGGTCATGATGGAGTCCAGAACCCTTAACCACCACACCACTTGCCAGTTCCAGGAAAATTCTTGTAACCAGCAAGAATGTTTAAATAAATATTAAGAAATGTATAGGGGCTAGCAGGTGGCATGGTGGCTAAGGACACTGGACTCTCACATGGCTGACCACAGTTTGAGTCCTGGATCTAGCAGCTTGCTTTCTCACTTTCTCTCTCTTGCTCGCTCTGTCCCTTTCTGGTCAAATTAAAATAAATAAAAAAGTAAATAAATAAATAAATTTCCATTCTCCTTTGGGATTTTGGGCATGCTCACACATGTGCCTGGCATGAATTTCAAGCCACCAGATGAACTCAAACTGTGGTTGATGACATGGGAGTTGACAACATAAACATTCCACTATCTGCTGGTCCCTGAAGGGAAAATTCTTTCTTTTGTTTTTTAAAGAATTATTTAACTTTATTTATTTACTTATTTTTTGTTTTAATTTGACCAGATTGAGACAGAGCAAGAGTGAGAGCAAGAGCGAGAGAGAGCAAGAAAGTGTGAAATCAAGCCACCAGGTCCACGACTCAAACTGCTGTTGGTCATGATGGAGTCCAGAACCCTTAACCACCACACCACTTGCCAGTTCCAGGAAAATTCTTGTAACCAGCAAGAATGTTTAAATAAATATTAAGAAATGTATAGGGGCTAGCAGGTGGCATGGTGGCTAAGGACACTGGACTCTCACATGGCTGACCACAGTTTGAGTCCTGGATCTAGCAGCTTGCTTTCTCACTTTCTCTCTCTTGCTCGCTCTGTCCCTTTCTGGTCAAATTAAAATAAATAAAAAAGTAAATAAATAAATAAATAAAGTTAAATAAAATAATTCTTAAAAAAAGAAATGTATAAAGGTATAGATGAAAAAGGCTAATATCTTATTTAGGAAAACAGACAATTACTATAGATACATAACATGTTCTGACAGGAAGTCTTACCATAATAAATAGCATCAACCATACCAAAATTAATAAGTAAAACTCATAACTTTTTAGTATAACTTACACAAACAACATTTGTCTGTCAATTTGAAAATATTCTTTTTAAAAGTTATTTAATTGTATTTATTGTTATTATTACTATTTAAAATTGCTATGGGTCATGTACACTCAGCAGAGAGAGAACACAGAGACAGAGAGAAAATGAGAAAGCAAGCTACCAGGTTCAGGACTCAAACTGCAGATGGGCATGTGGCTATCCAGCACCTTAACCGCCACACCACCTGCTGGCCCCTAAATTTTCTTGGAAAAAAATAATTAAAAATGCAGAAATAGGTTTTGGAATATGAATTGTCCTCTCTTTTACAGGTGAATATACTCTCTCCCTTTTCTGAAGAGTAATTTGGCAACCAGTATAATCAAATTTCTTAAAATATTTGTCATTTCTGTTTAACTTAGTAACTTGTCCTTTAGCAACTCATTTGAAGAAAATATTTAAGGATGTGCAATTTATCTATTGGTTGTGTGGTTTGCTTATGGTGTTCATTACATAATGTTTATGTTATATATCCTTTATAATGTGTGCATAGCAGCTTGTGTGTAATGTTCATATTATTGCTGATGAGTTGAACAATGAGTAAGCCGCAATATAAGGGAAT
Source organism: Tupaia belangeri chinensis (assembly GCF_000334495.1). Lineage (NCBI taxonomy): Eukaryota > Metazoa > Chordata > Mammalia > Scandentia > Tupaiidae > Tupaia > Tupaia belangeri. The sequence goes on from NW_006159775.1 coordinate 3,454,117, forward strand.
AGTATGTCCAAGTAACATCGTGATGCAGAGGTAGACAGGCAGGCAGACAGACGCACAAGTACAGAAAGGAAAGATGGGAGGGGCAATGTTTATGTTTGTTTATTTAAAAAAAAAACAGTAAAAATGTATTATTTTGAACCATGACACTAAGATAATAATAGTTACTTAAGGTGAGTACAGGCTATTTTAATTTCTACTTTTTGTTCATTTGTTTTCTACAATACAATGATATTTAAAGACTAAGAGCGAAAAAATATAATTTTGTGGGTAAGAATATAACACTTTTGTCATGGACATATTAGCCAAGATTTGAGTTTATTTTTTTCAATAACCTTTTTCTTTTTGAGAGAAATTTTTGCTATAGGGTGTGTGTGCTCACTGAAGAGACAGAGAGACAGAAAGACAGAAAGTGAGAAATCATTCCTCTGGCAGGGTAGCCATGCCTAAAACCCTGCTCCTCCATTCTCTTTTAGGGATATTGGGCACGTGCACACAAACACAACTCGCGTGAGTTTCAAGCCACAGGGCCTGGCACTTGAACCTTGGTCAGCCATGTGGGAGTCTGGCACCTTAACCATTATTCAACCTGCTGGCCCCTTAATTATTTATTTTTTTATTTTTTGGTAAACGTTTTTGCCTTAGGGTATGTTCACTAGCTGGCAAGAGAAACCGACAGACAGGGACAGTGATAGGGAAAGTGAGAAATCACCCCCTCCAAGAGGGATGGCCACAATTCCTTCTTCTCATTCTCCTCCTGGGGTCTTGGGCACACACACACACACGTGTCCAGAGTGTTTCAAGGAAGTGGGCACAGGACTCAAACTGTGGTTGACCATATGGGAGTCCAGCAACATAACTGCTACACCATCTATTGCTCCCTCAATAACTTTTTAAATAATATTTGTTAGAAGGTGCATGTGCTTGCTGAAGAGAAGCAGAGAGAAGGAAAGAGAAAAAGCACCACCGTGGGATATGATCATGCAATAATCCCTTCTTCATTTGTCCCTCCTCTCAGATTTTGGGCACATGCAAACACACTCACCTGGGCTGTTCCTCCAAACTCTGGGTCAGATCTCAGAACACATGGCCAACTATGTGGGATCCATGGCTGGGGCCCTTCAGTAACTTTTGGAGAGGTTTTTTTTTTGTTGTTTGTTTGTTTGTTTGTTTGCTATAGGGCGTGTGCACTCACCAGACAGAGAGAGACAGAGAGACAGAAAGTGAGAAATAAACCTCCAGGGGGGATGGCCATACCACAGTCCCTTCTCCTCCATTCTCCTCTCGGGATCTTGGGCACGCACGCACACGCACCCAGCGTGAGTTTTAAGCCACCGGGTCTGGGATGTGAACCGCGGTCGACTACATGGGAGTCCAGCGACATAGCCATTACGCTAACTGCTGGTCCCTTCAGTAACTATTGTACATTCCCAGCATTTTCAGGATAAAGGAAACCACCTACAACTCCACTTATTAACAACACATGGGATCCATGGCTGGGGCCCCTTCAGTAACTTTTGGAGAGGTTTTTTTTTTGTTGTTTGTTTGTTTGTTTGTTTGCTATAGGGCGTGTGCACTCACCAGACAGAGAGAGACAGAGAGACAGAAAGTGAGAAATAAACCTCCAGGGGGGATGGCCATACCACAGTCCCTTCTCCTCCATTCTCCTCTCGGGATCTTGGGCACGCACGCACACGCACCCAGCGTGAGTTTTAAGCCACCGGGTCTGGGATGTGAACCGCGGTCGACTACATGGGAGTCCAGCGACATAGCCATTACGCTAACTGCTGGTCCCTTCAGTAACTATTGTACATTCCCAGCATTTTCAGGATAAAGGAAACCACCTACAACTCCACTTATTAACAACACAGCAAATACAGTTTGAAAACATGTGTAAATAACTTTTTGTCTATATCAAAACTACTCTAAGTTAAAGAATTTTCTATTGATTAAACATTAAGTGTATATATTAGCAAAACTTTTTCATTTCTAGATAATGGAACTATACAAAAACATTCATTACCAACTTGAAGAAGCTATAGACAACTATGAAAATTGGAAATTGAGGGCTAAACAAGCTAAAGAAGAAATGGAAAAGGATATTATTAATGATGAAAAAGACATAGAGAGATACAAGTAAGTTTTATTTTACAAGTGTTACTTATAATGGTTAGAAATAAAATAGTAATTAAAAGTATACAAGGGGGCATCAAATGTTTATGGACATTGGAATTAAAAAATTTTGAAATGCTTACATAGTTTTTTTTTTTTTAATAATACGAATTTTATTTTTCATGAAATTTTTTTTTCCTTTTTTGGATAGGTTTTTGCTATAGGGTGCGTGCACTCACTAGAAAGACAGAGAAAGAAAGAGAGTAAGAAAGCGAGAAATCACCTCCCAGGGGGTATGGCTACACTGCAATCCCTTCTCCATTCTTCTCTCGGGATCTTGGGCATGCACACACACGTGCCCGGCGTGAGTTTAAGCCACTGGGTCTGAGACTTGAACTGTAGTCGACTACATGGGAGTTCAGCAACATAGCCATTATGCTAACTGCTGGTACCTCATGGAATGTTTGAAAATGCCTTTTATCTTGTACAAAAATTTCAGATAAGGAGAAAAGTGTTTAAATTACCCATATTGGGGGCTGGCAAGTGGCATGGTGGTTAAGGTGCTGGACACTCCCACATGGCTGACTATGGTTCGAGTTCTGAATCTGGTGGCTTGCTTTCTCACTTTCTCTCTCTGTCTCTCTCTCTCTGTGTATATGTGTGTGTGTGTGTGTGTGTGTGTGTGTGTGTGTGTGTGTGTGTGTATCTCTGGTCAAATAAAAATAAATGAAAGAATAAGTAAAATTAAAATAAATAATTCTTACCAAAAAAAATTACCTATAATGGGTCCAGCAGCTGGAATGGTTGTTAAAGTGTCAGACTCCCACACGGGCAACCATGGTTTGAATCCTGGACACAGAGGTTGAAAATCATGCCAGGTGTGTGTGTGTGCATGTCCAAAATCCCAAGAGGAGAATGAAGAAGGGATTGTGGTGTGACAATCTCCCTGTGGGGTGATTTCTCACTTTCCCTTTCTCTGTCTCTTTCTGCAAGCACATGAATCTTATGGCAAAATATTAAAATATGTATATTTCATATATGTAAACTTATGTTTGCATAACGTCCTGAAGCACTATATTTCTGTGTTATTTTAAAGCTCTTTACGTGTACTGCCAAATTACATAAGGATATAGAAACATATATTCCTACTATCTATGTACAAAAGCAACTATTTAGGAAAAAAAAAAACGCAGTATGACATATTATCAAAAACAAATTTGGGGACCAGCAGATCGTGTAATGGTTATGTTGCTGGACTCTCAAACAGTTGTCAGCAGTTTGAGTACTGGACTCAGTGGTTTAAAACTTGTGTCGAAAGTGTGTGAGTGTATGCTCAAGATCCCAAGAGAATGGAGGAGAAGGGATTATAGTGTGACTATCTCCTCAGGGGGTGATTTCTTACTTTCTATCTCTCTGTCTGTCTCTGTCTCTCTGGCAAGTGCACATGCCCTATAGCCAAAATCTCTCAAAAAAAAAACCCAAAAATTGTATTAATGTAGTAAATAAAACATAAAATCTGGTTATTTTAACTAACATTTATGTTATTACTAATAAAATAGAATATTTTAGATGTATAAGTTAATTATATTATTAATACTACATTACCAATTGAAGTAGTTATTTATTATTATTTTTTGTTTGGAGAGGTTTTTGCTATAGGGTGTGTGTGCTTGCCAGAAAGACAGAGAGACAGAGAGCCATAAAGTGAGAAATCACTCCCTGGGGGGATGACCACACTGCAATCACTTCTCCTCCATTCTCCTCTTGGGATCTTGGGCACGTATGCACACACACCTGGCGTGAGTTTAAACCACTAGGTCAGGGACTCGAACCACGGTCGACTACATGGGAGTCCAGAGACATAGCCATTTACGCTAATTGCTGGTTCCTCCTTGAAGTATTTTTTTTTAATAATTTGTTTCTGATGTATTTATATTTTCTGATATTCTTCTGATTCTTTTCAGTGACTTTAAATTCTTTATGGTTCTGTTACATAATAACATTTTTAATCTATACAAAATAATCAATGATTTAGTAAAGAAAATGTTATATTCCTAAGTATGCAAAATTCCACAATCTAGATACAATTCATTTGTTATGGTTTTTACATTTCTTCACTTCCAATGTATATTTAATATATGCATAAACATCATCTGTTATTTGGTAAATAAATCTCTTTTATAACTTACCTGATTTATTGTAGTTTATTATTCAACCATATGTTTTTCTAATTTTCTTGATGACTTCTCATTTTATTTTTTACATTTCTATGATGCATTTCTGATTAAGTTTTTATTGTTTTTCAGCTAAACTGTATTTTGGTTAGAAAACATTATATAATTCAATCTATTGAATATTGTTTAGTCTTAATTGATGTCTCAGTAACATTTTTTTGGTAAATATTCCTTGTATATTTGAAAATAACATTTATTCTTTACTTGTTGAGTGTATTGCTCTTCACTGTTTCATTGGATTGAGTTGACTAATTATGAAGGTTCATCTTTGCACAGCAATATCAGCTTTATCTGGATGTTAGTTCAAAATACAGAATCTTGGACCCAATCCAGACCTGATAAATGAGAATCTGAAGTTTTTAAATAGCTCAAAGCAATATTTCAGAAGCACTACTCTAAATCACTGTTGATTTTTTAGTACTTTTTCTGTCGAGTATTGCGAATGGTCTGTAAAATTGCCCACTGTGGTTGTATATAGGTCTACATAATTTTTTAGAAATTCATTACTATTTGCTTCATATATTTTGAGGCTATAGTCTCAGGTGCATACAAGCTTAAAGTTGTATCTTTCTGGAATATTGATTAACCTCTTTTGGCATTCTAAGTGGATTTTCTTTGATTCTTGAAATACATTTTTCCTTAAATGCAATGAAATTTGCAGTTTTACTAGCTTCTTTTGATTAATTATTTGGGAGTCAATATTTTGAAGTCCGTATGTTTTGGATACACTTCTTGTAAACATCATATAGATATATTTTTTAAAAGTCTGAAAATATTTTTAAAGGTGAACTATTAAGTGCACTCACAAATAACTAATACATTTGAGTATAAACTACTAGGTAACTTACTCTGTTAGATATATTTATTTTATTTCACTTTTCCTTTTTATTGCTTTCTTTCATGTTGGTTATTGTTATCATTTTGTTCTCACTAGTTTGTTGATTATAATTATGTTCTCTTTTATTTGTAGTAGAGTATCTTTTAAAAAATGCTAGAGGGTACATGTACTTGGAGGGAGATGGCAGGAGAAAGGGAAAGTGAGGAGGTACACCCTTGGTGGAGGTTAGCCATGCTACAATCCCTTCTCTTTCATTTCTGTTTTCTGGATTTGAGGCATGCAGGCATAGCATTAGATGTGTTTTTCAAGTTACTGAGGCCAGAATTTGAACCATGCAGTCACACATGTGGAAATGAGCTGCCTGAATGACTGTACCAGTGGCTGGCCCAGGATATCCTATTAATTATCACATACAGACTTCTATTGTCAGACTAAAAACAATTTTCACTATTAACTTGCTGGGCCATAAAGGGATCTAAAAAAAAATTAGTTATATTTTTCCTGATTTAAATATTTGTTGGAGGAAATGTATTAGTACAGCCATTATGGAAAACAGTCTGGGCAATTTCTCAAAATACTCAAAACTACCTATAATCCAATAATTCCACATATTACTGGATGAGATATATACTCTCCCATGTTTATTATAGCTCTATTAACAATAACTAAGATACTTAATCGACCCTAGTGTCCATCAACTGATGAATAGATAGAAAAATTGTGGTATGTCTACATTATAAAATAGTTATCAAAAATATAAATTATCATCATTTGAAGCAACATGAGTGAAGAGAAAATTATGCTAAGTGAAATAAGCCAAGCACCAAAATACAAACCAAATTTTCTCACTCATTATTAGATGCTAGAAGATTTAATTACACAGAAGTGGAGGCTATATGGGTGAATACTAGAAGCTGGGTAAGAAAGGGAGCAGGGAGGATAGAAAAAGTTGGTTAACAGTTACAAAATTACACAAAGATAAATGGAATGAGTTCTAGACTACTATGATATAGTAGAGCAACTATAGTGTGTGGCAATTCAATAAATATTTCCAAATAGCTAGAAGGAAATTTTGAATTTGTCACACAAAAGTAATGATATATGTTTGAGATAGTGGATAAGTTCATCACCCTATGTAGATCATTATGTATTGTATTAATGCAGTGAAAAAAACACAAACGTGTACAACATTGTATATCATATATATGTTGATTAATACATATAATTAAAGGGCAGCACCATAGTGAATCCCTTGTGTCATGCAGGAGCCAGAATCTGTGTGACTTACCACAGTTCAAATCCTGGCTTCAGTGGCTTGAAAAACACACCATACCTGTGTATGTGCACCCATAATCTTAGCAGGAAGGAGAAACAAAAAGGAGGAAAAGAGAATTGCAGCATTATCTAGTGCCACTGGGGATGCATTCTCTCTTTCTCTTTCC
>NW_006159775.1:3460892-3508472 GCF_000334495.1 Tupaia belangeri chinensis
TTCCCTCTTCTATGAGTGCACATACAACTCTACTTACAGCATAGAAATCTTATAATTAAAAAAAAAGTTGGACAGGACCAGCCGTTGGCATAATGGCTATGTTGCTGGACTCCCATATAGTTAGAGTCCCAGACCTGGTGGCTTAAACTCACACCGGGTGCGTGTGCATGCGTGCCCAAGATCCTGAGAGGAGAATGGAGGAGCAAGGATTGTGGTGTGGCCATCCCCCCTGGGGCGGTTGATTTCTTGCTTTCTGGCTCTGTCTCTCTCTGTCTTTCTGGCAAGTCATGAGCCCTATAGCAAAAAACTCTCCAAAACAAACAAACAAAAAATTGATTTCTTTGAAATCACTTATAAATAATTTTCTCCACTGTGCCTTCACTTAGAAACATCAATAGTACTAGTCAATTTTTTCTCACTATTTACATAATATCTAACAGATACGTTTTAGGATTCAGAGAGTTGCAATGGGATGGGGTACATTTTGAGAAGTTATATTGATTTGTATGTTAAGTTAGAAGCTTATTTAAATATAATCTTCTTTTTAATGTGGATAAAATCCACTGCTTTTTTTTTTCCTTAGGAGAGAAATAGATAAACTTAACAATCTAAGTGCTCACTACGTTACAACAATAGAACATGCAAATGTTAGTGTAGAAGCCACTGAAGAGGCAGTTACTGAAGTACTGAAGGAAGCAAAGACATCATCAGATGAATTATCTACTTTATCAAAAACGGTGAGTTTTTCATGTTTAAACTTTTTTAAATACTTATTTTAGCATTAAGCCATAAATAGTAAGACGTTCAGTCAATACTTAATCAGCACTTAGATAATCTTAGGCCATTATTAGTCTCTTTTGTTGCATACCAAATTAAGCACAACTTTAGCAATTTCAAACAACAACTATTTATTATCATTTGTCTGAATCAGGAAGTCTGGGCACTGGATGGCTTAGCTGTGTCCTCTGGTCTGAGACCAGGAAGACTGACATCAAGGTGTCAGTATCCTTCCATTTCTTTCTGAAGACTCCAGGACAAACCTGTGCTTTCAGTTTTATTCTGTTTTGACAAGACTCAGTTCTTGGTTTTAGAATTGAAGCCCTTGTTTCCTGGGCAGCTCTCAGCTATCACTTTAAGTCTGTAGAGGTTGCCTGCATTCCAGACTGGTGGTTCCTATAAGTCTCTAAAACCAGCAATGGTGTGTGGAGTCCTTCTCAGGACCATCCCGTTAGGTGGTGATTTCTCACTTTTTGTCTCTTTGTCTCTATCTCTCTGGTGAGCACACGTACCCCATAGCAAAAGTCTCTCCAGAAAAAAAAATCCTCATTAATAAAATATTTTTATTTTTTATTTTAGTTTTTCAGAGATTTTTGTTATATGTCTCATGCACTTGCTGGAGAGACAGAGAGAGACAGAGAGAAAGAAAGAAATCACTCTCCCAGGGGGATGACCACATTGCTCTCCTTTCTCCTCCATTTTCCTCTCAGGATTTTGGGCATGCACACATATGTGCTAGAGTGTTTCAAGCCTCCGGTTTTGGAATTCAAACTGTAGTCGGCCATGTGGGAGTCCAGCAATGTAACTGTTAACACCATCTGTTGGTCCCAATAAAATATTTTTAAAGCAGTAAAGTTCATTCACTGAACTTATGGTCATTTTAAATTTTTTTATTTGATTCTCTCTAAGTGACAAGTCTGTCCCTTCTTAATCTGATGTCATACAGAATACTATTTTTGATAAATTATAAATGTGTTTAGAAGGTTAGTAATATGTTTCAATTATAGAAATCATTTGGGGACCATCATACTTACTAGGGAAGATGAAAACATGATGAAGTTTAGATATATTAATTTTTTCTGCATTTTGCTCATTATAAAAACCTTTAAGCTAGAATCAAAGAGCTCATGTTAAGCACTCAATTAAAAGCAATGATGTGCATCGTTGCCATGCATTATTTTTTGGTATGCAATAGAAACTTTTAGTTCAAGAGAAAAATAAAAGATTTGTGCTGCCTACTTGCACATACAACTTAACTGTTTTTTTTTTTAAATTTCAAGACATATTGTGCTTTCAATTTAGAGTGTTTACCTCATTAACATACACTTTTCTCCAATTTAGATTGTCCTTGAAACTAGAAATACATTTTTTTCTTTTTTATTTCTACATTGATGGTTTTTTTAAAAAAAAAAGTCATAAAATTGGTTAAGCACTTAAAATGTTAGGATTGATTTCATTTTATCTTTTACATTTTTGCCATAGGATGCAAGTGCTCACCAGAGAGAGACAAAGAGACAGTGAGAGAAAAAGTGAGAAATCACCCCTCTAGGGGGGATGGCCATGCAATAATATCTTCTCCTACATTATCCTCTTGGAATTCTGTGTATGCACGCACATGCATATGGGACTCTATCCTCCATCAGCCATGTCATAGTCCAGTGCCTTAACCACCAAGCCACCTGGGGCCCCAAGATAGAATTCTTTTTAAATGTAAAATGAAACTTGTCTATACATTCCTCTTCCAAGTTTACTTTATAATCTGCCTCTCCCATAGTTCAGAATTTATTTTTGGAAAAATCATTCCATTATCTCCAACTGTTAGGTTCTTGTAATATAAAAAGTTCTCTACATTTTATTTTATAATTTCAAAAGATAATAAACACTTTTAAGAATTTAAAAATATTAATGATTTTTATATTTTACTGAATAATGACATAAGTACACAAAATTTTTTGTTGTTATTTTGTAGATAAAATTGCAAATGAATGGTTTCCTTTTGTATAAAAGCTGGTGTTTTACAATATTTGAATATTATTCTTTTTGTTACAAAGTTAATTATTATGGCTAACTTAGTGGCCTTTATATTAGATAATATGAATCCAAACACTACAAAATAGTCACCCAGCTATGCTTTTTGATTCATATTTTTGCATTAAAATCTTTCAAATGAAGCAGCTTCCTTCTCCAGAAAAGACAATAATAATTATTACTACTATTAATTGATCAAATAGGAAACCAGTCTAGAAAGGTTGCAGGATTATTTTTACCAACATAAAGATAATAAGTGATAGAGTTATTTATAACGCAGTTTTGGACTATTGAAAATAATTTTATTACAAAATATTCATAATTTTTACAGATAAAACATGATAACTTATATAAAAGTATATGTGGCTAACTTTTTCCACCAAAGAATTTAATCTATTTTTATGTGTATATTTTATTTTGTGACATATATATAAAATGTTGACATCTATGAAATCAGCTTTTGTTATATTTTTAAAGAAATGTTTAACGTTATCTGTATATTGATTTCTTTCACATGTTTATTACCATATTAAAGGTTCTTAATAATATACTCATATTATAAAAACATTTTTTAGAAATAAATATTTATTTACAGAAAATGCTTTGTTAGCATCTGTGAAGATGAATTTAAAGAGTTTCTCATTTGACCTATTGAAATGATGTATTATATTAATATTAAACCATTATTAAATTCATTGGATGAACTCTGCTTGGTTATGGTTTATTGTTCTTTTAATTTACTGCTGAGTTTGATTTGCAAGTATTTTATTTAAGATTTTGGCATCCATATTCATAAGTAAGACTATTCCAGTGTTCTTTATTTTGTGCTATATTTGATAGATTTTTCTTATCAGGATTATGCTAGCTTTATAAAATTAATTTTGAAGCTTTTCTTCTTTTCTTATTACTTGGAGGCAATATATTATTTCTTGAAAATTTGATAAAACACCTTGGTAACAATATAGTCTTTTTTTTTTTCCTTTTCATCATTGGAATAATTACTTTTCCCATAGGTATCTGTTTATTTGTTCATATGACTGTCTTATCAGGCTACATATTTCTTCTTAAGGTTTATTTGTAATTTTTTAATAGTCCAGGAAATAATCTAAATGGATTATATTTTCAAATATGTTACTGCAATATGATACAAAATGTTCTCTTACACTTTTGCTGTATCTCCTAAATGTATATTTTAACCTCTTTAATGGGGTCTCAAATTTTTAAATATTAATATTTTTCTAAAAATAAGAATGCTCTTGGACTTAATAATTCTAACATTTTCTGACCTCTAACATATTAACATGTGCTTATTTATTTATTTTTTTAGGCTTTTGCCATAGGGCCCATGTGTTCATTGGAGAGAGAGAGAGAGGGAAAGTAAGAAACCACTCCTCAAGGGAGGATGGCCACATCACAATCCCTTCTTCTCTTTGGTTTTTGGACACACAAACACACACCTGCCGTGATTATCAAGTTGCCAGGTCCAGGACTTGAACCATGGTTGGCCATGTAGGAGTTCAGCCACTACACTACTACACTGCCTGCTAGTCTAACATATGCTTTTATTATTATAATTTTCTGCTTGCTTCTTTAAGCTTATCCTTTTTACTTTTCACTTCCCTGTTTTGCATACATAATGTTTAAACATACGGAAATCTATATTTACAAGGTGTGTATATATATATATATGTATGTATATACTATATAGAAAATATATACATATGTGATACATACAAATATTTGTTTAGTTTACATACTGCATATATATCATGAGGTATACATTTATGTATATGTGATATATACATATATACATACATGTATATATACACACAGACATAATATATATGTATATAAATTTATGTGTGTATATACACACATATATATGTTGTAAATACCCACACTCTCTCTCTCTCACACACACACACACACACACACACACACACACACACACACGTACATATGTATGTATTTCTTTCCTTGAAAGCTACAGTTAAATTTCTAGTTACAATTTTTGGCTACCTCCAGGTGTTTAGGAATAGGTGCCTGTGAGTTTTCAGCAATACTCTGGTGTTTCTTCCTAATGCATGGATTTGATTGAAGTGATGAAATATGTGCCCAGAAGAATTTGTCCTTCTTTGCTACTTGGGTCTATATTGGTCAACTTTCTAGTGCATCTACTAGTCTACATTGAAATGTGGCAGGGTTCTCTTTGCTGTAAGTGAACTTTCATACCCTATCATGGTTCACTGGCTTGATTAGAGATTTATTCATCCCTTCCACTAAGCAAGCATATGTGGTTTTCCTGAGCCACAAGCCTTGGGTCTCGAAAGTCCCAGTGTGGGTTTTTCTTGGGAAAGGCATCTCCACATATCCTATAAATTCCCTTTTGGCCATCCCTGGCATGCTGGACAGCTTGAGAATCAGCAAACTCTCTGGCTGTTAGAATTATCCTGTATTTCTTCTGGGGTACAAGTAGAGAGGAAGTCTTGGCTGTCTACGAAGGACTAAGCTAAGCAGACAAACACTTTTATGAATTTCTATGGGTGTTTTGAGAACCTTCTAACTTCTGAACTGCTGTCTACAGAGTGCCAAGTCTATCATGGAGAAAGGGATCTAGATTGGAACCAGTCTTCTGTCTCCATCCAGGACTTGGCTTAGTGGACAATGCTTACTGCGCTTCTATTGGTTGCAAGGTCCCCACATAGTGTGATTCTTCCTGGGCCAGGTTTCACTGGGCTAAGTCTAACTGCTTGCTCGATTAGGGAGGCAAACTCAGAGTAGGAGCTGAGGGACTGGATCCTTTAGATGAGTGTTCTACCTCAGGGATTTTTGCCAATGGGGTCCTCATGTGATGTCCCTCCTTGTGAACTATAGTCTGGGCAAACCCATTCTCTAGCACTTCCCACAGTTTGGTCATCAAGGATGTCTGGTTCTAGACTCACAGGGCTCATGAGAGCCAGACACGTTCTACTTTGTTTCTTTTTTTTTTTTCTTTTTTATTTTTAAAGTCTGATGTAAAGCCATGAAAACCCATACATGTGGGGCTTCCCCCCACTTGCCCTCTCTTTTGCAAAATAGGCTAAGCTGTTGAATTGTATTATACTGTAGAGACCCAGTTTTTGGCCACTGCTCTTGGCCTTCCATCTCATATTGTGGCTATTTTGTGTTACAGAAAAAATATTAATTTCTTTAAAAAATTTATTTTAAAAAGATACTAATTATTTAGAAGATGGCTCAAGAGGGAGTCTTTTGTGGCACCATCAGCAGCTCCTATGATAAAGTTTGTGAACAATTATTAAGGTCCTACTGATGGATGAACATGTGCCTCCAGATCTGGTTGTGGGAACTGTACTTTTCTTTATCATATTCTGTCTGGGCAGTTTCTCTGCAATGTCAAAAGCTACTATAGAAGTAAGTGAAAGTATTCAATGGTAGCACTTACTTAGGTACCCACATTCCACAGAATCATGGGGATTTCCCACTTTCACTCAGGAATAATTATTGCTTAAACAGAGGCTGAATTCCTTCCTAACTTCGTAACAACAAGCACAATGATTTAGTAGGCAGATTAGGACAGGGAAGAAGAGAAATGGACTTTTAGAGTCAAAGTTCCCTACTCAAAACCCTTGGGGTAAAGTAGTAACCTAGTCGACAGGACCCCCTCCCACTCCACAGCGACACTTGGAGACTTAGCCGATTACTTCAGAGGGAGAAGGGCCGATGCGCATTCACATGAGATGTGGAAAATTAAGAACAGAAAGCCAGATTGGCAGATCACAAAACTACCTGACACTGAGTAGCTGACGCAGTCACGGGCAGGGAGAAATGTCCTGGCTTCAGGGCTAAGCGTCCCAGATAGTTTACACCCGGATAAGCTGTGCCAGGGTCAGGCCCTCGTGGCTCAACCACTTCTGCGGGCAGGCGTACCTCAGCCTGTGGGTGGATCCCAATTCAGTGTCCCGGATGTGGTGTACTTCCGACTGGCCTCCCGGAAGTGGCGTGCTCCCCACGCAGCGTGCCGAATGTGGCCAGCCCTGCCTGGCATCAGCCTCTGAGCCAGTTCGGCCACCTCCCTTCTGTAGATGGGAAAGGACAGGAAAGGCCAGGTAACCTAGAAAAGGGGCAGAGGGAAAGTCCCACTGAGATACGCCGCCGCCCGTTGTGGCCAATTGGTACTGCACAGATGAATTTCGAGTCCGGCTGGCCAGAGGGTCCCCTAAAACTCCCTTCGTGGCGCCAGAAAGATGTTGCTGGGAAGACCCAACCCACCGATTGTCTCTGCCCAGGGTCCTTGGCTTCATGCAGAAGAGTTCGAGTGAGCCACTGCGGGAGAGGGAAAGCAAGTTTAATAAGGAACGTGTACAGCGGAGACTATTCCGTAAGAGGAGCAGCTCTGTGAGGGGAAGGAGAGAACAGTGTAATTCCTTCCGCCAAGAGGAAGGGGACAACTGCTACCTGAAAGGAAGGAGAGAAGGGCCACCCCATAGGCAGGGTAGCCCCGAACGTCATTGGATATCTGATTTATATGGCTTAAAACCAGGCTTAGTGGGTGGTTTAGTCATGACTTTTCTGGAAGAGGGGCAGTAGTTTTCCTGGAACCACTATCCCTCCCTTTTTCTGTCCTTATTAGGATGTTCTTATCATTGCCATGGTTATTTCACCTGTCCTGGTGCAGGTGGGAGTGTCATCTAACATTGCTAATAAGGTACAATTAGGGTATAATGAGTCTGAAGATTAGATAGTCATCAACTCCCTCTTGGTTCCAATTTGTTCAGACCCAGTGTCTCAGCCATTTTTTGTCTCTCAGATTTTTTTAAAAAGAGGTTTTTGCCTTAGGGTGCATGTGCTTGTCTGAGAGAGACAGAGACAGGGAGAGGGAAAGTGAGAAATCACCCCCACCCCCCCAGAGGAAAAGGCCATGCCATAATCCTTTCTCCTCCATTCTTCTAGGATACTGGGCATGTATGTACAGCCTCAGCCTGAGTTTCAAGCCACCATGGCTGGAACTCAGACTTTGAATGGCCATGTGTGAGTCCAGCGATGTAACCACTGTGTGGCCCAAGTCTTGGACTTGGTGGCTTGAAAAACTCACTGGGTGCATCTATGTGTATGCCCCAAATCCCAGAAGGAGCAGCGGAGGAGAAGGGATTGCAACATGGCTAAACTCCATGAAATGCTTTTTCATTTTCCCTCTTTTTTCTCTGGTAAGTACATACACCTTATGGCAAATGTAAAAACTAAAATAAGATTTTAAAAAATTATTTTTCTGCCTAATAGTAAATACAGTTTTTTTAATTATTAATTTTCTTCGTGTGTTTTCCATAGAGTGTGTGCACTTGCCAGAAAGAGACAGAGAGACAGAGTCAGAGAATAAGTGAAAAATCCATCCCCCACAACATACACACAATGGGGAGCAGTCATGCTGCAACCCTGCAACCCTTCTCCATTTTTCTCTCCTTTGGGGATTTTGAGCACTCATGCACATGCACCTGGCATTTTTTTCAAGTCAGTAGGGCCAGGACTCAAACTACACAGTTGGCCAAGTGGGATTCATCTGTCTTATACATCACTGATTGGCTCCAGTTTTACTTTTTTATTAGCCATTCTGACTTATTTTTTATTTTTTAGTTGCAAAGATTACTATTTCTGATATACTATGTAACTTTAAGATTTTATTTGTGGTATTATGGTGTATGATTTTTGGTACTCATCTACTGTTACTAGCTCATAAGTATATGGACTTTTATCTTGGTTCCTGATGCAGCTTTGGGACAGGACAGTTTCAGAGAAGTGAAATGAAAGATTGTCCCTCCTTTCACCTACCCCAAGGCAGATCACAGAAATGCCAATCTTCTTCTGACTTCAAGAATGGCCCCCCCACACCCAAGGGGGTAGGAATACGCCACAGAGAGGTCCAAGAATTTGAACAAACAGACAGGGTTTTTCTACCTAGTTTCTTAGTATCTTATGTCTATGCAATGGAGTGTTCAGAAAGACCCAGTGGGACAGAGTTTGGGATACTTACAGACAGCTGAATACATGGAAGTTCTTAGAGAGAGAGTACAACACAGAAAGCATGGAAACTCCACATCCTTTACCATTTGCCTTACCCTGTGCATCATGAATCTCTTCATTTGCATCCTTTCAAATACCCTTTATAATAGTCCAATAACCATGTTTCCTTGAGTTCTGTGAACTGCTCTAGCAAGTTCATCAAACCTAAAGAGGCGAGGAGGGGCTTTGTGAGAACCCCAACTTGTAGGCAGTTTTTCAGAAGTTCTGGGGACCTGGACTATTGACTGGTGTCTATGTATGTGTGTGGGGGTTGGAGGAGGACAGTCTTAAGGACTGAACCCTCAATCTGTGAAATCTGAGACGATCTCCAGGTAAATAGTGTCAGAAATGAGCTGGTTGAGAGTACACCCAGCTGGTTTTCACTACAGAACTGATTGATTATGTGATGGTGAGGAGAAAGACCCACTCATATTAGAATCACAGAAGTGATCTGCATTGTGAGATGGAGTCAAAGGAAAGCATTGTGTTTTTCTGATTTGCACCAATGACTAACATTTTAGAAGATGCATTTATTACCATTTATACGAGCAAAGAAATATTAGCACATAACACCAGTGATTCTATTGATTTTATTGCTTAGGGCAGGGCTAAGGTAATAGTACTTAGGCATAAGATTACACATTCAGTGTTCAAGGTGTGCTCATGAATAGTTCATAATTTTATTTACTGAGCCTTCTACAAAGAGTTATGGTGGTACAGATCATTAATTTTGACCCCCAAGCACTGAAATTTTATGTTCATGTTTATTTTTTTAATTGGAGAACACATTGTTAATCCACTTCTAGAGACTGACAATTGTTTGGTGTGTGAAATATGTATAATTTTATGCATCAGAGCTACCACATCTGATGCTGAAAAACACATTGAAAAAATAGTGTCAGGGCTATCGCATTTTTGCTGTTCTGTTGACCCAATCATTAATCAGTGATTAAGAATGAGGATTTTTTTATTTTAAGCACCATCACAATTAAATGTGGCACTAAAGGATGATTTTTAAAGAGGTTTTTGCATTAGGGTGCATGTGCGCTCTGGAGGCAGGGGGAGAGAGAAAGAGAGATTGAAAGAGAAAGTGAGAAATAACCCCCTCGGGAGGATGACCACACCTCAATTCCTTCTCCTTCATTCTCCTCTGGGATCTTTTTTTTTTTTTTTGAGAGAGATTTTCGCTATAGGGCGCGTGCGCTCGCCAGACAGACAGAGAGAGACATAGAGACAGAAAGCGAGAAATCACCCCCCAGGGGGGCTGGTCACGCCGCAATCCCTTCTCCTCCATTCTCCTCTCGGGATCATGGGCACGCACGCACACGCGCCCGGCGTGAGTTTTAAGCCACCGGGTCCGGGACGCGAACCGCGGTCGACTACGTGGGAGTCCAGCGACATAGCCATTACGCTAACTGCTGGTTCCCTCCTGTGGGATCTTGAGAATGCATGCATACATGCCCTGCATGATTTTCAAGCCACTAGGTCTGGGACTTGAACTGCAGTAGGCCATGTGGGAATCCAGTGGCATAACTGCTACTGCTACACCATCTGCTGGCTCCAGATAATTTTTTTTAGAGAGATTTTTGCTATAGGGTGTGTGTGCTGGAGAGAGAGGGGGAGAGAGAGAGAGAGAGAAAAATCACCCCTCCCCTCAGGGTGATGGCCCCACCACAATCCCTTATCTTCCATTGTCTCGGGATCTTAGGCATGCACGCTTATGCACCCAGCATGAGTTTTAAGCCTGTTGGTCTAGGACTCAAACCTCAGTTGACTACTTGGGAGTCCAGCAATGTAACACTATGCCATCAGCTTGTCCCCAGATAATTTTTTTTAATGTCATCATGTTAGTGAAAGTCCTCAAATAGAAGTGTTACCAAAGCAAAAATAATGAATAGCCAAAGAATCAAACTGAAATATGCTAATCTGACCATACTAAAAAATTCAGAATAGTCACCAATGTGCTTCAATATCCCATTGTTCAACTTGACAGTTTCTAGGATTGTACCACTGTCTGGATTCAAGAACATTGTGTGTAACTGAAGTTTTTATAGTAGCTAACTGTAAATGGCTATGTGAATGTAATAAAAACAAATGCTGAAAATCATTAAAAAAAAAAAACCTGATGATTTCTAAGTGTACAGATAAAGATACTAGTGAAGAACATCATAGACTCAGTTGTGGGTCTTCAGACAAGAAGTAAGAGCAAATTAAATTTATGCCTAAATTTACATTACCCTTAGTAACGTAAAGTAGAAGCTAAAACCATACTTAGAAATCAGAAAAAAATCAATGTGGAAGTAATTCACATTTATCTGAATTTGGATATCATGAATTGGTAAAGAAAACAAATTATTTTTATTGTGTGTGCTAGGACTGGTCACAACACCAGGTATATAATAATCCAAATCAAGTGTTATGTTGAATCATAAGAAAGACTACACACTTACCACAATTTTAAAACAAAAGGGTACTCAAGTATAATGGAAAACCATGCATAAAAACATAGAATAAAAATGCTAAGTTCTTAGCACCTCAAATTCAGCATTGCATTGAATTTCAAAACCCAGATCTGCTGAAGCAGTTAGCAAGACACTTATCAAATTATCTACCAACAAAATGGCAATAGTGAGATAGAGGGACATAGCAAGCAAAATGATTAATGAAATGACTTTGTCTAATAAGGCAGCAGGTTTTACTCATAGATGTGACCAAAAATAAAAAGAATATTTCCAATGTAAGAAAGTTGATGTAATTCACTGCAAACTGATCGATTCATTCAAACTGAATTATTTATTAATGTCTACAAGTAAAGAAATTTTAGACTCAGTGATGACTTTTGGAAACAGTGACATGTCTTGAAATCCTTTTTTTCTCTTAAGCATAGATGATAGATCAAAATCTACTCTGTTGTTTCACAGAAAACCATCACAAACAGAAATTTTATAAAGGTATACCATGAAATTGTTAAAATTATTCATTGTACTAGTTCCAATCAAATACTTATGTGATTTCATGAATTTGTGACCAGATGCTCCATAATTATCCTGAAAATTCCTCACTCTATTCAATTATTCAATTTGGAAAAGAAAAAAAGAAAGAAAAGAAAAAAGAGAGAAAGAGTGAAAGAGTGAAAAAAAGAAGAAAAAGTAACAACAGCCAAACAAAAAGCAACTTCATCTTCCTGGATGAAAAATTCAATCTTCTAGATGACTTTTGTAGTTGGGAAATAAAGTTAGGATTTTTTTTTTTTTTAGAAGAGAGAGATTTTTGCTATAGGGCACATGCACTCACCATAGAGACAGAAAGATGGAAAACAAGAAATTATACCCACCCCCCAGGGGTGATGGCCATGCTGCAATCCCTTCCTCTCCATTCTCCTCTTGAGATTTTGGGCATGCACACACACGTGCACAGCCTGAGTTTTAAGCCACCAGGTCTGAGATTTGAACCGTGGTTGACTACATGGAAGTCTAGAGATGTAACCATTACACTATATGCTGGTCCCAAAATTAGGATATTTTATAAAGATATTTTCTCATTCAAAAGCCAAACATTTCCTACTACAAATCTTAAAAAGTATTCCACAATGAGGAAAAAAATAAATTCAAATAAACTAAATTCATAAAATATTGGGCCTGGAAAAGTCATGACACATTTTTGCATAGAAACATATATCATGATTTTTCCCATGACCTAATACATTCTTTAATTATGTCAAATTGAATGTGTCTCATGGTCCCAAGGGATAGTTACAACATTATTTGAAGTATATATTAACAATATGTTTGCTGTCTAAAAGGTGGATTAATATAACCACTCTAGCTCTCCTTGGTTACTGTTTACTTGGTATTTCTTTTTCTGACCTTTCACTTTTAATGTGTTTGTGTGTTTAAAGTATGTCTTTATGAACAGTATGTGGTAGTGTAATTTAAAAAATCTATTCTGTCAATCTCTATACTTAACTGGAGTGTTAGTCAGTTTGCATTCAAGGTAATTACTGATAAAAAAAAGAAAAAATCTTAAGTCTGCCATTTTGCCATTTTTCTCTATAGATTGCTTTCTCCTTTTTTTTTTCAAGGTAATTCCTAATAAACAAAGAAAAAAAACTTAAGTCTGCCAATTTTTTCTATAGATTGCTTATTTTTAATATGTCCCCTATTTTTTCCATTACTACATTTCTTTATGCCATATCATAATTATCATTTTCTTTACTACATATTTTTAAATTATTTTTTTAGAAGTTGACCTGAAAGGACAATTAACATTTTAATATACAAAAAGAAACCAACTAATTGTGAATTAATCCTAACTTAATTTTAATGTTAAACAAAAATTTTGCTTCTGTATAGGTTTCTTCCTTTTCCTATTGCTTTGGTCTGGTATTGTATAAATTACATCTTTACACATTGTGTGACCACCAAAAGAGATGTTTCAATTAGTACTACATTCTGTTGTCTATGAAATTAGGTTAGGAAAAAACTGACAAAATAATGCACATATACTTTTATATTGACTAATTTAGTAATGCTCACTAGTTCTCTATTTTTTTCCTGTGGATTCAAGTTATTGCCTAGTGTTCTTTCATTTTAACATAAACAATTCATTTTAGAATGTCTTTTAGTATAGGTACCCTAGTGACAAATTCTCTGAGTTTTTTGTTATCTTGAAATGTCCTAATATTTCTGTCATTTTTCAAAATACTTTTGCTTCACATAGGACACTTGGTACTTTTTTTCTTTCTGTATTTTGGATATGTTAACATATTGCCTTCTGGACCCCATTATTTATAAATGAGAATTCTGTTCATCTAATTAAACATGCTTTTTGTGGGAAATCTCACTTTTCTCTTGCTGCTTCCAAGATTCTTTGTCTTGTCTTTTTTCTTTTTTTTTTTCTCTCTCTCTCTCCTTTTTTTTTTTTTTTTTTTTTTTAGGTTTTTGCATAGGGTGTGTGTGGTTGCCTGAGAAATATAGTAAGAGCAAAAGTGAGAAATCACCCCCTGTGGGGATGGCTGCACCACAATCACTTCTCTTCCATTCTCCTGGGCATCCATGCACACATGTCAGTGTGATTTTCAGTCAGCCAGGTCCAGGATTTGAACCACAGTCAAGTATGTTGGAGTCCAGTGCTTTAACCACCAGTTCACCACAGACCCTCTTTATGGTTTTCTTTTGACAGTTCAATTTGGATGTATCTCTTGTGTACATTTTTTAGTTTGCACTTCTTGTAATTCCTTCAGCTTCTTGAATGGGCAGATTATTTATTTACCAAATTGGCAAATTTTTTAGCCATTATTTCTTCAAATATTTTTTCCTGTTCCTCCTTTCTTTGACAATCTTTATATGTATGTTGATTTATTTCATGATGTTTTACACCATATTAAGAACCGTTTTACACCATATTAAGAACCACATTGGGAACCAGCAGTTAGCGTAATGGCTATATCGCTGGACTCCCACGTAGTCGACCGCGGTTCGTGTCCCGGACCCGGTGGCTTAAAACTCACGCCGGGCATGTGTGCGTGCGTGCCCAAGATCCTGAGAGGAGAATGGAGGAGAAGGGATTGTGGCATGGTCATTCCCCCTGGGGGGTGATTTCTCGCTTTCTGTCTCTATGTCTCTCTCTGTCTGGCAAGCGCACGCGCCCTATAGCGAAAAACCTCTTAAAAAAAAATAAAAGAATCATATTAAGATCTGTTAACTTTTCATTATTTTTTGGGGGGGACAGGTTTTTTTTTTTTTTTTTTTTTTGCTATAGGGCGTGTGCACTGGCCAGAAAGACAGAGAGAGACAGAGAGACAGAAAGAGAGAAATCACCTCCCAGGGGGGATGGCCACCCCGCAATCCCTTCTCCTCCATTCTCCTCTTGGGATCTTGGGCATGCACGCACACGGCGCCTGGCCTGAGTCCAAGCCACTGGGTCCGGGACTCGAACCGCGGTCAACTAAATGGGAGTCCAGCAACATTACACTAACTGCTGGTCCCGGCTTTTCATTATTTTTTTTCCTGTTCCTCAAACTAAATAATTTTAGTTAACTCATCTTCAAGTTTGCTGATTTGTTCTTCTGCTTAAATACATTCTTGACCCTTATATCAATTTTTACATTTCAGTTACTGTATTTTGCAACTGTAGAATTTGAATCCTTTTGAATAATTTTATAATAAAAACGATTCATACTTTTTATTTGGTGAAACAGACTGTTAGTGCTTCACTTTGGTTCTTTCAACATTTTTCCTTTAGCTCCTTAAACATAATTAGCAGTGATTAAGCTTCCTCCAGTTTTCACTGAGTGCTTTTACCTTCTGGGTAGTCCTTTTTTCTTTGTGTCACGTTTTGTGTGGTTATTGAATACAGAACATTTAAAATAATACAATGTAGCAACACAGTGGACTTTCCATTTTCACTTCTCTTCCTCACTTCTTTTCCTATTGTTTGCTAAGTTGTCTTTTTCTATGTGAACCATTTTATGCTAAATCTGTGAAGTCTGTTTTCTTTTTCTCATGTGTATCCACTGAAATCTTTTCTCAGTTTAGTGGGCTTTAATGACTGAACAATGATTCTTATACATCTAGAAACCTCTTATCTTCGCTGAGTGGCTCTGCTTGTTTAAATGCACCTTCAGTATTATTCATCCAGACATTTGTCAGCTCTGCCTCAGTTTTGTTTCTTGCTTTCATAAAATCTCAAGATCAGTCAGAGGTTAGATTTTAAGAGGCTTCTCAGTATTTCCAGAGCATGCAGTCAGCTGCAAGCTTTCACACATCTATGGGCATTTACTTCCATATTACCAGCAATATTCTGGAGCTTCACAAAGCCACTATAGACATTATTCCCCAGTTTTCCTTCTAAGTTTTTTATTTATTTATTTTTATGTTATGTTTGCCCCAATTGTTAGTCAATGTCTCAGGTAGACACAAAGTTCAAAAACTGCCTGAATTTTTTTTTTTTTTTTTTTTTTTTTTACCAAAGTTCCCCCACCTCCTTATTTTTTTTTTTTTTTTTTTTTTTTTTTTTTTTTTTTTACAATCATTCCCTGGAAGAAGACTTTCCTGGGGAAAGACTTTTGCACTGTTTGAGCAAAAAAAGTCTTTGATTCGATGAAGTCAAATAAAGACATCCTTACAACTGAGGTATTCCAAAGAAAACTACCAGACCAATAAAATGATGACCATTGTCTAAGAGTGAAGCTTTAAAAGCATTCTAGCATGGTTTTACTCTCTTGTGTGGCTGCTAGATTACTGGTTTACTTGGCAAGGTGACATTCTTTTTATGCTGAAGATTATACAAGATTATACAAATAAAGCCACAATGATTAATAATTTGAACTATTTGTGCTTGCATTTAGATTTTTATCCATCCAAAATTTACTTTTGTAATTATATAAGTTATATGTTAAGGGAGGAAAGTAAAAAATTACCCTCTGGGGGGATGGCCATGCCACAATCCTTTCTCCTCTATTCTCCTTCCAGGATCTTGGACATGAACGTACATGTGTCCAGTGTAGTTTTCAAGCCACCAGGTTATTGTCAGCCATGTAGGAGTCCAGCAACGTAACTGCTACACCATCTGCTGTCCCCACTCTGTATTTTTTCAAACAGAGATTCTACATTATTCTAGCTCCATTAATTAAAGTTTTTCTCTCACTGAATTCAGATACCACTTAAAAATATTAATTGATATCTCTGACTTTTAGTTTTTTTTCCTCTAATCTTCATTTATTACAGTGATGATAAATACTGATTTATTATGATGGTATCATAGGTCATTAAATTATAACTAGTGGCAAGTTCCCAACATTTTTCAGATAGCTCTTATAAAGTCTTACATGCTTTTCTCTTTCAATATGAACTATAGAGAAGTATTTCATTTAGTTATATTTTTATGTTAATTTTGAAAAAGCTGACATATTCTATTAATCTTTTCCATGACATATTCTTTTTTTTTTTTTCTGAGAGGTTTTTGCTATAGGGTGCATGTGCTCTCCAGAAAGAGAGAGACAGAGAGACAGAAGGCAAGAAATCACCCCCTCAGAGGGCATGGCCATGCTGCAATCTCTTCTTCTCTATTCTCCTTTTGGGATCTTGGACATGCATGCACATGCACCTGGCATGAGTTTAAGCCACTGGGTCCAGGACTAGAACCACAGTCGACTACATGGGATTCCAGCGACATAACCATGACTCCAGCTGCTGGTCCCGCATATCATTCTTTTCATGTAGATTTGACTTAGACATTTAACAAAGAGTTTCCTTTGACTTCATATAGGTCCTCTCTTTTTGTTAAATTTATTCTGAAATATTTTATATTTTTAACAAAACTTTTAAGATATTGTCACTATATTTTAAAACACAGTATTATGGACCAGCAGGTAGCATGGTGGTTAAGAGGTACTGGACTCCCACGTGGGTGCCTGTGGTTCGAGTCCCAGACCTGACAGCTTGCTTTCTCACTTCTCTCTATCTGGTGAGTGAATGCACGTGCCCTATAGCAAATTAAATAATAATAATAATAATTAGTACAATGAAATAATTTAAAACAAATTATTACTTCTAGAGAACAAGCAAAAGCTATCAATGTCCTTATCTTTAAATCTATACATTTTACCAAAAGCATTTAATTTAATTTAATCTAATTTAAGTTTTTAGTTGCCAGAAGGCAGATGCAGGGAAAGACAGTGACAGAGGAGGGAGCAGAAATAGCCCCCCAATGAGATGTAGTCACACCAAAACCTCTTCTTCTATTTCTCCATCCTGTCAGGATTTGAGGCATGCACACGTATACTCAGCATGTTTTATAAGCCACTGGGGATGAGAGTCAAACCATGGTTGGCCATGAAGATCTGGTTCCCTTAACAACCAGGATGTAGGGCTGCCCTATAATTTATTGTAATTTTAAATAGGTATTTAATCACATCACCTGAAATTAAAACTACATTATCTATTCATCTTCAGTGTTATAATAAAAATATTTGTTTTTATTACTCAATTGTGAATAGACACTTTTTTAATACAACATGATTAATAATATTGCCGATAAAAGATAATGTCTTATTTTTGGGCATACATTCATTATTTCATTATTTTGATATTTTCTATTGGCTTTTTTTGTTTGTTTGTTTTTGGAAAGGCTTTTGCTATAGGGCATGTGTGCTCGCCAGACAGAGAGAGACAGAGAGATAGAAAGCGAGAAATCACCCCTCGGGGGGATGACCATGCCACAATCCCTTCTCCTCCATTCTCCTCTTGGGATCTTGGGCACGCACACACACGTGCCCAGCGTGAATTTAAGCCACCGGGTCTGGGACTTGAACTGCGGTTGACTACATGGGAGTTCAGTGACATAGCCATTATATTAACTGTTGGTCCCATTGGCTCTTTATATTATATTTGGGAATTCTTCCTTTTACAACTTTTAAAAATTATGAAAAAATAGATGATAAATTTATTAAATGGCTATTTAACAAAATATCACCACATTTCATGTTATTTTCTTCTTTAATTTGTTGGTGTAAATCAATTTTTGAGTTATGATTCAAAATTTTCTGTTTATCAGTTTCTAAAAATGTAAAACTTTCTATTTTATGTGATTATTCATTTAAATCAACACTTGATTTAGACTTGATTCATATTCTTGCATCAATTTTTATAAGCTTATGGTGATATTTTATTCTATTTCAGTCAATATTTATTAAATTATGGTAGCTATGTAAAGGGAAATATAACCTCTTTCTTACTTTTTAAAAGGGTAAGAAGCTCCACAATTCACTTATTTTCTGTGTATTTTTTTTTCTTAGCTGAATGATTTGAAAAAAGTTTATGAACAACTAATCTGGAAGCAAAAAGTTTATAAAAAGCAGTATCTAGAAGCACTTAGTACTTTTTATGCAGTGGTAAGTTAACCTTTCCTTACTTCTAACTAGAGTTCTAATCTCTGTTCCCAAATATTACTTGTGTAAACAAAGTAACTTTATTTTATATACATTTTTTTCTTTTTGACAATTAAACATGTGTAAATGAATCCTTTTTTTTTTCTTAAAGAGAAACACATGGGATATTGAGCTTTCTAATTTTGCAAAAGATCTTTCAGATCTTTCAATAGCACATACTCAACTGACAGAAGAAAATAAAAGAATTGTGATTGAAATTGACAACATTACATATCAAATCAGTGAAAGGTAATTCAGCAAATAGATTTTTCCCTATATAACATATCCAATATATTAGATAGGATAAACCTCTGCAATATGTATTCCTTGGGTAATAAGATGGTGTTTGCATTTATCATTAACTTACATTTTGTTTAGTTCCATTCTCAGTGTTGTCTTTTAATCATTCTGGATCCTTTCTCGTGAGGATAAGAAAAATGAATGAGAGTATTATTCTGCAATAACACCAACCCCAAATCTTAGTGGCTTACAATATAAAGGGTAATTTCTTGCTCATTTTGCAATTTAGCTCTGTCTTCTGTTTTTGCAGTTCACATAATTTCTTCTGAGAGAGTTAAGAATTATCTCCTTCTGGGGTATGCTGCTGTGGTAATAGAGGGTAAAGTGTATAAGTGAGATCACTCGATGGCTCTTACAGCATCCACAGGAAGACAATAGATGTTACTTCTGTTCACACAGAACAGAATGAGATGTCTAAAAAGAAAGTATAGACAGAAGTAATTGGAATGTACACATCCTGCAATATGGCTAATAGAGAATAAATACCAAAAATATTTTTGCTGCAAAACACATACATGGGGCATAAACAGGGCTTACATCCTTTGAATGAGATGTTACACTTATGAGAAAGTAAAAAAAAAATAAATAAAAATAAATAAAATAAAATTAGTCCAATGCAAAGAAAGTCATTGAACTGTAGGCTTAATACCCAGCTGCAATTTGGCCACCTTGAAAATATGGGCAGAAGAGTGGTCTTGCTGAATTTAGTAAACAAGGGTATCACCTTTTAGTGACTTTGAAGGATAGATCGTGGCCATGGATCTGTGCATATGAGGAAGCTAGACAAAGTCTAAGTACTTGAATGGATGGACCAGAAAAAAATGTGCCTACTGGCAAAGGAAGAAACAAGAAAGCGAGGAAAAACAGGTGAGCACATTCCTAGTTTGGTCTCTTCACACTGGCTTGGTCTTTACACCATCTGGGTGACCTTGGAAGGTCCTAACCAAGAAATTAGAATAAAAAAAAGTATTCTCTAAAAGAATGAACTTCACATCAAGGCCATACACGATTCTCAAAGATAAGTAAGACTTTTAAAAAGAAGCTGACAAAATTATAAAACACACAAGGAAAAAATATAGCATGAATGAGAGTTATCAAAATTAACCAGCAGTATATTTATCTCCCAAGAATTTCAAATAATAACATTATTATATAATTCTATACCAGATCATTGGATTCATTCAATTTTAAAATGATTAGAGGAAAAAATACAAACTGATGGAACATATCAAAAAAGTTCAGGCAGATCTGAAAGAGAACCTACTAGACCTTGTAAAAATTAAAACGGAATTCATTTATACTGAAGATTTTATTAATTAGGGACCAGCCAGTGGTGGTAAAGATGCATGGCAAAAGACACAGTAATTAGTGTGAATGACAGCCCTCAGAATGGGAAAATATTTTTGTAGAGTATGGATTAGATAAGGGACTGATAGCCAGAATACATAAGAAGCTCAAGCAGATGTCCTGAAAAAAGTTGAACAGTCCTATTAGAAGATGGGAGAATGAGCTGAAAAAAACACTTTCTAAGGATGATATACAAATAGCCAAAAGGAATAAGAAAAAATGCTCAACATCCTACACTGTAAGAGATGCAGATCAAAACCACAATGAAATACGACCTAACCCCAGTCAGAATGACTAAGATTAAAAAAAAAAAAGATAAGTGCTGGCAGGGTGTGTGTGTGTGAAAAAGGAATTATCCTACACTGCAGGTGTGAATGTAAATTGGTCTAGACACTGTGGAGAACAATATGGAGATTCCTCAAAGATCTACAAATAGAACTACCATATGATCCAACAATCCTGATACTTGGTATCAACATAAAGGCAGAAGAATTCTTAATCAGAAAAGTGCTAGCACATCGATGTTTATTACAGCATTATTCACAATTGCTAAGACATGGAACCAACCCAAATGCCCACACAAAAATGAGTGGATTTCAAAAATTGTGGCACATATGCTCTATGAAATACTACTCAGTCATACAAAGCAACAAGATCCTGGCTTTTGACAAAAAGTCGATGAATATGGAAGATTTACTGCTGAGTGAAGCAAGTCAGGCTATAAAGGAGAGACATTGTATGTCTCCACTAAATACATACCGAGTGTCCGCACTCTGTGGTTGAAACTGAATGACTAAAGGATATAGAAACATAGTAAATGGTTGTGAATACCAGATACAGTGTGGGAAGAGGATGGGTGAAAGAGTAGAGTCTGAGGAAGGACATTAAGGAGAAAAATAGAGGGGCAAGTCATTTATGGGACAAAGAAATGGCTCATTATCTATTGAAGATAACTTTATAGTATTGTTAACTGGACTGGTGAGAAATGTACACATATTAGAATATTCACTTTGCAAGCTAAGTAAAATGTGATTGAATGTATAAAAGAATTGAAATAAAATATCATTTAGGAATATAAAAAAAAAAGAAAAAAAGAAAAACATATATTGGACTTCAACATGGTCGACCACAGTTAAGTCTCAGACCCAGGGGCTTTGAATATCACATCAGGCATATGTGGGTGTGTGTGTGTATGTGTGTGTGTGTGTGTATGTGCCCAAAATCCCAAGAGGAAAATGGAGGAGAATGGATTGTGGTGGCCATCCCTTTTGGTGGGTGATTTCTCACTTTCCCTCTCTCTGTCTCCTCCTGGCATATGCATGTGCCCTATGGCAAAACCCCAATAACAACAACAACAGATTCTATGAATTGAATAGTACATACAGCCATGAGGGTGAAAAATATATTAGAATCTAGAATGTGGCACAGAGAGGAAAAGAGGAAGAATGTGAGAGTTACAGGAAATAGAATGAGGAAAGAAACAATGTAAAAGAAAAGAATAGCAGGTAGTTTATAATTTTAAAATTCTGAGATTCAGACATCGCAATAAATCCCACAACATTAACTCAGAAATAAGACTTTAATTACACTTTAGCTTCTTCATATTAAAAAGATAAAGAATAATATTCCTTTTTGTCAAATAAGTGATTTGACTATGACAATATCTGCCAGTAGCTTTCCTTCCTCTTTAAACTCAGGGCATAAATGGTGCTTCCTAGTCAAGGCCAATACCTCATCTGTTCCTTGGTGTGTGCTCAAAATCCCAAGAGGAGAATGAGATTTTGCCCTGGGTAAGGCATTGTTTGATTTGAATCATTCTGTTGATATTTTTAACATCTTCATTAATTACCTTTATCTCCTTATCTTTTTTCCCTGTAGACATTGTCTTCCAATCTAAAATAAAAGCTTTGCCTTCATCTTGTTTGTACATTTAACCATTTACTCAGTATTTCTACTCCATTCTCAATAAACAATGATATAATTAACAATATCGTGTTTGCCAGATTATCAGTCATACTCACTTGACTATTTGTTAATCACTGAAAGTACTAGTTTGTTTTGTTTTACTTTGTTTTTCAGAGAGAGATTTTTGATATAGGGTACATATGCTTCCTGGAGAGACAGAGAGTAATTACCGCCCAGGCGGGATGGCCATGCCACAATCCCTTCTCCATTTTCCTCTCGAGATTTTGGGCATGCACGCACATGTGCCAGCGTGAGGTTTAAGACACCAAGTCCAGGATTTGAACTGTGGTTGAAATCCAGCAATGTGACCATCATGCCATCTGCTAGTCCCAAAAGGACCAGTTTGAATATCTACTCCCTCTCACATGCATCCTGGCACTATAATCCACCCCGTTACTTATTACAAGCATCATCCTATATATTCCCCTTCTTCTGGTCACAGCCAACATTTTACCAACTTCTATTAACTCTCCTTTAAATAAAGAAAAGATGCCTGGTTCAATTCATTCCTAGTTTGAACCCTCAAATCCATCATAAATGATGTCACTAGTACAATCTATATACAAACAATGGAGTGTGACTTGCTTTCAACAGCTTGAAACCGCTTGACAAAGTTTCAGAGAAAAAAAAAAAAATTCAGTGTTTCCCTACCAGCTATAGAATTAGATCCAAATTCCCAGACTGAGAGATTAGTGTCATCTGTCACCTCCCAAATTTCAGACTCATCCCTTACCACCCTTTGCATGATCTTTATATCCTAGCCTATCACAATACTTATGCCTCCAAACTCATGGTTTTGAGCTCACCTTTGATCTCTGATATTTCTCCAATTAAAATTCCCTGTTTTCACACCCTTCTTTCTCTCCCTTCTCTTCTTCAGTCATTTTTTCCCTTATGTAGTTTTATTTTTTTAAGTTTTCGTTTTTTTGCTGGAGGGCACATGTATTCATCAGTAAGATTCAGAGGCAGAAAAAGAGAGAGGGGGAAGTGTAAAATCTCACCCCCAGGGGAAATGGCACATGCAGTTCCTTCTCTTCCACTCTCCTCTTGAGATTGTGAGCATGCACTCATATGTGCTCTGCTTATTTTCCAAGCTGCCAGGTCTGGACTTGAACCATGCACTTGGCCATGTGGGATCCAGCCACCTTAACACCTATACCACCTGGCTGGTCCATTTCCTTATCTTTTTTTCATTTTATTTTGTTTAGTTGCCAGGGGATGGGTGTGTTCACCAGTGAAAGAGACAGAGAAACAGAGAGAGAGGAAGGAGAAAGCACTCAGCAGTGGAGCATCATCAGGTGGCAACTGCTTCTCCTCAGCTTCTCCATCCTGTTGAGATTTGCCTGTCCTGTGTTTCAAGCCAACTGGGCAAGGATTTGGACTATTGTCAGCCATGTGGAATCTGACTTCCTCGCCACTAGGCTATGGGGCCAGTCCCAATTTGTCTTTTAATTTGATTATTGGATCATTTATATAATAGTTTAGAATAGTCCCAGAAGCTTCTTCTCTTGATAACTTTCCTTTCTCTCTCTGCAAATCAAGGACATATTAAGTGATTCTTTCATCATTGCACATAAAATTACATGGGAATCTAACTTTTAACTTTTAACTTTCTTTTTTCCTTTATGAGAGTATATGAGAGTGTAAACTATGATGCTTTTTTTTTTTTTCTTTAGAGGTTTTTGCCTGAGGGCATATACACTCAGCAGTCACAGAGAGACAGACACAATGAGAAAAAAGTGAAGTCACCCCCCGGGGGGGTGACCATGCCACAATTCCTCCTCCTCCATTCTCCTCCTGGGATCTTGGGCATGCATGACCACACATACCTGGTATGAGACTCAAGCCACTAGATCTGAGACTTGAACCACAGTTGGCCATGTGGGAGTCCAATGACATAACTACTATGCCATCTGCTGGCCCTAGGATCCTTGGTTTAATTCACCTTTGTGTCTCAATCACCTAGAAAAACAGTTAACATTTAATCAGTGCTCATTTAACTAACCCTCTCTGGTCTATGTACTTCTCTCCCAGAACCTTCCACGCTACGCGCAGTTATCGTTGTTTGCTTATTTGTTATTTCCTCTGGGCTGAACTCCTTACTTGCAGGCATTGTACCTGTGTATTTCTCATTGGATGTTGAATTAATGACATAATGAATGAATGACAACTGAACATAAAAGTTTATCCTTAGGTCTTTAGTCGATTTAGTATCTTGTGTTCCTATTCTCTCTGCTGTGTATTCTGATGTCACATCCCCCTAGATGCCTTTCACTGTTCCACAGAAATATTAATCATTATTTACCTTTAATATACTTTATCATCCATTGTGTTTTATCTCACTAATTCAGCACATAGCACTGTAAAGATTCATGCTGTTCTTACATAGTTTTAATTAACAAAAACTATTTTTAAATCATGTGAGTGTGTTATATATAAATATATTACTATATTACTATAGTACATTACTATTAATTTATCTATTGATAGTATATTACTATATTACTATTAATTTATCTATTAATCTTTATTACTCTATTAATTTAACATATAACAACCTTGACGATATGTATTATTAAGCCAGTCTTAAAGATGATGAAATGGTTTTTTATCTTACTATCTATCTGAATCACCTTCTCCTTAGTTCAAGCTTATCCTTTCCTTTAAGTCCAAATATAATAATAAAACTGAAAAGCAAATCACTGACTTCATAAGTCTAGTTATTCACATGAAACTTCCCCAGTTGGACTTGTTCTGTACACCAATATTCAACAACAGCACTGTCTCAGAAGGCCCAGGGTGTTAGACTATTTATAAATTGCATAATTTAATATATAATTTGTTGCTTATGTATAGTTCACCTTAAAATGGCTACATTCAAAGATAGATGTGTGTTTGTTAACAGATTTTGTTCAGTACCCTATGTACACAAATACATGCGAGATCTTTTGGAAATGATTATGATGAAAAATGATTGTTTACCTTGTCACAGCAGTGTATAATTTGATAATTTTGTCTTTCAAACCAGCCAGTATCCATTAGAAATGAACTCTTTACATTTAGAACATCTGACTTGAGCAAACAATTTCACTTGATTGCTTATTCACATGGTAGACTTCAGTCACCTAAGTCAAGGAAAATGAAATTGTTTGAGATGATTTGAAATCGATTAATTTAGATTTACTTTGCTTGAAGTTAACTGTGTGTTATAAATTTCTATAAGGACATTTTTTAATGTTCAAGCTCTGTAAAACATTCTGAATATCTACTTCTAATGCTCTCCTGTACTTCAAGCAAGACAATGCCATTGTAACTGCAGTGATCCAAAATGGGGTTGATAATCGAGGGAAATGAGCAAAAAAGCCATTGAGTACCATAAAGATATATTGGCCTACTTTTTTATGAAATGTGTTTGTCAAGAGTTAACAGGGTCATGATTTATTTGAAGAGAGAGCAATTAGAATATTATTGAAGTTGTTAAATAGTCTGGAATACTTGGAATCTATCTCCAGGGTATGGTGTTTTTTCATATGCATTTAGCTATATCTTACCAGCCTATTAATTTGAGTTACTTTACAGAAGTATAGATTATTATTCTGTTCTATTCAGCATTTCACATAAAACTTTTGAAAAATATTCTCACACTATTGCTTTAAAAATATTTTTCAGCTGTTAAAAGTATAAAAATAATATTAAAAATGGTATGTGCATTATTCAAAATTAACTAATCACTCGGATGTTAGCTTATTTTAGATCCCTTATTTGTATCTTGTTTTTGTGTTCATTTTTTCTCTTGTCCCAGAGTTCACTCAGGACTCCAAATCAGTTTTAAGTTTTATTTAGCTCACCCATCACTAAGTAAAAATTAAAATCCACTGGCCAGGTTTTAAAAGCAAGGTCATGTATCATTGGATTCTTTTGAAACCCTGAGAGCTCTAGGAATATTTGGCCTGAACTCACTTCCCTGAGGCAGACAAGAGCTGTTTGCCATACACCCACTATGCACTAGTGTTCCTGACATAGAAGTAGGAACAGGATCGGTAGGGGCCATTTACCACATAGCTCACTGGATGGTTCTGCTCATCAAGTATTTTTCTGTATTCACATCTCTAGCAATAGGAACAGAATGGAAGGTCATTCAAGTAGGTCATATTTTACAGAAAAATAGGAGAGTGTATTTGGGGATGATGTAATTATTTTTCCTTGGAGTCAGTTGTGTCTCATTCTTGTGGAAGCTCAGGTGTCCTCTACCCCAGGGCTTATCTTGACCATGAACCTCTAACAGGTGAGGACTTTGTTTGCTCTCACCAGGGCTGGGCTGGGTTCATTACAGTGGCCAAGAGATCAGTTACCCCAGATAAGGAAATTAAGGCACAGGGTGAAGTGGTAGGGCATGATCCTAAAAGACTTTTATGTATTTTTTTTCTCACAGGAATTAAAGTATTATACAAAAATCACCCTCTCATTCCTATTTTATAACTCTGCAGAAGCAATGAAAATGGGAGCTTGAAATACAGGCTATGCAAGAACATGGACTCAATTCTCAGATAGCTACAATTCTGACTATCTTTCCTCCCATCCTACACCATCCACCCCCTCTGACAGTTTTACTCTCCATGCTGTCCTTTCCAATGATGGAGTCCATTTTAAGAATCTACCTCTGTTAACTTCTACATCTTTTTCCAGCTGATTCACACTACTGGTACCCTACTCCAATAATTATTTTAGACTCTAAGATGACCAATATATTATCCTAACTGTATTTGATTCGTTGTCCTTCTTGTTCTCTGTCTTTTCTTACAAAACTTAGTGATAGTCTACTAAAATAAGCACTTATTGTATAATATTCAAGACTTGCTTCTATGGCCTGGAAAGCCCTTGCATTGAACTAACCCAGCAACATACTCCATTGAACAATTCCCAGCAGATGAATGTGTCTAAAGGAAAACAAGACTATGCAAATTAGTCTCAACAGGGTAGATCTTAGATGAGTATGCCCTAAAGGCATCTGGTATTGATTTTTTAAAAAGAATACAGTATTAAGTTACAAAATGCCTACAGCCACTTCAATGCCACTTGACAGAGGGTACTTTATATTAGAGAGAATGGTCTTAATTGTGGTTAGAAAATCTTGGTCTCAAAAACTTTATAAAAACACATGACCCTGTGAAAACCTTGCTAGGGACACTCAAAGGACTTCTCCCAGGAAAAGAGGTCCTCATGTTCAAGCTGTATTATCGTCACAATAAATTTGCTTCTGAGTAGAACTTAACTTCTATGACCATGACTCTCAAGCGATACTCTGATACTCACATTGCCAAGAATGTCTAGCAATTCAGCTTTTCTAATAACTGCTGTGTATCTTTTTTCTCTCTTTTATACTTCTACCTGCATCACCCTCATTTCAAGATAATCTTCCTATCTAATTCATAGAGTATGGGTGTAATCAAGTGAGAATTACCTTTCTGCTACCAGCCTACTCCTGCACAGTGCAATTATCTCCCCTTCCCCAGGAATCAGTATTTCTCTTTATATACACGTGAACATTTCATGATATTGCTCATGGTGCAAAATAAACAAATACAAAATAAACCTTTGTATTGCATCCTTCTTCTGTCCTTCTATTTACTGTAGCAAAAATTCCTGTTTCTGTGAACTCATATTCCATTCACTATTCAACCCACTCTACCCAGATTTTTCCCACGGTATCATATTTTAGATTCATTAATTCTATTTTTTTTTTTGGAGAGATTTTCACTGTAGGGTGCGTGTGCTCACCAGACAGACAGAGAGAGACATAGAGACAGAAAGCGAGAAATCACCCCCCAGGGGGGATGGTCACGCCGCAATCCCTTCTCCTCCATTCTCCTCTCGGGATCTTGGGCACGCACGCACACGCACCCGGCGTGAGTTTTAAGCCACCGGGTCCGGGACACGAACCGCGGTCGACTACATGGGAGTCCAGCGACATAGCCATTACGCTAACTGCTGGTTCCCCTAGATTCATTAATTCTTAATCTGATATAATCCCATGTATCTACTTTTTGGCATTACTGCCTGTGCTTTGGTGGTCTTATTTAAGAAGATTTTGCCTACCCCAATGTCTTCAAGAGTTTCCAGTGTTTTCCACCAGTAGATTTTTTTTTTCTTTTTTTTGGGAGAGGTTTTTTTGTTTGTTTGTTTTTTGTTTTTCCTCCTTATTGGGCATGTGCGCTCACCAGAAAGACAGAGACAGAGAGATAGAAAGCGAAAAATCACCCTCCAGCGGGGATGGCCAAGCCGCAATCCCTTCTCCTCCATTCTCCTCTCAGGATCGTGGGCACGCACGCACACACCGCCTGACGTGAGTTTAAGCCATGGGGTCCGGGACTCGAACTGTGGTCTACTACATGGGAGTCCAGCAACATAACCATTACGCTAACTGCTGGTCCCTCCATCAGTAGTTTTATAGTTTGAGGTCTTAGGTTTAGATTTCTGATTCATTTTGAGTTGATTTTTGTTAATGGTGAAAGTTGAGCACCAGTTTCATTTTTCTGCAAGTGGATATCCAGTTTTTCCAGCACCACTTGCTAAAGAGGTAAAACCTCAGTTTCACTTTCTTGTTTTTGCATCATCCTTACCTCCTACCCTGGAATAGGCAAGAATGAGTATCGATGCCATTAGTCATCAGTTGTACTTGCTCCTTGCCATTCGCCACTAGCTGATCTGGCCACACAAATTCAGTCTTTTTGGTGTTCTATTAAAAGGGAAGTAATCATTTATATTCACCCTGACTGTAACCTCTGAAGCAATACTACATTAACAGTGTGGTCTGCATCTGTGTCAGCTGGGAACACATTATCAGACCCCTCCTCCAGCTACAGAATCATGTGCTGAGAGCAAAACCCAGGAATCTGTGACATGAATCTTATGCATACCCAAGCATCTTCATATGAATCTTATGCATACCCAAGCTTGAGAAAATCCTGCTGCAGTCAGTATCAACAGTTTACTTCTAATCAACAAGGGTGCTTAAAAACAGTGATGCTAGGGCTTTCCCCCAGACCCAGCTGTATTAGAAATTTCTGAAAGCATGAATACTTATCAAAAACTTCGCAGACAATTATAATATGCAGCTAGAGTTGAGAACCATTGCTTTAATCAAGTGGTTCTTAAGCAGGATGATTTTTTATTTCCTCAGCAGGAGATCTTTGGGAGTGTTTGGAGATATTTGTGGTTACAACTGAGAGTTGCAGGCAACTGTCTAGTGGAGAGATGCTATTACAATGCACAGGACATCACTCATGACAAGGAATTATCTGGCCTCAAAAGTCAACTGTTGGGGAATCATACTCTTGTATGTGACATGGTTTTGGCTGAGGCATTGATACATGGATATTTAAAGTATTTTCTAGTAAACATACCTTTGTCAAAGTCAGAAAGAGTGATGGAAGGAAGTATAGAAGAGATTTCGAATGTTCTGGAAATGAAACATGTGCACACACCAAGGCATTCTTACCACTGTTCATCCTTCTGAGATAGGATTCAGCCTGACCATTATGGGTAACTAGCAGAAGGAACAGAAAAATAAAATAAATCTTTGGATCTATTTTCTGTATTTAAGTCTTATTTGTCCGGCAAGTTTGTATTACTGGCAACATAAATTATGACCTTGTTTATTTTTGCTCTTTTTAAAATATATTAGCATCAAAATATACTGTCTTAGAATAATATTTATCTTTCCGCTTTATTTTTACAGTATAAGGAAAAAAGAAAGCTATGAGTCTGAAATCCAATCTTTGATTAGACTGAAGGCAAAGAATGATAAGTTTCTCAAACAGCTCTACAAGGAGGCTTATAGCATTAGTGCTGTTTTTTACTTAACCAAAGTTAAAACGGACGAATTGGAAGACAAAATAGCAGAAGTGAGAAGAAAATTCAAGGTGGTGTATCTTTGTGCTCTTCTTTGTTCTTATTAATAAAATGAATTAACTTGAACTTTATAGATTTAATCTTGATGGTAATATTTTAATGTAAGGATTAATAATCTTGCCTATTCCAGATACCTCCCAGACTACATCAAGCACACATGTGCCCATGATCTGGGTCTAGCTGAGGCTGGGGGTGGATTATTCCATCAAGACTGTTTGCAATGTCTGTCTCTCTCTCTCTTCCTCTTTGTCTTCTCACTTTTAGAAGAAATAAATAACTCTAGATTGTCCATAGATAATTTAGGTTTGTATTAATTCTTTAAACTATACAAAGTTTATAGTTTTTGGCCACAT
This sequence comes from Tupaia belangeri chinensis, assembly GCF_000334495.1. Lineage (NCBI taxonomy): Eukaryota > Metazoa > Chordata > Mammalia > Scandentia > Tupaiidae > Tupaia > Tupaia belangeri. The sequence continues at coordinate 3,491,556 of NW_006159775.1, forward strand.
AATAACCTTACTATCCTTCATTGACTGATTAATGAGAATCTACATAACATCTTGATTTTTCTTGCAAGCAACTTTCTATATCTGTTGATGCTGGTCTAAAATTGGTCTTTAATCCGTGTCACCTAACAATTAATTACAGCAATATCATTTTTGGAGTAACTTTTAGAATTAAGCTTTTCAAGCCCTAGAGGTAGAATTTCTGAATTATGTTCTCTCAAGTTAATGCATTTGTAAAGTGCCAGATAAGATTTCGGCAGCCTGAGAGTGGAAGCAATCTTGATCAAGGATATCTAGCAATTTCTATAATTTTCTAGCTATTGCAGATGACTTGTCTTTTTTTTTTTTTTCCCCATACCTTTATTCCCAATAACTGACTTAAGCAGGAAAGAAGTGTTTGGCCAAATCCTAGGATAAAATTAGCAAATTGGGATAAAAGATAAGGAAATAAAAAGTGAATATGTATTCAGTTATGGTGTTGATGGAGTGAACAACAGAGTTTTCTGAAGAATGTGACATTGTAACAAAAACTTTGGAAGCTGTCAACAGACATCAAGTACTTCTCACTTTGGTAGAAGACTGATGCAAGCCACAGGTTCTTGGAGGGTTTTTTTGCAAAACCATAATGAAATTCTGGCAAAAAAAAAGTAGGAACATCAGGCCACTTTGACTCCAGTATAAAATCATAGTGCTAGAATCAAGTGGGAATTTTGGGACCAGCAATTGGCATAATGGCTATGTCGCTGGCCTCTCCCGTAGTTGACTGTGGTTTGAGTACCGGACGTGGTGGCTTAAACTCACACCGGGTGCGTGTGTGTGCATGCCCAAAATCCTGAGAGGAGAATGGAGGAGAAGGGATTGCATCATTCCCCCTGGGGGGGTGATTTCTCACTTTCTCTCTCTCTGTCTCTTTCTTTCTGGTGAGCACACGCACCCTATAGCAAAAATCTCTCTCAAAAAAAAAAAAAAAGAATCAAGTGGGAATTTTTTGTAAGCCTATTATATCCTATCTACTTCAATTAATTTAATGTTCACAATACTGAATAGTTGCTATTAAGATGGTCTTACGGGGGGGGGGTTGCTCAGAGTAATATACCTTTATGTAACTGTATAGCATTTTGAAATCCAGATTATCTGATGCCAGCCTCACAGTCAGTAAGACACTAGACCTAAATTTTGGTCAGTCAAGCACAATACATCAAAATAATCTTCTTAGGGGATAATTTTTAATGCTAGAAGTAGTATAGAATGTTCTAGTCCATAGTAATTAGGTCCATAATTTGAGTTTAGAGGTCTATGACTTTCCTTGAGTACTGTTTTTTATATATTTTAATTAATCATAAACTTCTATTTAGAGAACAATGTTAACTCTACCTTCAAATATTATTTGTTCACCCCTGAGACAAGGTTCATAGGCCCTTAATTTGAATAAAATAAAATTCAGAACTTCATGAAAAGTTTTCTTATTGGTCATAATTTCTGCCATTATAGATGTACTTAGAACATCTCTAGTTCAATTAACAGACCCAAACAGCTCTAATACACTAAAGCTTAATTCATGCATTATACTTCTTCTATAATAATATTAGAAGAAACCGTTGATAATATTTTTAAATGGTTATAAAATGGACATTCTAGTAAGTCATTCATTTTGATTCTGAAAGATTTACGCCCATAGCCAGTCAAATCTACAGGATATTACTTTTGCCCTCATTTCGCTAGCCTTTGTTGAATTATGATTTGCTATTACATCTCTGGCTTTTCATGAAGTTTTGTAAAAGTAATAGCTAAAATTGATCATCACTGCTTGGCTTTTTAAATTAAAAAGAGATAGAGAGTCACATTGTCAAGATGGTTATTAAACCTATGCAACTGGGACCAGCAGATGGCGTAATGGTTACATCTCTGGACTCCCATGTAGTTGATCATGGTTTGAGTCCTGGACCTGGCAGCTTAAACTCACACTGGGCGTGTGTTTGTGTGTGCCCAAAATCCCAAAAGGAGAATAGAGGAGAAGGGATTATGGCATAGCCATCCCCCTGGCGGGCCAATGCACATGCCCTATATCAAAAAACAAACAAACAAGCAAACAAAAAAATGCAGCTAATTTATCTTAGAATTCAGAGCTAAGAAAAAGGTTAATTTTTATTGATATTGTGTTGTCAGAAAAGTCATGACACATTTTTACATAGAAAAGCACACATCATGGCTTTTCCAACAACTCAATAAATTGTATTCCTTTTTTTTTTTTTGAGAGGTCTTTTTTTTTTTGCTATAGCCTGTGTGCACTCACCAGAAAGACTGCTGTGAGTTTAAGCCACCGGGTCCAGGAGTTGAACAGCGGTTGACTACATGGGAGTCCAGCGACATAGCCATTATGCTAACTGCTGGTCCCTACTTCTGCCTTTTTTATGAATGAGGAAGATCTTACTAGATTGACTCTACCAAAGAAAAAAACTTTAAATTTACGACCTAAAAAAATAATTACACCAAAGAGTCAAAATGTATTTCTGTGTTTTGGGGATTCTGATTAACTAATTAATTTTTTATTTAATTCTATTTTCTTAGAATTAGGTTGAGCTGCCTCAAGGACTTTCTGTTAGGGGAACCAGCAGTTAGTGTAATGGCTATGTCTCTGGACTCCCACGTAGTCAACCGCGGTTCGCGTTCCGGACCCGGTGGCTTAAAACTGACGCCGGACACGTGTGCATGTGTGCCCAAGATCCGAGAGGAGAATGGAGGAGAAGGGATTGCGGCGTGACCATCCCCCCTGGGGGTGATTTCTCGCTTTCTGTCTCTATGTCTTTCTCTATCTGTCTGGCGAGCGCACGTGCGTAAAAACTCTCCAAAAAAAAAAAAAAAAGGACTTTTCTGTTAGGATCTAGGTCACCAAGAAGTGTGATATTCTCATCGAGAATATCAATTACTCTGTCCCTCTAAATCAGTCCATCCCACAGTTACTTGTATAAATCTCACATTTGCTTTAATATTTTAATTCTTTAAAGACTGTCTTCCTTTGATGATTTCAAATGTTAAATGGGGTTCTCCAACTTTCTGTTAAGTGACTTTTTTTTTTTTTTGGAGAGAGGTTTTAGTTATAGGGCGCATGCACTCGCCAGACAGAGAGAGACAGAGAGACAGAAAGCGAGAAATCACCCCCAGGGGGGATGGTCACGCCGCAATCCCTTCTCCTCCATTCTCCTCTCGGGATCATGGACACGCACACACACGCACCCGGCGTGAGTTTTAAGCCACCGGGTCTGGGACGCGAACCGTGGTAGACTACGTGGGAGTCCAGCGACATAGCCATTACGCTAACTACTGGTTCCCCTGTTAAGTGACTTTTTGTCACTGAATGCTGTTGCTTGGATTCTGAGCTTAGCTCTGTTTCTATTTCGTGTTTACTCCCCTTTTCGCTTCGATATGGGTTTGCAGCACAGAGCATTGAATGTGCTCTATCCTCTCTCTCTCTCTCCACTAAAAGAAAGAAATTTTATATTTGCAACCCCAAGAATAAAGAGATCTAAATGAAGGGTGCATGGAATAGTTACTAGACCAATGACTTACAGCTGCCGAGGAAGGAAGGTGTTCGCTGAGAAAGTTCTGCAAGTGATTCCAATGAATTGCCTCACAACACTCCACGTCACTAGAGCTTAAGAATTCCCATCATAGGGGCCAGCAGGTGGTGTGGTGGTTAAGGTACTGGACTCTGACATGGGCTACTGTGATCCTAGTTCTGGATCTGCCAGTTTGATAAATCACACTAGGCACGTGTATGTGCAAGCCCAAAATCCTACGGGAAGAGAATTAAGGAGAAGGGACTGCAGGGTGGCCATTTCCCCTGGGTGGGGGGTGATTTCTCACTTTCCCCCTCACTGTCTCTTTCTGTTTCTCTCTAATGAGCGCACATCCCCATAGCAAAAAGAAAAAAAAAATTCCCATCATAGTGCCAAGGGGCAGAGGTCATTCAAAAACCAAGTTGAAAACAGAAATTAACATCTGAGAAATGAACAGATGTCTTGAAAAAACAAATGTCCCAAATAACTCTGTTTAGATTCAGAGCTGGGAAATGGACAGCAACTTTTTGTATTTTATTCTGTTTCACATACAAGCATATCTTTAAAACATACCGTTAACGTTACTGCATTTAGACAACTGAGTTCTACGATCATTATTTAACTGCTGTGTGTTACTGTTATTGATGACATTTCATATTTTAAAACTACATAAGAATTTCACTATACATACCATCACTTTGACTTAAGTATCTGCCTTTCTTACAGGGTTTTCTTTGTGCAATACAGGAGTCTCTTCCAGTTCAGTAGCTCTCTGCTGCCACCTTCTGGTTTTTGGCTGCTAACACCAGGCTGCAGGTCAAGGGTGACTTTTTCTGTGGACTCTTTCCAGCATTTAAGATGCTGTCACTCTCTTTGCCTCAGGCTTCCAAGCTCTTCAAAGTGATCTTTTGATCTCTTTTATTCTTTTACTCCAAAACCAGAATTAAATAATTGTGACAGAGACTTTGTGGCCTATGAAGCTTAAAATATTTACTATCCAGCCCTTTACAGGAAAAACTTACCTGGCCCTGCTTTAAATACAGGAAGGCCAGCCCCATAGCGCAGTGGTTAAGTGCTGTGCAGAGGAAGCCTTAATCCCATATGGCCAGTGGCCCTCTGAGTGCCAGACCCAGGCAGCTTGAGAAAAATACCAAGCTTCTGTGCCTGCTGGGGCCCAGGGTCCCGCAGGGAAGGAGGGATGGAGAAAAAAGATTGCATTGCAGCATGATCACTCCACTGGGGAAGGGAACACTTTCTCTCTCTCTCTCTCTCTCTGGTGTGCACACACTTCCTCTGGCTTTCAATTAAACAAAACAAAAATTAAACTGAAATAGAAAATGTAGGGAGTAGCCACTGCCCTCAGAGGTGAGGGAAAGTGCCCAGAAAAGAACCAGTGTGGAAGAGGCTGTCTCCCCCAAAGCAAAGTGAGACCTGATGCAGAGGGGATAACTAAGTGTGAGTGAGTGGCCCGTCAGGAGCCACCTGCCAGCTGCTAGAGAAACCTGCCAGGTTGAATAGAGCTTCTGGGCAGAAATGCTGACTGAAATGTGAGGGCTGCTGGCTCCCCACACACCAACTGACAACAGGTCTGCAGGTGAAAGGAGAAACCAGCAATGATCCACCGGGACAAGGGGGTGAAGCCCCTTGCTGCAGCCTTGCATGCCCTTCCGCTGCCATTTCTTGGTAAGGCCTGTTAACTACTCCAGCTGGCAAAAAGAAACTGGTCACAGGATCCAGCTCCAGCATCCGCAGTCAGAGTTTATAAAAAGTAGATTTGGAGCTAAGTGATTTATAAACAGGCTCAAATATATAGCCTATATACCCATTTCTCTCTCTCTCTCTCTCTTTTTTTTTTTTTTTGAGAGGTATTTTTTGCTATAGAGTGCGTGTGCTTGCCAGAAAGATAGAAAGACAGAAAGCGAGAAATCATCCCCCACGGGGGATGGCCATGCCTCAATTTCTTCTCCTCCATTCTCCTCTCTGGATCTTGGGCATGCACACATGCGCGCCTGGTGTGAGTTTAAGCCACTGGGTCTGGGACTCGAACTGCAGTCAACTACCTGGGAGTCCAGTGACATAGTCATTACGCTGACTGCTGGTCCCAGCCTATATAAAAATTTCTCTTACTCATTTGTTTGATATATGTACTTCAGCATCACACACTATTCATCTGCTATAATTTTAAAAATATTTCATTTTATAATTTCTTATGTACATATAATTGTTCTGTATCTTTATGGCATACAATGTGGTTTTTTTAAGCATCATAAATGTGTGACAGTTAAATCAAGGGTCTTAGCATATACATCATTTTCAACAAAGAATCTTACATTATTGTGTCTGTTAAAAGGTTTCATTCTGAGTCCCTCCTACCCACCCCTCTCCCAGGCAGTCTCTGGTACCTACACTTGGTAATCTCACTCTTCCATATTTACCCAAAGGATTGGTTTATTGTTTTAAAGACAGGGTCTCATTCTGTGACAATCCTGTTTCAGCCTCCCAGCTGGGACTTTAGGTGCATACAACATGTCTAGCTCTTTTTTTTCCTCCAGATTTTGGCCATAGGTTGCATGCACTTGCTATACTCTATAGAAAGAGAAAAAAGTGGGAAATCACCCTTCTGGGGGGATGGCTGTCCCTTCTCCTTTATTCTCCTGTCAGGATTTTGAGCATGCATGCACATGTGCTGAGCATGAACACACAAGTGCCCAGCATGCATGCCCAGAAAATGCATTTTAACCACAATACCACCTGATCGTCCCATCTGTCTCTCTTTTTTTTTTTTTTTTTTTTTCAGACAGAGTCTTGCTTTGTTATCCAGGTCAGTCTTGAATTTGCAATCTTCTTGCCTCAGTCTCCCCGATTACTGAGGTTACAGGCACAATAACCAATCAGGCCCAGCCCTGAGGTTGGACAGGAATCAAGCCTGGGCCTCTCATGTGGTTCCAGCCAAAGGAGCACAGCATCTTTTCTTGTATGAGTCACTGCCCTGGGGCCTGTTAGACCTTTTGAGTTTTCTTTGCATCAGTCTCATCATTACAACAAACAGACAAAAACCCAACTATCTTTCATTTAATTACATTGACATTTTAAAGTATAGGCCACTCTCAACATGGGGTTATCTTTTTGTTTGATCATGGTTAGATCCAGATTAAACACTTTTGAGAGGGATATTACATAGCTGCCATATTGTGTCAATGAAACATATCAAAAAGCACATGGATGCACTTTTCTCATTTCTAGTGTTACTAAGTAATCTCCAAAGTTATGTCATCTGATTTATCTATCTCCCAATTGTAACAAATAGGTGAGCAATTGAGTGATATCTTAAGGCTATGTGGCTATTGGAGTGGCCCTGCAGACTAGTGGTAAAGGGAGCTGGCTCTCTCATGTCCATCTGTGGTTCAAATCCCAGCCTTAGTAGCATGAAAAACATGCTGGATGCATGTGTGCATGCCCCAAATTCCAACAGAATGGAGAAACAGAGATGGGATTGTGGCATGACTGTGCCCATTGGGGAGTGCTTTCTCCCTCTCTCTGTCTTTCTTTGTCTTTCTCTGGAGATTACACACACCCTCTGGGAATTAAATATCAACGACAAAAAGAATATGCACCATTTTTTTCCAATTAATTTTCACCCAATGGATTTAGTGTGTATTCATGATTCTTAATCGAATCCATTATTGGAACCATTGTGAAATTGCAGATTCTGTGGGCTTTTATTCCCTTTAAAGTGACTTGGCAGTGTGAAGAACTCAAAGGCCTAGCACAAATTGGGTGAGAGGCCCCCGGTTCCCGGGCAGCCAGTTTCCTTCAGTTCTTATTCAGGTGAATGGATGCTGCAGGCAACCCTAAGTCAAAGTCAGCCTCCCTGCTCTTTCCAGCACCTCCTCCATTTCTCCACATCTCCGAAAAATATATCATAGCCCTTGTTTTACTATTTATTCCCAATATGCTCTTTAGGAATGAAATTCTGTGTGAGTGTGACATTTTAATGAGTCCTGAGTTTCTCATTATATAAAGATATTTAAAGAAAAAGTTAGAGTTTGAAAAACTTGAAATTTTAAAGGAGAATGCTCCAATCCATTTACCAAAAAAAAGGTTGTCTGTTAATAATAAAATAATTTATTTAATATGTTTTTCATTCAGCAAATTTAGACAGCACTGGAAGCTAAAGAAGAGATAGAGGGAGCTTACTGTAATGCCGTAGAACGTTGCCCAAGCTACAGTATCAGGCAGCCCTGGTGCCAATGCTTTCTTGAAGACTAGTCATGTGACCAAGTCCATGACTTCAATGATTGAGTGTTCTCATCTTTAAAAGTGGATAATAGGGAGCCAGCAGGTGGTGGTTAAGGCATTGGACTCCCATATCGTTGACCATGATTTGAGTGCTGGACCTGTTGACTTGAAAATCTTGTTGGGTGTGTGTGTACATGTGCCCAAAATCCTGAGAGGAGAAAAGAGGAGAAGGGATTGTGGCATGGCCATCCTCTGAGGGGGTGATTTCTCACTTTATATCTTCTGTCTTTTCTCTGTCTCTCTCTGGTGAGCATGCATGATCTATGGCTAAACCTAAAAAAGTGAATAATAAACCCAACTGAGATGCACCCAATAGTGCACACTAGTAAGATGCTGTGCTCTGCAGGCTGGGAAGCCTAGGTTCAACTTATGGTCCAGCCTAAAGGCTAGGTGTGGTCATGTGCAGCTGTAGTCCCAGCAACTTGGGCAGCCTGAGCTACAGGGATCATGACATAGTAAGACTCTATGCAAAACCACACACACACACACACACACATACACACACACACACAGACAGACACACACACACAGAGCAGCCTTCCTTTTACATAACACAAATGTTATCTGCAATGTGTGCCTATCTGAGCTGTCTTCAGTTTGTCCAGTCCCAATAAGTACAGTTTTCAGTTAATATGGAGCTCTGAGAAGTGAGAGCTGCCTGTATTTACAAAACGTTTTGGTAAGGTGTCCAAGAACCATTGAATTCTCAAAAGTTGTACATGTGTTATTAAACCAGGAAACCTTTTACAATCACTGTATCTCTTCATTATTCTCCAGTTTCTCTTATTGAACATTTTTGAAGATGGCACAATCAATATTTTACTAAGCAGGCCATACTCTAGCTCTGCTGTTAATTCTTCTTCCTGGTAATTTGTACACATTTAATCCTGAATCTTTTCTCAGCAGTTATATATTTCATGTTGCATAATTGAAAGGCAAAGTCTCCCTAGAGCTTATAAATTTCCCAGCAGATTCTGTTTCAGAGCCAATATCGCATCTCTAGCAAGTTGGCAGCTCTTTTACCCAAAGTCTCAATGCCAATCCTCAATGTCTAGTACAGGTATCTCATTTATAGAATCTAAGGTAGTCAGGTAGTCCAATTACCAGGAAAGTCTCAATGAGGTCCTGCAATGGAAGGGGCATGTGAGAGTCAGAATGCTCTGCCTAATGCTCCTATCACTTTGAAGTATCTAGGTGTCACTAAGCTGCTAAATCGGTAAGATAGCTTCCCTAAGCTCTCAAGGAGAGTGTGTGAATTAGTATCTTGGATCCATCTTGGACCAGCTTTGTGTTTAGTCCTTACGCAATCTCTCTGTCTAGTTTGCTCATATACACAAGGGAACAATAATAGCTATTTTATAGATTCTATTGTGAAGTTAAAACAAGATAATTCTACATTATAGTCATAAAACATATTTTAGTGGCTATTAATAGGATTGATACAAATGGTAGTTTTATCACTCCAAGAACCCATAGTATTTGTGATGTTTGGTAGACATAATTGGTCAGATTTCCTCTGAGGAATCAGTTCAATCATTGTTTTTTTCTTTTTTTGGAGAGATTTTTGCTATAGGGCTTGTGCGCTCGCCAGGAAGACAGAGAGAGACAGAGAGACAGAAAGCAAGAAATCACCCCCCAGGGGGGATGGCCATGCTGCAATCCCTTCTTTTCCATTCTGGCCTCACGATCTTGGGCACACCACATGCACCTGGCATGTGTTTAAGCCACCGGGTCCAGGACTCAAACCGCGGTCGACTACATGGGAGTCCAGTGACATAGTCGTTACACTAACTGCTGGTCCCCAATTAAATCATTTTGCTTAAGTTCCTTCCCCTTTTTGGGCAGCCCATATCCAATGACTGGTAAATAATAGAGGGCAGCCCTCCCACCTTAGTCCAACTCAGGGCAAATATGAAGGTCTACTCATGCTCCATAACTTCCCATAGGCTTGACCAATGCCTCCTGGACTGTGCCCAAGCTTGGCCTCTCTCTCTTCAGTCCTGCTTCATTCCTCCCCTGTCCAAAGGAGTTGATTTCAAGTGCATTCCTTAGTGAGTACACAAAACTCCATTTCCAAGTCAGCCGTGCAGAGAACACTGCCTGAAACAATCGAATAGGAAGACAGATCGATCTCCTCACCCAGATGTGGCACTACATGGACTGAGAGATCTTTGACCAGTAGAGCTCACCTTAATCAGTCTTTGGAGCACTCTAGGGTTTTTCTGCGTTTGTTTTTTAATTGCTAAGGAGCATTGTGCTTGCCAGAGAGACTAAAAAGAGAGATAAAGATATCTCCGTTTCTCCATCCTTTTAAGATCTGGGGCATGTATACATATGTGCCTGGCATGTAGCTGTCAGGGCTGGAATTTGGACCGCAGTTAGCTATGTGGAATTCGACTCTCTTAACACTAGGCTATAGGGTTGGCCCTACCTTAGGATATTTTGAAGGTCTTATAATGCATTAGTTCTCTTAAGAACTGTCTAGCTTCTGGGCATTTTTCAGGGCCCTCGTAGACCATTCATATTTTCTTTTATTAAAAAATATTATTTTAGGAAGACTGTGAATACCTGATTAGTGTGCCTTTGAGAGCTCACATAATCTGATAATTGATCATCTTTTTAACTTCACATCTAACTATTTAACAAAGGTCAAATGGTGCAGCACATTTTGGAATATAAGATATTTTTCTTTAGTCTATGCACGCATTTTAAATTTTGTTCTCTTTCTACTAAACATTTAACAAGCTGTTAAAAGTACATGGTATCTGTGACCATATTAGAAAGCACTGCTGGGAACCAGCAGTTAGCGTAATGACTATGTCACTGGACTCCCACGTAGTCGACCGCAGTTTGCGTCCCAGACCCGGTGGCTTAAAACTCACGCTGGGCGCGTGTGCGTGCGTGCTCAAGATCCCGAGAGGAGAATGGAGGAGAAGGGATTGCGGCGTGACCATCCCCCCTGGGGGGTGATTTCTCGCTTTCTGTCTCTAAGTCTCTCTCTGTCTGTCTGGCGAGTGCATGCACCCTATAGTGAAAATCTCTCCCCCCAAAAAATAAATAAATAAATAAGCACTGCTAATTCCTTTTGAATTCTCAAAACATATCATTGCATAAATTGGTTTTACATGTAAGTAAATCCTTAGGTCAAGTGATAAATGATGACTTTACTGGTCACCTTTTTTATTCTTTCACTTTAAGGGGTTTTTTTGGAGAGGTTTTCACTATAGGGCGCGTGCACTCGCCAGAAAGACAAGAGAGACAGAGATAGAAATCAGCCCCCAGGGGGGATGGCCACGCCACAATCCCTTCTCCTCCATTCTCCTCTTGGGATCTTGGGCATGCACGCACACGTACCCGGCATGAGTTTTAAGCCGCTGGGTCCGGGACTTGAACCACAGTCGACTACATGGGAGTCCAGCGACATAGCCACTACACTAACTGCTGGTTCCAAGATAACATAGTTTTGATGTTTTTATACTGAGTAGAGAAAGAGTCAGAGGAGAGACCTTTAGGTTTTTTCTTTCTATTGTCTTTGCAAATCCTGGGATACAATGAGGGAGTTAGTAATAGTAGGCACATTAGGGCCATTTCTGAACCTGCCTTGTTCTTTGCAAAGTTATACATATTTTATGAATCTAGAGGACAGACTCAATCCAAGCCACTCCTCTCTAATAAAGAGTTTCCAGGATGTAATTTCAAAACTAAAGGAACTTTATAAACTACTTCCAATGCTAATTTTGTCTGATCATTTAAAGCAAGAGTATGAACAATTTAAGACAAGTTATCAAGGTAAGAGAAGATTTTTTTCCTAAATACTTTTAAATCACTAACTTTAGTTTTTTAAGTTAATTTCATTCATGATAGAAAATATGTGTCAGTGCATGACAGAGAGAAAGAAAGGAAAACCCCTAACTAGATCTTGTCATTCCACACCGTGATGCACTTTTCTTGGCCCTCCAGCTCAATAGGAACTTGGGCATGTGTGCAGACACTTAACACATTTTCAACTCAGGGGTCCAAACCCATAGCTGCCATCTGGCTTCCATTACTGCAGTTCAGTTTTCTACTCACTATGCCACCAGATTGGACCTACCCACTAACTCTAAAGGTAAGAAGAATTAAAAAAAAAGAGAGAAGAGAAAGAGGAGAAGAGAAGAAGAAACGAGAAGAGGAAAGAAAAGAATAAAATAGAGAGAGATGAAAAAAGAGAGAAAGAAATTGAAAAAGGAAGAAAAGAACTTGTTCTAGCCAAATGGAGAATCTAATCATATTTTGCGAACTTTATACTTGAATTTTACCTATCTTGTTTTCAAAGTTGAATGTGTTTACTCTGGGAAGTAATATTAAATACAAACTGAATTTTTTTAAACGAATTGTTGAGTGTCTAGTTTTTATCTTCTGAGTTCTGTGATGTTTTGAAGTTCAGGACTGTGAAGTATAACTTGAATGGAACTAAAATTCTCTAATCTATTTCCTGCTGTTGTATCACTTAATTACTTTGCCTCTAAAAAAACCAGAGTTACACTGAAAAAAATTTATAATTATAATGAATACTTTATTGTTATTTTTTACAACTAAGTAACATATATCTTGCGTTAGCATTGTCCTTAATTTTTTTTTTTTTGAGATTCTGTGAATGAAATTCCCAACTCTAAAATATCTGATCACATGTAGGGCAGAGAAGAATTCTTGAAAAAACTCACTCGAGGTGAAGTGGCTGCTGGAATGATGCTTCAGGTAATACTACTTTGGTTTCAATATTTTATTCTCCCTTTAATTTGCATTTTACTTAGCATTTTAAATTTGCCTGTAATGAGGCATCTTGTCACTACTTGGTTTGCAAGCCAGCAGTTTTCTCTCCTTAGCTGATGACAGTTGCCCTCTGTGTACAACGAGCAGCGTCTGATCATGCATAAAGAAACTGACCTCCCATACCCATATCTCATTTTGTGGCTTAATGGGAATTTCTGCCAGTCTAGTAAAAGGGCAGTGGGATCTTATTCCTAAGTGTCTAACTCTTGAGTTAGCTTTGTGATGATGTTATGTGTTCTTTACTTTTAGTGTCTTCCACTTGAATTTCTTTATTTAACCCTGAAAGAAAAATATGCTCTGATATTTCTTTACAAAGACTTGGAAAGGAATGCGTGAGAACTAGCAAAATCAGCTTTAACTTTTAACATCTCGATCTATCCACTCTATAGCTTTGGCAACCCTGTTTGGGTTTTTTGATCTATGGCATGTCTCTAGAATGTTCCCCTTCAAAAAAGCACGCATATTTGAAATTATTATTACAAAGGGCAAAATAGATCAAAATAGTATAGTTGGGGATTATCTGCACGTGTGGTCCTCTTCAAAGCAAACACATATTTTTTTCTATTTTTCCTCTTCGGAAATTTAGTGTTTCGAACATAAAATCAGTGCTTCTATATGTTTGCAAATACCAAATTTCCTAATTTATTTCTGTACACATATACTCAATCATCTCTACCCGTCCCAGTCTTTTTTTGTGTAATATTTTGTTATTAACTTCATGTTTACTGTTTTTTTGTTGTTTTTAGTTGCAGGAATTGTCTATATTCCATTGTGTGTTGTTAGTGTACTCTCACTGTTTTGTCCTGACTTAAGAATCTTTCATTTGTATTGTCTGCTATTTATTTTTCTAATAATCTTGTGCTCTTTAAATATACTATATTTTTTAGTCATTGCTTTTTATGTTGGTATCTATTATTTGATTTTCAAATAACAACAAAGATTACTGCCGAGCACTGGATAGTGGCTCAATACATATTTAGGTGAATGAATGAATTATTTAAAATCTTTGCTGGCAGAAAAAGCTGTTTTCCGTTCAAGAAACCCAGATACTTGAGAGGAAGGAGTTGCTAAAAAAGAAGGGAATATATTCTTTAACACTGGCAGAAATAGAGGAACCTTTGCTTAAACTGGAGGAAGAAGCTGAAAGAATCAGAAATCTCCACAAAGAACATTCTGAAGTAAGCATGCATAATTAATTCAGAAACTAATTTGTAGGAAAATTTAGGTTGGTAAATCATCTACGAGAGTTTTACATTACTATTTGGAAAAATGTTAATTTTATGTAGGAAACACATGGACAAGCTAAATAACTATTTCAGGACCACAACTCACCTACAGGGGAATTTTATCATCACATCATTAATACTATTACTTTAGAACCCCATACTCTATCCAAGAGTTGTTCTTAGGAAAAGCAGTTTCAAATGGCTGAGGAGAGACTTACCTGGCATTACTATGGCAAACATTATTCAAAGGCTTCACTGCTTCCTAACAAATGCTGAACTTGTATTTACTTGAATAAAAATATAAGGCATCTTGACATTTCCATGGTAAAAGTTTGATGCATGTAGAAGTTAAGACAGGGAGTGTGAAAAATAAAGTAAATGTCGATAAACATATTTTCAAAACTACAAGTTTATGGCAGTAATTGATATTACTAGCCCTTCCCAGAGAAAAATTTAGCAGAAAACTCTGAATGCATCCTGTCATTAGTCTTCTGGATAACTAGAGGTGTGGTAAGAGTTATACATTCTTGTCCTTCCCTGCAGGGAGGATATATGTATATATATATATTTGGGTCATTTTGGCAGCAGCATTTTTCCCTTTTGTAAATGATAATGTAACTTGATGTTCTAGTCTTTAATAATTTTCAAAATGTCTTTATTTTTTAAAAATGGTGATTTAGAAAGTTATCCTATATAAAGATTTGTTTTGATCCTCAAATCCTCCCCATCAAATAGGCAAGTTTACATGTATGATAGCCTTGAAAAAACTTGAAACTACACAGGTGGACCAACTTGTACAAGGTGATAAAGGATGAAAACAACAAAATCTGAATACCACTCCATTTAGGGCTTCTAAACGCCATGATGGTGCTTACGTAACAGTATCTAGTCAGTTTAACACTTAGTGGATAAATTATTTTGACAGTGGGTCTCTTTACATTAATGATGGAAATTTATTAATTGTAACTGTCTGAGTAGGATAATGAATTCTAGATGGATTAATGACTTTTGTTACCCCTTATTTTATACTTGCCATGGTATTACATCATCTTGTGGTTCAGTAATCAATTTTGCTTTCATTATATTTTAATAGTTAAAAATTATGAGAACTAGTAAGTTAGCACAAACTCTAGGAAAGAATAAGTTCTTATACACTTTTGGTAATGATTAATGATAACTCATACTTGGAGCTTTCATTTTGGTTAAAATATTTTAAATAAAATAAAAATTTACCATTTCTATGTGGGCATATTTGTTTTTTCCTTACCTAAAATGAACATGTTTTGGTTTTCTTAAGTAATTCAAATAGAATATTGAGATTTTTGGATACCATAGTAGCTTTCTGTAATTAATGAGTAGTATTTTTTCCCTATATTTATCAATATTGTTATTATTAAAATTGTCGTTTAGGCATTTAGATACCGTTTAGCCAAAACCAGGATGATGGGTTGTAAAGCTGTATATCTTACTATTTGAATATTTTCTAGGTGTTTAACGACATTATTGAAAAGAAAAACTATGTTAGAAGAAAGGTAGAAAGAACAAAGAAAAAATTGCAGAAAAAGGGGAAGAAATCCCGTGATGCGCTAATAGAAACTGGGGTAAGAAATTCAATTTAAGAAAACAGTTTCTAATTTACGATTTCTTTCTACTAGTGAAAACTATCAAACAAGTTTAATTTTAGGTAGATGCCTCCTATTTCTAGTTGGTTGCACTAAATTGATTCTGTATGCATGGCTATATGCACACACACACACACACACGCACACACACACACACACACACACACACGCAGTCTCTGTGTCTTCGTTTTTTCTCTTATAGTGTCTTTACCACTGGTTTGGTTTATTAGAGCCATAGCCCCTAATAAGGATAAAATGTTGAGCAAAATTGTATTAATTGTATTAGATACATGCGGAAGTCTGCTGTTTTCTGGAAGTGCCATGTTTGTTTCCACTGTTTGCTTGAAGCTTTAGGAATCAATGAGTTAGGAATCAATGAAGATAAGAGAGAGAGAGGGGAGAAAAAAAAAAAAGGGAACCAAGGGGTGGGAGTGTGGGGGCAAAGGAATAAAATGAGGTAGAAAGAAATTGCTGTGATTTGAATGTTCTCCCCAGATTCACATGTTGAAATAGAATTCACCAACACAATAGTATTAAGAATTTGAGGGCCTATCCCTCTTTTGTAATATCCTTATAAAAAAGGCCTTAAGGAGCTTGCTTGCCCCTTTCATTATGGGAGGAAAAAAAAAAAGGCACTATCTTTAAAGCAGAGCAGATACTCTCACAAGATCTGTGGGTTCCTTGTTTCTGGACTTTCAGGTCCCTAAAACTGTAAGTAATAAATAGTTCTTATTTATAAATTACCCATTCAAAGGTATTTTGTTATAGCAGCCTGAACAGACTGAGACAGGATGGAAGGAGGGAAGAGGAAAAGATAAAGGAAAAAAAAAGTTAAAATCAAACTTAATTAAAAAATAGCATGACTATACTTTCATTTAATGGCTGGAAACTGTTACTGGCTTATGTCAACTGTTTTAGCTCTTAAATCACCAATCTGATATTTTGAAACCACAAAATATCGTATTTAACATAAGTATGCTGGTAAATTAGTATGCAATTTCTTTTCATGTACACTGCTTTGAATCATTAATGTAACCTAATAATTTTAATATTAAGATTATAGCATATAATTTGACTAGGTTAATATTTAAAGAACCCAAAATTTAATTTATAAAAATACAGACTCCCAAAATAATTTAAATTTTAAACCAACTATTAGTAAGATTTTGTTCCCAGAGATCATATTTACTTAATTATGATTTTTTCATTCAACTTACTATTAACCTTGTATGTAAAGCCTTTATTTAGTTTGTCAGCTAAAATGAAGCATTGACTCCATGTGGTAAAATGATATTTTATTATAAAATAGCTTTGCCTCCTTTATTTTGGTGAAGATGAAGTGGATTTGAAAGTCCATTTTAGTGAGAGCTCGCTGTACCCAGAGTTGCTCATCCTCTCTTTCCC
>NW_006159775.1:3508503-3574895 GCF_000334495.1 Tupaia belangeri chinensis
CGTACTTTAATCATATTTAGGTATCTCTACTTTTTTTACGTGACATTTTCCCCAAGAATAACATCATGACCTCAGTAGGACCATCAGAGAATCCTAGTTAGCCGTCTTTCCACTATATTCTACTATTAAAAGAAAACAAACAGGGCTGGTTCTCTTCTCAGGAGAAGCTGCATCTTACCTGGCAACTGTGGTTCAAATCTCTAGCCTGGTGGGAGCAGTGTGGCCAGACTCAAAGGAGGGTGCCTCTCTCTCTTCTCTCTCTCTCTCTCTCTCTCACACACACACACAGGCACACACACTCATGTGCATGTGCATGTACTCTATCATGAAGAAAAACAAACACTCATGTATCAATAGAAAAGTGCCAGGGATTCCGGAAAATTGGTAAAAAAAGGCAGGGAGGATATAAACATTCAAATATAATACTCGATTTAATATCTAAACCAAACATTAAAATTTTATAGAAAAATAAATATAAAAATTAGCCATTTTTGAAATGGAAAAAAAGCAGTGAAAGAGTCAGAGGAGAAAAGCAGAAGCAAAGGGAGCAACCGAGACCTATCAAGTCACTTGAGGGAGTAATGCTAGTTAAAGGCAGTGTGGGGAACAATCTTCAGTGATTCAGTCAGTCAGTCAGTTGGTCAATGGGAACCCCAACAGACATGAAGAGAACATACAAAAATAGATGCAAATTCATATTTCCTTACTTTTTATTTGTTTAGGGCACAGGCAGTCACCAGAGACGGAGAAAGAGAAGCATCTCTACAGGGTATAGCCATGCTGCAGTCCCTCCTTTTCCATTATCCTTTCAGGATTTTACACACACACACACACACACACACACACACACACACACCCTGCATTTTTCAAGCTACTAGGTTCAGTATTCAAACCACAGAATTGGCCATGTGGGATCCAGGCACCTTATTCACCCACCATGTCTCTGGCTGGCCCGCCCATAAAGTCCTATTTCTTTTTCTTTCTATCTTTCTTTCTTTTTTTTTTTTTTTTTTTTTGAGAGAAAGACTTTTTGCTATAGGGTGTGTACAATTGCTAGAGAGACAGAGATACAGAGAGACAGAAAATGAGAAATCATCCCGGAAAGGTGGCCATTCTGCAATCCCTTTTCCTCCACTCTCTTCTTGTGATTTTGGGCATGAATGCACATGTGCCTGGTGTAAGTTTTTGTTTTTGTTTTTGAGAGATGTTTGCTATAGGGCACATGCACTTGCCAGAGAGACAGAGAGACAAAAAGTGAAAAATCACCCCCCAGGGTGTGTGTCCATGCCGCAATCCCTTCTCCTCCATTCTCCTTTTAGGATTTTGAGCACACAAGTGCACATGCCCGCACAGTGTGAGTTTTAAGCCAACAGGTCCAGGACTCAAACCACAGTTGACATGTGGGTAGTCGTAGTGGTATATGTTTGAGAACAAATAACCATGTATGTGCATTTTGAAAAAACATACTTATAAGGTGTGCATATATGTCTATGTTGCAGGGGGCAAGTTCATTTAAGAGAGAAAAAGGAGCTATATATATACACATATGTACCTACATATATATATATGTGTGTGTGTGTGTGTGTGTGTGTGTGTATATATATATATAATTTTTTTAAGGTTTCTCTTTCTCTCTCTCTCTCTCTTTTTTTCTCTTTGTGGGAGGGCATTTGCACTTGTCTGGGAGAGAGACAGAGAGTGGGAGATAAGAAAGTCCCCTAGGGGGAATAGTTATGCTACAATCCTGTCTCCTCCATTTTCTCTCTCCGTTCAAGTTTCTGGGCTTAAACACATGTACCTGGTGTTTTCTTAAGCCACATGTCCAGGACTCAAACCACTTGGTCTGTCATGTAAGCTCCAGCTGCCTTAGCCACCAGGCCATGATGCCAGCCCGTACGTTGGTGTGTGTGTATTATTCTTATAAAAATTCATCAGATGCAACACCGGAAAACAAAAATGTAAGTTGTTATATTCATAAGTGGCTACTCCTTGCATTTAATTTTTCACACAGCCAATGTAATTTCTGTTTCTAAATTGTGAAAATTTAAAAATTCAAGTATTTAAAAAAAATCTGTGAATTTTTTTCAGGATAAACGCTCAATAATTTTTAAAGAACTAGATTCGACTAAAAGTAAAACAGTAATTTTTTATGCAAAAATTAATGAATTGAATCAGGAAATAAAAGCAAAAGAGAAGGAAAGAAAAGCTTTTGATGAGAAACTTAATATTTTAAAGTAAGTAGTTAAATGTTATCAAAATTAATATTAAGTTTGTTTACATTATTGATCAAAGAGAAAATATCTGTATTTAAAGTTTATTCTTAAAATGTTCCATATTTCTGTTGTGATTTGATGTGCAATATACATAAATTGCTTTCATTCTTTATTGTTCTCCTGTGTTTATTCTTATTTAAATAATTGGGAATGTTTGTTTTTTTCCAAGTATCAAAACTGTCATTACTTATGGTATTACTAACTTTCCTGATAATTTCCCTATTTCCTAAGTATCAAAACTATGATTATTTATGATATTAATAACTTTCCTAATAACTTCCCTTTCTCAGTATTAATATACCATGATTAATAATTTATATTATATATATATACTTTTTTTTTGAGAGGCATAAAGTGAGAAATCATTCCCCAGGAGGATGGCCATGATGCAATCCCTTCTCCTCCATTCTCCTCTTGGGATCTTGGGCACGCACGCACACGCGCCTGGCGTGAGTTTAAGCCACTGGATCTGGGACTCGAACCGTGGTCGACTACATGGAAGTTCAGCGACATACCCATTATGCTAACTTCTGGTCCCTGATTACAGTTTTGAGGTAAGAGTTTAGAAATAGATCTCCTCGGGATCAGCAGATGGCATAACGGTTACGTTGCTGGACTTCCACTTGGCCAACTGCAGTTCGACCCGGCGACTTGAAACTCATGCCAGGCCTTGTGCACCAGTGCCAAAAATCCTCAGAGGAAAATAGAGGAGACAGAATTACTGTGTTGCCACTCCCCTGGGGATGATTTCTGTCTTTGTGTCTTTTTATCTCTCTCTGTCTCTCTGATGAGTGCACACACCCTAGAGCCAAAATCTCTCTCAAAAATAAAGAAGTAGATCTCCTCAGATCCTCATGTAATTTATTCACATTTATCATCTTCAATTACTCACCAGTAGGGGTTCTTAACTGGCAAGGATGAATAAAGCTTCTGACTTAGGAAATGATCATGCTCCAAGAACAGATATGTATCTATAGACCATCACTTAGATTATTTGCTCTTCCTTCCTCATCTTAGGTTCTGTTTTGTAAAACATGGAGAACTGGGCTTGGAGGACTACTAGAGGAATATGTATTGGGCATGTTTAGGAAGGACAGTTTGATTTAAATATAGAAGGCTATTATAAGCATTTACATAACTGTAACTCTTAAGGCACAAAGTTCAAAAAACAGTTATACACAGCCTGATAATACCATCTCTCTCTCTCTCTTTAGAGAGATTTTTGCTATAGGATACATGCACTCACTGGAGAGACAGAGAGACAAAAAGTGGTAAATCAATTCCTGGGGATATGGCCATGTGACAATCCCTTCTCCTCCTCCATTTTGGGCACTCAGGCACACACACCTGGCGTGAGTTCTAAGCCACAAGGTCCAAAACTTGAACCACGGTGGATTACATAGGAGTCCAGCAACATAACTATTACACCATCTGCTGGTCCTGATAACATATATCATAATGGAGTCAACACAAATAACTCAATAAGGAGTTCTTATCTGCTATTAGCATAGTGGTAAAACATATTTTCTTTCTTGTTTCTTAAAATTTGTTACAGTGTGTATGCACTTGCCAGAGAGAGAGAGAGAAAGAGGGAAATTAAGAAAGCAGCCCCCAGGGGCCATGGTCACACCGCAATCCCTTCTCCTTCATTCTCCTCTCAGGATTTTGGGCATACACACACATCTGCCTCGTGTGTTTTTCAAGCTGCCAGATCCAGGACTCAAACCACGCAGTTAGCCATGTGGGACCCAGCTGTCTTAATCAGCATGCCATAGACTGTCCCTGAAAACTTATTTTCAACCTGATTACACAGCTTTATCTGAAAAAAGACTAAATTACATTTGGTATATTATGTAAGAAAGCAAGAAAACATATTACTTACTTTGAAAGATATTTATCTACATTGTTTTTAACACATGTACAAGTATTTTGAGACTCAGAGTTATAAACCTAAAATTATATAACTTATACTAAATTGATAAATATCTAATTCAGGAGCTGATAACATTTTTCTTCATGCTTCTTATGATTTTAATTCTAACTTCTTCCTCACGAACTGTGGCTAGCTTATATTGCCTTTCAGGCAAGAGTGGTCACCAGGTCCCAGTGAATCAATCCCTTCTCTAAATTTGACAGAGCTCTGACTTCCCACAGGAAAAGAGGAAAAAGAGTAAGTCAATAATATGATTTACCCACAAAACTATTAATTAACAGTGGGGACGAATAATGTGAAAGCATATTTAAAGCAATCATCAACTGATTTGCACATGTGGCAGAAACTTACTTGGACAATCTGTGTACCTCATCTCATTCAATTCTCACAGCAAATTCTTAAATTTTATAATGTCCTGTCCAATGAACGCTGAGGAAACAGAGGCTCCGGGAAATCAAAGGATTATCTCAAGATCACAGCTAATTAGGGACAGAGCTAGCTCCAGTTGAGCTCTCTTCTGTTCCCATTGTGTGTGCTGACTACCTAAACTGGGATTGCAAAAAAAGATTATTGTAGACAGACAGAATTATGAGTAATCTATTGATATTTCCAATAGGTGGCTACATCAAGTTAATAATTACTTATTGAAAATCCATAGTGCACTAGGGACCAGTCCCCAAAGGACAAAGAAATCACAAATGAGAAAGTGTAACTTCAAATATCCAAAGATCTTTTTAGAGACAAATCTTTTATATGCAAGACAAAGGATGGACAAATTGTTTATTCACCCATAGAAGGACATTTGTGTCAATTCCAGTTTGGGGCACTTACAAATAAAGCCGTTATAAATGTCTGCAAAAAAATAAATAAAAGTAATGGGAATGAAAGCTACCCTTGCTTCTCATTTAATTTTTACAATGGTCCTCATCTAGGAAGTGGATGGATTTGAACTCAGACCATACAATTTCAGTTTGCTCTTTTTTTTTTAAGCTAAAAAAGGAAACCATAGTTCCATGAATAGATATGTTACATATATACATATACAGTGTATATAATGTGATATCTACATGTAACTGATAAACTTCTGTATCAAATATAATTCAATCTCAAAACAATATAGAAAACAAAGTATATGCTATTAAAGTATAACAGTGTTACTGGGAGCATCTATGTTTTATGGTTTTGGTCATACCGACTCCTCCCCCTGTACATTTCATTGATTACCACAACAATGTCAATATTTTGAGAATTTTTAGATAAAGCATCACTTAAGAAGTTGAGACATTGTGGTTATGAATAGTAAAATATAAAAAAAAATCAGAATAAACATGAAGGGCCTCATTTCTGTGTAGAAGAGGTTCACACTCACCAAATGTAAACAAGAAGTAATTTTCAAATTTGCTGATAACAGCCAAAATGAAGAGAGTGAGAAAAAAATAAATGCTTAGAGTTCAGTTACTAAGACAAAAAGAGAAAGAACTGAATTTAAATTCTAGTTTGTCCACTTACTATTTGAACTTACACAAGCTAATTAACGGTAAGTATTTAGGATTCTCAACCGTAAGTGACTATAATAATTATTATTTTACAGGGCTGTTTTTGTTGTATTAAATGAGATCTTAAGAGCACTGTACTGTCTTAAAAATTACTTATTTTACTTTTTTTTATTTTTCTACTAATAACTGGCCTTTGCATAACTACTGAGTTTATGATAAAACTGATTTTACCTCTCTACCAAGATGTATTTCATTGCAAATGACAAAATACATACACATGCGCGCACACACACATTCACAAGCCAGCCTAAAATAGTAGGAGAATATATCTTCTTAGATAACAGGAAGTCCATGGTGGGACAGGCTGTGGGATTGGTTGATTCAGCAGCCTAGTGCCAGGTACTGGATCTTTTCTCTTCTCACCATGCTCTTGCCAGCAGCTTAGAAAACATGACTTGTCATTCACATTTAGTAGACATTAGCTCTTCTATATGGAATTAAGTCCTTCTCTTACCTTTTACTGAATTATCTTAATAAATAATCTCACTCCTGGACAGTCACATGCTAATTGGCTTAATCTATATCTTAACGGAAATCTAAAGTTGCATACTGGATGAAGGAGTTGCTCTCTTGAAGCGCCATCAGAACAGAAGCTAGGAAGGCAAACAGGAGATCCACTGAATTTTTCCATAGATGTTCTCCACCTGGGTTCTTTAGATGTAGCTCCATGGAGACAGGCTTTAGAAAAAGAGTTGGATTTTTTTTTTTTTTGAGAAGTTTTTGCTATATAGTGCGTGTGCTCAA
Organism: Tupaia belangeri chinensis; assembly: GCF_000334495.1. Classification (NCBI taxonomy): domain Eukaryota; kingdom Metazoa; phylum Chordata; class Mammalia; order Scandentia; family Tupaiidae; genus Tupaia; species Tupaia belangeri. The sequence goes on from NW_006159775.1 coordinate 3,515,010, forward strand.
CAGAAAGAGAGAGACAGAAGCAAAAAATCACCCCCCAGGGGGGATGGCCAAGCCACAATCCTTTCTCCTCCATTGTCCTCTCGGGATCTTGGGCACGCACATACACGCGCCTGGCATGAATATAAGCCACTGGGTCCAGGACTTGAACCGCGGTCGACCATATGGGAGTCCAGCGACATAGCTGTTACACCATCTGCTGGTCCTGGGAATTTTTTCAAGGCTCTTTGGTGCTAAGATATTTCAATATTGGCTCTTTTCAAATGTGTCATAAATATATTTTAGGAAATAAAATATGAATTTAAATATGAATTGATTAACAACATGGAAAATTCTTTGTTCATAGGAACAAATTTTTAAGTATGCAGTTTAAATGTCAACATGCTCAAGCTGTGTTTGAACATCTCATAAATGAGAAAAAAGCCTGTGAAGAGAGGATCTCTGAGGAAGATGGGAGATTCAGATTGTTCCTTGCTATGAGGCAAAAAACCCTGGCAGATGTTAAAGTGAGTATTATTTTGTACTTTTAAAATCAAAGAAATATTATATCATGATAGACCTATTAATAAGTAATTGAGACTCTTTTTTTTTTTTTTTCATCCTAAAGTAGCAAGGAGATTTAGATTCGGGAACAAATGTGTTAGCGTAATAAACATGTAATTCTATAGTTTTTCTTTTAGGTAATTATGTATTCATACTGTATATTTTACTTTTCAATGAATTTATGTGTACTCTTATTTTTATTTTACCCTTGCACTTTATTTTACTTTAAAGTGTACCAATATAAAAATATAGGCTATGTTTTTTCAAAAATCATTTTATAATGTTTTTACTGGTAGATATGAGAATGGTTATGTTTTGTTTCTGAATAACACACTTGGGATGTTTACCAATGAATTTTTTGAGAAATGAGGATAGTTTGAGACCAGCAGTTGGCATAATGGCTATGTTGCTGGACTCCCATGTAGTCAACCGTGGTTCAAGTCCCATACCTTGGGGCTTAAACTCACTCTGGGCATGTGCGTGCATGCCCAAGATCCTGAGAAGAGAATGGAGGAGAAGGGATTGTGGCATGGCCGTCCGCCCCCAGGGAGTGATTTCTCACTTTCTGTCTCTCTGTTTTCTGTTTCTCTCTGTCTTTTTGGCGAGTGCACGTGTCCTACAGAAAAAAGCTCTCTGTTCTTTTTGGCGAGTGCACGTGTCCTACAAAAAAAAGTCTCAAAAAAAAAAAAAAAAAGAAGAAGAAGAAGAAGAAGAAGGAGAAATGAGGAGAGTATGTCCTCTTTTCCCTAAAAAAAATTTGCATAATATTTTAATAGCAGTGAAAATGTAGTAGTTTGAAACAGGGCAATCAGATGATAAAATGCATTTTTTAAGTCTTAATTTTTATTAACCACATTATATAAAGCTATACATATTAAATTTGTATATAGATTATAGCTTAATCATATACATTACATTATGAGATTTCTACCCCATTTTATATTTTGCATAGTTTTTGTTTCCATTTAATAATAATAAATAAAAACCTTGATGTTTTTCCAATATTTTTAGAAATGTTTTTTATGTATTACATGTGATACTTATGAATTAAATTGTTATATACATATACCTACTTCATTACTTTCCTTCCTTTCAACATACTCGGTCAATTTAAAAAGGAATATTTAGAATAAAGGTACATGGAATAAACAAGTATGGGGCTGAATAAACATACCATCTTTAGTCCTATTACTACCATGGTTACTTAAATAAATATTATTATTAATATAATTATTTAATTTTTGGTCTAAAAATATGAAACTAATTGGTGCCATCTAGTGGCCATAGATGAAGCCTCCTTTTAGAGGAGTCCCTGTAATCTGATATATGAAGTATGAATGGATTGGAAAATTTTAGACTCAAACACACCTCTCTAAACAAGAAGACTGAGTGATTTGCTAACTTAGTCATCATCCCCACTTCATATTTTCTCACAGAAGTAGAATTATTTAGCTGAATTCAGCCACTTCTTCCAATCTCATGTGGGTCTCAATAATCATTGACTGGCATTTCCTCACTTTAGTGTAACAACAGCATTTAGTGAAATGGAAAAATATGGTCAGCAGAAGAGAGATGGATAAAAAATATCATATAACCAGCATCTAAATTATTGAGATTTGTATTTCTTTCCACCAAAATTCCTGCCTCTTTTTCATTCCTAAGTGTATCCATGCCTAGTCACTGGGAAGCATCATATGGTCCTTTTTTTTTTTTTTTTTGAGAGGTTTTTGCTATAGAGCGCGTGCACTCGCCAGACAGACAGAGACAGAGAGCCAGAAAGCGAGAAATCACCCCCCAGGGGGGATGGCCACGCCACAATCCCTTCTCCTCCATTCTCCTCTTGGGATCTTGGGCATGCATGCACACGTGCCCGGCGTGAGTTTTAAGCCACCGGGTCCAGGACGCGAAGTGCGGTCGATTACGTGGGAGTCCAGCGACATTGCCATTACACTAACTGCTGGTCTCTCCATATTTTTTTCTGTGAGTAATAATCTTGACATGGACTTGTTTTGTTCTTTCATTTGTACTTGTCTGTTGTCTGCCTGTTTCTGCTATAGTAATGTATTTTCCATGAGGGCAGGGAATTTTCTGTCACTTTCTTCTCTGTATCCTAAAAGAATAGAACTATATCTGGCACAGAGGAAGAACTCAGTAAGTACTTGTTGAATGAATATATAAGTGGATGAATGGATACTTTTTGGATGATTTTGCTGTCCACATGCATCACAGTCACTTAAAGCAGTAGCATTTCAGAAATACTTTTCCTGCTGTAGCCGTCTGATACTCCCCATACTGGAGCAAATACTCATGCTGCGTATGGAGGCTAAATCAATCTCGCTCTCTCTTTCTCTCTCTCTCTCTCTCTCTCTCTCCCTCTCTCTCTTTCTCCTTAATAGTAAATGAAGTTTGCCATTCAGTCTGTTCCCTTCTTTTTACTCTCTCCCTTTGATAATTAATGAGATATTTTCTATCCAGTCTATTCCCTCTAGTGAAAGTGGTTAAATTGTCTATTATGTTCTAACACTTAGGATTCCGTTAATTCTCAGTAATGCTTTCTTCTTTTTTTTTTTTTTTTTGGAGAGATTTTCACTGTAGGGTGCGTGCGCTCGCCAGACAGACAGAGAGAGACATAGAGACAGAAAGCGAGAAATCACCCCCCAGGGGGGATGGTCACGCCGCAATCCCTTCTCCTCCATTCTCCTCTCGGGATCCTGGGCACGCACACACACGCGCCCGGCGTGAGTTTTAAGCCACCGGGTCTGGGACACGAACCGCGATCGACTACGTGGGAGTCCAGCGACATAGCCATTACGCTAACTGCTGGTTCCCTCAGTAATGCTTTTCAAATAACGTTGAATTTATATGAAGTTGTCAGTTTCTTGAGTAGCTTTTTGTTATGCACTCACCTTGTGTGATCAGAAGCATAGAGTTCTAACATGCAGAGCTTGTGCCTTATCATTACTGATGCTAATTATCTATGATTAAGACCAGTTATTGGTGTAATAGTGGGAAGACAGTGGGTCTTCTTAGCAAAGCTGGACTCATCCTTGTTTAAAAGCTGGATGAGGTAAGTTTGTAAAGTGTGTGTAATGTAAAACATTCCCAGAAAGAAAAAAATAAGTTACTGAGGTGTCATTATAAATATGATGTTACTAATCTGGGGTGCCTCTTCTGGACAAAAGAACTGATGCAATTATGGATTATCTGTAGGAAATCGTTTAAGAGACTTTGAAAAAAAACCACAGAAAACGCACCATAGAATTAGAAATACAAACAGCTCATATAATAGTTTTACAAAAATATATACAAACTTCAGGTAGCATACCAGTGGTTCTAAAGTTAAAAATCTACCTTTATTCAGTAGACAATTCCCCATATTATATATCTTTACATGGTAGATGTTTTTGTCATGGCATTTTTACTAACTGCTCATAATTTGCAAATATCATTGTTTAAAATTTCAGTAGAGCATATCTATAAGAATACTATAGCTCTAGCTGCTGATGTTCTTTGCTTTTGAAAAGATCCATATAAAGCCAGAATTTACAGTGTTTTAATTGGTAATGAGCTGTCTGCAGCCAGCCCACTGTCTCTTTGATGTCAATTACTGTGTGTTCTTTCCATAAACACATGCTCCTTTATAATTTAGATTATAGTATGAAAAGAGCAGAGGGACCAGCAGTTAGCATAATGGCTATGTCGCTGGACTCCCACGTAGTTGACCACGGTTCGCATCCCGGACCCAGTGGCTTAAAACTCATGCCGGGCGCATGTGCGTGTGTGCCCAAGATCCCGGGAGGAGAATGGAGGAGAGGGGATTGCGACGTGACCATCCTCCCTAGGGGGTGATTTCTCACTTTCTGTCGCTATGTCTCTCTCTGTCTGTCTGGCAAGCACACGCGCCCTATAGCGAAAATCTCTCCAAAAAAAAAAAAAAAAGATTATATATTCATATAATCACTTGTGCCCAGCATATTTCTTAAGCCACTGGGGCCAGGATTTGAGCCACAGTCAGCAATGTAGGAACCGATTCCCTTGACAGCTGAGCTATGGGACCAGCCTGAATTTATTGGTTTTTATTTTGTTTTATATTTCCCACTCTCAGGAAATACCTTTCACCATGGTTATAACAGTCCAAATATAATTATCAATCATATCTTTATCCTGGGACCAGCAGTTGGTATAATGGCTATGTCACTACATTCCCATGTAGTCGACCATGGTTTGAGTTCTGGACCTGGGGGTTTAAATTCACGCCGGGCACGTGTGCGTGTGTCCAAGATCCTGAGAGGATAATGGAGGAGAAGGGATTGTGGTGTGACCATCCTGCTCGCCACCCCCCCCCGGGGGGGGTGATTTCTCACTTTCTGTCTCTCCATCACTCTCTGTCTCTCTCTGTCTTTCTGGTGAGCAAACATGCCCTAAACCTCTCAGGAAAAAAAAAAAAAAATAGAAGGGTGGAAAATGAGTATGGGTGATTCTGAAATATAAACTTAATCTATCTTGAATATTTGTTTAGGGGGTAATCTATTAGACAAGGAAGAAGCTTTTATTCTTGTTGCACTTCTCTCTAGCATTACATCACTTTTAACTGCTACATCCAAGAATTACTGCTAATATCATGTTAAAGAAATTTACATAGGCTTTTTCCCCCCTACTACTTATAGTCATCTGTTGGAGTTATTTGGTTTTAGTCCATTTCAATTTTTCTATACATTGGCATTTTTTTCCCATTTTTGACGATGATATTCTATGAACACAATTTAGATATAATTTTTTAAATTAACATTCATTTTCCAGTGAAAATGCCACTTTTGAAATGCCTTTCTCCACTGCCGGGTACCAGCAAAATACATTTTTCTCTTTGGATTAATCAAATTAAAACTATGAGTTTCCAGATATCAAATAGCATGCTTAAATATACCTTAATCAGTTAAGTTTATTAAAATTTTAATTCATTACTGGATTCAATCTGCAGTCATTTAATTTAGAATAGTTATTGGTCAATAGTTCTTCTGTTTGGTACTTCATTAAAAATATTGTTATTAGAGATTTACTACAGTTTTCAAAATAAAATAGGAAGTTTTTAAAATTTATGTTTGCTATATTGAGCAGCATAGATGATTTCAGCCTCATAAATATTTGAGAAATTCTTCCATAATACTGTAAAGATATATGAAGAGTCTGAGAGTCCATCCTATTCACAAACAAACAAATTAATCTGCCAAGGTCACACGTGCTGGCAGAAGATACAAAACTCCCACTGAGAGACAAGGAATGTTAGTGTACAATGAGAATCAGCTCCACATAGCTTCCTTTGGGCTACAGGTCTCAGGGGGGCAATATGAGAAGGTGGTCTATGTGGATACTTTATGTATAGGAGATTTTTATGCACGATAGCCAAGGTATGGAATCAAACTAGTGTCCATCAAAAGACAAACATATTAAGAAAATGCCCGCTGCCTGCACACCTGCCCCCACATATAATGGAGGACTATTTAGTTATGAAATGACTTCTGTCATTTGAAGTTAAATAGGCAGCCTGGAGCACATTATGTGAAGTGAAATAAGTCAGGTACAGAAAGAAAAGTAACTCATGGTCTCCTTTGTATGTGCAAACTGAAAAAAAAAGTGATCTCATGGAAGTAGAGAGATAAAGAATTGCTAAAAGCTAGGAAAGATGAAGGGATTGGGAAATTTCTAGTACTATAAAATACAGATAGATAAGAACAGTTTCTAGTGTTAGAAAATACAGTAGGGAGAATATAGTTTACAACAACTTACGATATATCTCAGAGTAACTAAAAAGAGGATTTAGAATGTTCCCAACAGAAAATAATGACAAATGGTAGAGATGATGGATATACTAATTACCATGATTTAATCATTCCACATTGTATTTTTGTACTGAAAAGATCACATTGTATCCCTACACATATGTAAATGAATTTAAAAATGAAAATTTAAAATATATATTTAAGGGATTTTTTTTCAAAGGTGATGAACTCTGAATGTAAGAATCCCCAATTTTATAAAGGGGCTTCTGGCAAACTCACTCAACATTTGTCTTGAAGGAAGACATTGCATTTGCTATACAAACATCCTTGTAAAGGTAATTCTAGGTAAAAACTGTCACAAGAAGTATATAGACATCATGGTGAATTATCCACAAAAGATGTTTTCTGAGTTTGGCTTTTTTCTAAAGGAAACTGTTTTACTGATATGTTCAATTTCTTTTTTGGTTTTTGCAAGATTAATGTCTTCTAATTTTTCTTGAGTCAGTATTGGAAAGCTTTTTTTTCCTTTTGTTTCCCTACATGTTGGTTTATTTATTTGTTGCCTAAAACACTGGTCCCCAGTGTTTTCTGATATCAGGGACAAGTTTCATGGAAGACAAATTTTTCCACAGACGGGAATTGGGAGAGAGAGGGTTGGGATGATTCAAGCATGTTACATCTATTGTGCACTTTATTTCTATTAGTATTGCATTGTAGAATATAATGAAATAATTATACAACTCACCATAATGCAGTATTTGTAGCTTCTCCCCAGTGCTAGCATCACTGCCTCAGCTCCACCTCAGATTACCAGGCATTAGATTCTCATATGGAGTGGGCAACCTAGATTCCTCACATGTGCAGTTCACAATAGTTTGTGCTCTTATGAGAATCTAATGCTGATATTAATCTGACAGGAGGCAGAGTTCAGGTGGTAATGTGAATAATAGAAAGCAACTTTAAATACAGATGAAGTATCACTCATTGGGCAGCCACTCACCTCCTGATGTGCTGCCCAGTTTCTAACCTGTTGGAGACGCCTGCTATAAAATGCTAGTGAATATTTTTTAAAGTAAAAATTATTTATTTTTAGAGCTTTTTTTCTCTTTAATTATGATTTGTGATTTACACATAATTGTTATATATCTTTGTAGGCTACAATATGGTTTTCTTAAGGCATGCATACAGTGCATAATAATCAAGTCAAGCAATATTCATTGTCTTAAATATTAAACATTGTATTGTTTAATATGCACAAATCTTAACACCTGTATGATTTTATTGAAGTATGTATTAAATTGTCCATATTTTTTCCTCTGCTGAGATACACCATCCCATAGTCTCTTCCCCTTATTTACATGCATTCTTATTTCCATTAAATTTTTTTCATGAACCCCCACCCCCATCTCACTTGACCCTCTCCCAAAAAGCTCCTGGTATATACCACTACTCTCTTTGTTTCTATGGTTTGATTCCTTCAGTTTCCACTATAGAGTGTGGACGTTTGGTATATGTTAAGCAGGGACATCTTGTACATATCATTGTGTTGAACATTTCCCCCTATGTTATTAAATTCATATGTCTTTCTTTGAGTGTTGTCTATTCTTGTCAATTGTCTAATTTTTTTAAATTGGATTGTTAGAGTTTTTGAAGTGAGCTATTCAAGTTCCTTATATATTCTAGTTGTCAATCCTTTGTCCAAAGTACAGTTTGCAAATACTTTCTCTCATTTTGTGAGTTGTCTCTTTATTTATTGTTGCCTTTGTTGTGCAGAAGCTTTCTACCTTTTGTTAGTCCCACTTATCTATGTTTGGTGTTATTGTCCTTGCATTAGGTGTCTTACTCAAGAAATTGTCTACTCCAGTATCTTGAAGTGTATCCCCATTGTTTTACTGCAGTAGTTTCATGGTTTAGGGTTTATGTCTAAGTCTTTAATACATTCTGAGTTAATATTTTGTAAATGGTGAGAGATGGAGTTTAGTTTTATTTTTATGCAGGTGTATATCCAGTTTTTCCAGCACTGTCTTTTGAAAAGACTTTCTTTCCCTCATTGGATTGTCTTGTGCCCTTTGTCAAAAATTAGTTAGCTGTATGTTGTTACGTTTAATTGTAGATTCTCTATTCTGTTCATATTTTTCTATAAAATATCTTTTCAACAAAGTTTGCAAATTTATTGAGTTGCCAGGAAAGTCACGACTGATTTTTGCATAGAAAAACAGAAAAATACATCATGAATTTCCTGCCAACCTAATAAATTGTGTAAAATATCATTTATTTTTTATCACCTCTGTAGTTTTACTTTTCTCATACATCGACCTCTTCTTTCTTTTGCTTTGTTTTGTTTTTACTTGATTAGCCCTGCTAAATTCTTGTCTTTTGGTTATTTTTTCATACTCACTGAAATTTCCAATTTTGCCCTTCACGTAGTGTGGAGCAACTCTCAGATGCCACTGAGATTTTAAGTCTCTTTAAGCAGTTATCTTCCCTGACTGGTACATGGACCTCACTGATAAGGCTACATATCATGAGTCTTGAAAGAAATGTAGGAGTTAGCCATACACATGTGTGAGAAAACATTCTAGAAAACAAAGGCTCTTAAGGTGTCAACATGCCTACCTGTTTAAAGAACAGCAAGATGGCCAATTAGTTTTGAGTAGAATGGAGCAGTGGGGAGAATGGCAAGTGTCTTATTCTGTTATTGTGTTGCTCAGAAATAACAGAATACAGGTGACTTTATAAAATAGGTAGAAGTTTAACTGAAAACCCACAATTCTGGTGAAGGATAGTCAAAGGCAACTAGGTCTGTAGCATTACAAACAGGCATAAAGAGGATAGAGGACCCATAGGGAGAGAGAGAGGAAGAGAGAGAGAGAGTATTTTTGACTACTCTTTCTTTTGTAACATCCAGTTCTCATGAGAACTAAACTCTTCTCACAAGAGTTGAAAACTCACTGAGCCTCACAAGACATCATTCATCTATTCATGAGAGTGCCTCCAAGTACAGTCACTATGATTGAATCACACCCACCAGGCCTCACCACCTCCCACATCAAATTCCAAAACACAAAATTTGGGGGAGACAAACCATCATCCAAACCATAATAGTAGGTAAGGCAAGAGATAATATGAACCACTTCAAGGGATTTGACATTTATTCTAGGTGAAATGGAGCAGGAATTCAGAGTGATAAGCAAAGGAGTGATAAGTTTTGACTTAAGTTTCAAAAGAATCACTGAGGGGGAACCAGCAGTTAGCGTAATGGCTATGTCGCTGGACTCCCACGTAGTCGACCGCGGTTCATGTCCCGGACCCGGTGGCTTAAAAAACTCACGCCGGGCGCATGTTCGTGCGTGCCCAAGATCCCGAGAGGAGAATGGAGGAGAAGGGATTGCGGCGTGACCATCCCCCCTGGGGGGTGATTCTTGCTTTCTGTCTCTATGTCTCTCTCTGTCTGTCTGGCGAGCGCACGCGCCCTACAGTGAAAATCTCTCCAAAAAAAAAGAATCACTGAGGGACCAGCCTGTGGCCTGGTGGTGTAGGCAAGTCCTGGACTTGGAGGCCTAAGAACTACACTAGGCACGAAATCCCCAAAAAAGGGAGAAATGGAGAAGAAGAGATTTTGATCTGACCGGTCTTAATGGAGGGGGTGTTTTCTCACTTGCCCTCTTGTTCTCTCTCTCTCTCTCTCTCTCTGTCTCTATCTGGTGAACAAACATGCTCTCTAGCAATTAGAGAAAATAAAAAGAACCACTGAAGTTTGGAGAAGAACCAAGGTCAAAGTAGGAAGAACATTTAGGAAGAAAATGTCTTTGTCCTACTTGTGAAATTAAATAATAATAATAGTTTGAGTCAGAGCAGTGGGGAGAATGGAAGGTGACTTACTCTGTTATTATGTTGCTAACAGAAATGCTCATTGTAATGTACTAACATAATAACAATACCTAAAAAAATCATTGATGGCTAAATTATGTGAATTATGTCACTAAGTATAACATCAAAAGCTGGGAACACAAAGGCAAATGCAGATATAATTTACTACATAAATTAAGATAAAACCAATACTCAATGTGGGGGAGGGGGAGTCTGTCTCTCAGGAAAGCAAAATTTAAAAACATAGTTAAAAAGCAAATGACTCATCAAGAAAAACATAACAAAACAAAAATTGTAGGCCAGCCAGTGGCCTGGAAGTTAAAGTGGCTGGATCTCACATGACTGACTGGTAGACCACACAGAGTCCAGGACTCAGTGGCTTGAGAAACATGCCAGAGGTGTGTGCAAGTGTGCCCAAAATCTTTAAAGGAAGAAGTGGAGAAGGCACTGGAGTGTGACCATGTCCTATAGCAGGTGCTTTCTTGCTTTTCCTGTTTCTCTCCAGTGAGCACACGTCCTCTGGCAACAATAGAATTTTTAAAAAATTGTAAAATTGTTTATCAGGCAATACGCTAGTATTCTAAATTTATTATGAACTCCTACAACTGAAAAAGCAATGCAAAATATTCAGAAATTATGAAAATGTAGTTCTTAAGATCAAATATACGTATTAACTTGCTTAATATTTCTGATAATTTCAAGACCCAAATTAATATAACAATTGATATAAGAAAAAAAATAATGAGGGTATTACCCAAACTATTGTAGCTGCACTGGAACTATAAATTTTACCTTTCCTTCCATATAAAAATTTTGCAGTATGTACCTAAAATCTCCTTAAAGAATATGCTATTATTTAGCATTAGAAATATGTTATATGAAAATGATTAGAAAACTGGTTATTTGAGAATTTCTGTATTACACTGGTAATGTAGGTACACAATGAGAAGAGAAGGCTGAGAATGTAGGTTCAAGACATTTAAGAAAGACCCAGTTAAAAGTCGGTATTTAATTTGTAAAGCAGTGAGAAACACGAAGGATTTGTATGGGGAATATCTGCTCAGAGATAGGCTGCAGCAAGACATTTAGATAGTGTTATATGGGATGAACCAAAATGAAATGAAAGCTCAAGTTACAAAAAATAGTGCGTTGGTAATCAAGAAGTAAGTTATGAGGCACTGATGAAACAGAAATGAGGGTGCAGACTTAACAGAGAGTGTTGTCAAATGGTATGTGATATGGGAAGGAAATAATAAAATATTTGAGGTGGTACAGTTCTGGTACAATAATTGTGTTAGCATTTTCAGGAAAAAAATGTGAAGACTGGATTTTTGGAGTAGATGACATATTTGGGGCACAGTGGATATTTCTACCTAAGTGGAAATATGTACCAATAATTCACCATGTGAAGGTAGAATTTAAGATAATGACTAAGAATGAAGGATAATATCTGTTGGTGGTGTGGTGGTTAAGGCAGCTGGACCCCCATGACTGACTACACAGTTAGAATCCCAGACCCAATAGGCTGAGCATTTGTGTATACATTCCAGGATCTCTAAAAGAGAAACAGAGGAGAAGGAATTGTGTTGTGGCTATCCCCCATAAGGGGCTTTCTCACTTTTGCTATCTCTCTCTCTCTCTTTGTCTCTCTCTCTGGTAAGAACACACTAGCAATTTTTTTTTTAAGTTTAAGATTTATAGTCAGTCAACCACCATATTGAAAGTCAAAGCCATGAGAAACATGAGTTTTTTGAAGAAAAGTACTCAGAATCCCTGAAGACAGAACCAGTGTGAGCCAGTTATTATATTATTCTCTCTCAGCTCTTCTCATTCAAGCATGGTATATGCGGGGGGTATATACAGGGGCCTGGCCTCTACAGTTATGTTTCTGATTTGTCTCCTGGCTCTAGTTTAGGCTCTGCCAATAGGGGCACTAAAGGGATATTGAGAGATTGAAGGAAGAAGAAACGTGTTCCTTACTACCTGCGGGCTTCCTATCTGTGGTTCCTGTCAACCTAATTCAAGAAGCCGCAATTCCTTCCCATAGCTGCACCTAAATACAACTTGCAGCTTTTGCAAGACTTGCAGAACTCATTCCTTCATGTCCTGCTTCAGGTACATCAGAACCAGCCAGCTGGAGCCACATAGTAGAAGTTTATTCTCCAGGCTCTCAGAGACTCTTTTTCAAACCCAGAGACACTAACATCAGTCCAGAAGTCTGAATTTTAGCCCCATGGGTGATCAGCAGTGCCGAACATTGATGAACTATTGAGACACATGTATTTTTTTTCTTTTTCATTGCCAATGCATGCTCTCACAATGGGGTTGGGGAGAGCATCCCTCAAGTGGTCATGGTGACATTGCAGTCCTTCGCCCTCATTTCTCCATCCTTGTGCATGCACGCACAGGCATCTGGTATGTTTTTCAAACTGCCGGGGCTGGGATTTGAACCATGGACAGCCATGTGGGATCTGACTTTCAAGTGCACAGATCTTAACCATTATTCCAAAGGGCTGGCTTGTATACTTAAAATATATTCTTATCTTGGCTATTAGGCAAGCATTGCTGACAGGAAGAGTGGCACCAATTGATGGATTAAAGACAGAAGATCGGGACCAGCAGTTGGGGTAATGGCTATGTCGCTGGACTCCCATGTAGTCAACCACAGTTCGAGTCCCAGACCCGGTGGCTTAAACTCATGCTGGGTGTGTGTGCATGCGTGCCCAAGATCCTGAGAGGAGAATGGAAGAGAAGGGATTGCAGCATGGCCATTCCTCCAGGGGGTGGTGGGGAGGTGGTTTCTTGCTTTCTGTCTCTCTGTCTCTCTCTGTCTTTCTGGCGAGCTCATGCTCCCTCTAACAAAAAAATTCTCCAAAATAGAAAAAAAAAAAAAAAGAAGATCAAATACAATGGTGAAAGCAGCAAGTGCATGTATAGAAATTAGAGAAGGCACCTTTAGAATACTCTTTCAAATGCTTTGGCAATAAAGGAATTCATAAATTTTTATGTATTCATTTGCAATATTTAAATCCCAGGAGTATTTGCTAGCAAAGGGGAAAGGGAGAAAACTGAAGCAGAGATGGTGTTATAGGTTATATGTTGCAGTTTTGCTTTAATATTCATTTCCCATTTCAACTGGTGAACCCTTTGAAAGAAACAATGCCTCACTCATGTAAGTACTTCAAAAGTTTGTCATAATCTCTAGAACATAATACATCCTCAACATTTGCTGAATTGAAGTCTGAATGAAGTGATGCAACCCTAAAATAAGTGACAAAGGTTATATTTCAATTTACTTTGGCAGGGATAAAGAATATTGCCCTGCATTCCTTCCTTCATTCACCCATTCATTTTGAAATCATGTGTTGAGTGTCAGAATCTGCACAAGATCCTGCATATGTCAAATAAAAGGCAACACCTGCTCTCAACTAGTACCCAGCTCATTGGTGAAAAACAAACAGGTACAAGTAAATTAAAATAAGATGAAACCAGTGCTTTTCTTGAATTAAGCACAGAGTTCTCTGGAACGCAGAAAGCAGAGCTTGAAGAAAATTTGAGAATGCTTGCTAAGATAATGACAGAACTGTCTTGGAGGGCAGGGGCATGTTAACTAAGGAAAGAATACTTCAGGTAGTAGAAATATTAAGAGGAGAGGCATACAGGTCAAAAATCAGCATGAATTTAGGGAACTTCAGGTAATTTCTAATGCTTGCAGATCAATGCAGGAATAAGCCTTGCATACAAGGTAGAAGCTACATTATGAGGGCATTAAATGTCATCCTAAGGGTTTGTGTGTGTTAGATTATGACGAATTGGTCAGAAGGGCAACAAAGCTACCATAAGAGCTGAAAAAAATCTCACTCTAATTAGCTGGCATTTCCCCTGGTCTGCTCTGGGGAGCGGTTTAAGACATTGATCCTGTCAGCACTCAGGGTTGCTGAAAGGGCCTGACATGACTAGAGATCAGAAGCCTCTTCCTTCAAAAAGCCTTGTCCCTTTACCCAGTCTGCAAAGCGAATACTTCTCTATCTATTTAATAAATGACATAAAATGATTGACTTCATTGATTACATGTGATAAGTTGAGGAATGAATGGAATTAAATGAAGCAATATTGATGAAAAATTTAGAGGTGAAAGGTTGAGTTTCTAATTAGATGAAAGGATAAATTCCAGATTGTTTTTCATTTAATATAGGCAGATTTTAATGATGCTTGGAGTGCTGATAAAGAGAGAAATTGTCCAAATATACATCGGTTTTCTGACTTTGACAACAGTACAGTTAGTGCTATCAGCATTTAAAGACAAGAGAGTATAGACTGAGAAACAGACCTGAAACTGGATTCAACTGAATTTGAATTACCTTTCAGGAGCTATTTGGAGTCCAGTGCCCAAACAAATATAAGAATCTGAAATTCAGAGAACAAGTGCTAGAGTAGAGAGATGGTTGTAAGAATTTATAAACATATGCACTGCCTCAGAGACCTCAGAAAACCTTAACAATACAAGGAAAGATGAAGAAAGGTCAAGACAGCCCTCATTGGATGATTATGAGATGAAAGGGGGAGTAAGAATAGAGGAGGCAAAAGGCTCAGAGAGCGTAGTCAGACAGTGAGGGGTGAGAGCTCAGAATTTCAGAGACGATGTCATTCTAGACGAACAAAGTCAGAAGAGTATCCATGGCTGTGAATGGCTAATGGAATGTAGAATTGAAGTTAACTTGATATGAGTTAGTCCATAAATTCTAAGATTAAAATATTGACCTGGTCATCCAGATAGATACTGAAGTACAACATAGTAATGGAATAGAAAGAAAGAGAAGATTGAGTTCCATGGGCCAAAGTCTTTCCTTAGAGAGAGAAAACGTTCAGGGAACTACTATGTGACAGTTTAGTTGGTGAGAGAAGGTGGAATATTATGTTCTTCAATCAATATATAACTCATAACAAGGAACATTTTTACATATGCATGGAGAAATGATGGTTTGGAAGCAGTAGTGAAGCGCTAGGAGTATGCTCACTGCACCTACACCTTTTAGCTTATGAACTTTGAAAAAACGTGTATTTAATTCAGGTCCAGATTTAGTTAACACAAAGTGTTTTATCTAGTATCCCGTAATGAGGATGAAATGTATCTTAGCTTGTTTACCAAGGAATGGCACTTCCAAGTTCACACTGGAAAGGCGTAATTGTTCAGTCCAATTAATAAGTATATACTGAGTTTCTACTACATAAAATGTAATATACTAAATACCGAGGATTGATGAAATAAAGCACAATCCTTAACTCAGAAGAGCATTATCAGCCTCATTGAGGAGAAAGAATCAAAAACACAATTTCATGTTTTGCAAACCAGAGATAGGACCAAAGGAAGAAGGCGAATGCTAAAATACAACCCTCTAAGCACTGTTATTTTTCCTCCACTTATCGAAAAAGTTCGAAGAGAGAACGTGAGTTACTAGGACCACCAGTACTTTGATACAGCGTTGCCTCACCTATACCATTAATAAAGGCATCAACAATATTGCCTGCTATCAAAACATATAGGTACATATTTATGCATCAGTGTCTATAAATCAAGATTTTTAAAAAACATATAAAATGGGCTAAATGGTGCTAAATAATATACAAATTGTTTTTCTCATCTTGGTTGTCATATAATTAAAAAGACCTCCAATTATCCTCTGCCTTTCTTTGAGTTGTATGAATTTTACGTGAGTTGTTACCTTCAAGAGAGTCACCCCATTTTACCTTCAGAAAAAAATGAATTTAATGTTGCATAAATGAGATATCTACAGTGTTATAATGTCCATAAGCACGGATCTTGGCCTCAAGTATTTCACAAGTCAGGAAATTGTTTTCAGTTATTGAGCGTTTGTAGTCTGTTTCCATTCTTTAAGCATTTCAGGAGAGCTAACGATGGAGTGATAGAAAATGGAGCAAAGTTCTTCCTTTGTCTTTAGTAAGTGATCAGTGACTTCCCTTATAAGTGACAGCACCATGCATTCCCGATTAGAGTTAGGAGTTTTAAATCTGCCCTGATGCTCTGACAAATACCACAGGTGTGACGTGTGCATCGTGTCCTGTGGGGAGTGAAGTTAACATTTTCCGAATAGCCCTCCCACTGACTGATTTATTTGCTTAAAGAGAACATGTATACCTGACCTCCTGAGGGAGCTGCATATCTCAAATTTGGGTGCCATGATAATAATAACAGTTTGAGAGAAAATGAAATAGGCTATAAAGAGAAAGGAAATGGAATATATAAACTATTGTACAGTGTCATGTTCATTTTCAGTACTATATAAAATAATGAAAATGTTTTTCGATAACCTTTGTTGATTTTTATAATGTGAAGCACATTTTAGGGAAAAAGACAATGAATGTGAAAAGCAAAAAAAATTAGTAAAAGGATTTTCAGCTTTTGATTCAAATTTCTGCATTATTTCCTACAAGTTTAGATTAGTGTTGAATTCTGAACTAGAACAGCTTTAAGATAAAGTATCCTTTTTCCCCCCACTACCTTTGGCAACTCTAAGTTGCTTTTTCAGGGTTCAAGTACAGGATTATCTCCTTGATAAAGCAATCCAGTGTGGTAGGCAGCAAAGGTTTTATTTTTCTAATTTTACAGTTGCAGTTGGAGAATTTAGAGACCTTATACAAGACTTTCCTACAATCATTCAGCTTTTCAGTTACACATCTGGGATTATAATGGGTGCCCTTGCTAGTAACCTATACCACACACACACACACACACACACACACACACACACACATACACACACATATCCTGAAAGCCCGTGGCAAACAGTAAAGTACTAAGATATTGTTACCACTTGCCACAAGTGCCCAGTGGCCTTGCACTGGTCATTGGTCTTTAGGAGCTAGGATCGGTTAGAAGAAATGAAAGCCTAATAGGACCTAAAATTATTTGAGTGATGATGTGTCCTTTTGAAGTTAAAGGTCGATAGAATGCAAACACTATATCAAGCCTTTCTCAATACATTCATTAGTAAATCAGGCTTACGTCGTAAGGAGCTCTTTACCCAGGCATACAGTACAAAATTGTCTACTATCAGGAGAGATGGGAGAACATAATGCTATTGATTTGCATCATTAATTTAAAGACATTTGCATGCTCAACTTTTGTCATGTGCTGGCACCATACTTGTAACACCTAGAAGTTAAACCAACTGCAGAGCCAGAGGGCACAGTCTCCACAGGACCACCATCATTTCAGAACCAGCTGGCCACACATTCAGGGGTCCTCACAACCACTTGCAGGTTCAATAATTTACTGGAAAACTCACAGAATTCAAGGAAGCACTATGCTTATGGTTACAGTTTTGTCACAGTGAAAGGATACAAATTAAAATTAACTAAGAGGTGGGGCCAGCAGGTGGTGTGGTGGATAAGGGTGCTGGATTCCCACATGGCCAACCATGGTTCAAGTCCCAGACCTGGTGACTTACTTTCTCACTTTCCCTTTCTCTCTCTCTCTCTCATCGAATAAAGAAAAAAAATAACAATAACAAATGGAAATAAATAAATAAATTATTCTTAAAAAAAAAAAAATAACCAAGAGGAAAACATAGCATGGAGTCCAGGAGAGGTCTAAATACTCAGCCTCCACTCATCTTCTCTCCATGGAGTCATAGATGGCATTACCTCTCTGCTAGGAAGTGTGGCAGTATGTAAAGAGGATCACCAACCAGGAAAGCCTTTGGTGTCCAGACTTGTTGTTGGGGCTTAATTATATGTTGCCCACTTTGCTAGCCTTTGCTCTTCAGCCCCTCCTAGTGGTTGGGCTAGTCATCAGTTCTTCTATATGTAGCCCTGTTGGAACTGAGATTGTGAGAGCTGAAAGTCCCCATCATAAGTCATGCTGAGACCATCCATCTAGTGACCAAAGCTATTCCAGGGGTCTAGATGACCTCTCAACAGTTATGGGAAAGGTCCAGAACTTTCTTGAGGCAAGATTCATCCTGTCCCCCACATATAATTATTGAAGGAACCAGACATTCATGACTTGACATCTTAAAACATAAGTCCTTCCTTACATCCAGCCTCTAGAGGATGGTTAAATACATAGAAGTGCATAGATCTTACACTTCCATGCAGGAAAGAGAAATAGAAAAAAAATCAATGTGGTGTGAATCCTTACTAAAGAGCCTTAATAAATGGAGAAGCATGATCTGGTGAGCTAAAATGATCCTAGATATATGACTTTTAGAGGAGGGGACTTCAGTTTGTGGAAAAATTGGATTAAATAATGAGTTTATTTTGATGCAAAACAATTTTGAAATTCAGGCATAGTCTTTTTTTTTCATAATTCATATTTTCCATGAACTTTTCAAAGACCCTTCACGTATTTACCTGGGCTGTGCAATACAGGAGGAAAAATCAGAGTTGGCACAACAAGAAATGTAGAATCTAGTTATGTACATACTGAATGTGACATTCAGAGGTTATTATTGGGACGAGAGGCTTAATATTAGAAACAGTTGAACATAAGTAACGAATCCTTTCTCTTGATAACCAGCAGCTGCATCAGCACTTTCCTTTATCATGTCAGATTCTGAGCATGGCACTATAGCTTTTTAACTCGAGAAAGAAAGCTATGAAACCAGTGAGAGCTGGCTTCCGAGAGCCAATGATTTAGGTAAAAGATTGTTTAGGAGGTAGAGGGTATCAAACAGAAGCATGTGTGAATTATGTATTACTTAGAAATACATAGTTTACCCCTTTTTTAGTGTAACCATTGAAATTGTGTTTTCCATTTGCATATAACCAAATATGAAGGTTCTCAAAAAGTTCATGGAAAATGTGTACAAAGAAAAAAATACAAATAAAGAAGGTACATATAACCATTTGAATATAATTAACTGCAGGATATTTTTTTTATAAATAATGGATATTAAATATGTTTGGTGAGGTATTTAATATTATTTCCAGAAAATACACTGCTGTGAATTAAAATATACTTTAACCAATTCAGAAATTTATGTGAGATAAGACACCATGGGTATAACTCATACAAAATATTAAAAATTTTTGCAGTATTTTGGACAACATGGAGTTAGGAAAGTTAACAACACATTGCCCTGAAGAATTTTTCAGTAAAGCATTCCACGGTAGAATGGTTAAATGTGAATTCCTTCTCTGTGTAAACAGAGAAATACATTACTCAGCTGTGTTAGTTATACTTAGAAGAAAGATTGGTTAAATAATTTTAATTTTCAAGATTTCCTTTTCTCTGCCATAGCTCAGTGGTCACCTCCTCTGAGGCCTCCCAGGATATCTCATTAGATTTGGCACTTCATCCTCTCTTCTTTCACAAGGTGTTAGAGATCATTTCATTCTGTAGAGAATATTACAGAATTTTCTGTTGGTATTATTTTTTCATATCATTTTTTGATTATGGTTTTAGAGCATAATCACTTTGTAGGCATATGGTGTCTTTTCCTTTCCTCCAATGCCTGTCAGAGTGCTTGATGCAGAATTAGTTTATTAATATCCATATACATTTTGCACCCTGAATACAGTTCTATTAAGTAATAAGGTGTTAACATATCCTTTAAGTTATGAGAAAATTGAGCATAGTGGGGATCAGTGCCTTACCTAAGGTCAAATTCAAGTTCTGTTGCAATGATTGTCTTATATTTTTTTCTCTTAACTATCTATTGCTACTATTTAAAAAAAATTAATATTCCTTAGTTTTCATTAAAGACCTACTATATTTTTCTTTATTATAGAAACTTGCAGTCAAATTATGGGAAACATACCTGCAAAATAAGAATTGTAGGTGATATAATTCTAGTGATAACTATAGCTCTGTGGAGGAAGTGACTGTTTTCATGATACCACATTTCTTACCAGATATTACTTTTTAAATTAAATTCAATTTAAAGGGGGTTATAAAAACTGCAATTATAGTTAAATAAACAGCTTTTTAAAAATATATCAGTTATATGTTTCTATTATACAAAAAGCTACAGGAATTTAATCATATTTTTAAGATGCTACTAACTTCTCAGTTGTCTTTAGAAATTAAGAGAATCATTTTTATTACTTAAATTGAGAAAGTTGATAATATATCATTATTAAAAATAAATTTTTTTTGGAGAGGTTTTTGCTATAGGGCGCATGCGCTTGCCAGAAAGACAGAGAGAGCCAGAGAGACAGAAAGCGAGAAATCACCCCCCAGGGGAGATGGCCACGCCACAATCCCTTCTCCTCCATTCTCCTCTTGGGATCTTGGGCATGCATGCACACATGCCCTGTGTGAGTTTTAAGCCACCGGGTCCGGGACACGAACCACGGTCAACTACATGAGAGTCAAGTGACATAGCCATTACACTAACTGCTGGTACCCAAAATAATTTTTATATGGATATTTATCTCACTATATTTTTTCCCTGACCTTGAAAGTTTAATTTGTCTATATCTCACTTTATTTTGTTCTATTTTATTATTATTGGAAATAGTTTATTTGATTATTATTCAGAAATAGAGTGACTGAAGTATATACTGAGAGGGGTCTTCAAAAGTTCATAGAAAATGTGTGATGAAAAATATGCTTGGATTTCACATTATTTGCGTTAAAATAAACTAATAGTTAATTCTATTTTTCATAAAATTTTTGAAGTCCCCTCATATATCTAATGAACATGTGAAGAATAAAAATAAAACATCTGAACTCCTTATGCATATGCAATCTCTTCAATGTGAAAAATCCAACCACCAAGTGTAGTTTCCAAATAACACTTGAAAATAAAATAGATTTGTAATATTTTATATTTTTCTGTGATTCATTACATTCATGAAGTTCTAGAAAAGACTTACGTTGCTTGCTCTGAATTTGTCTTAGTACAAAAAATATAGAGCACATCATTCTTACAGTACTTAAAAATGAATTCTTAGTTCATTTTCATCAAATGGCTACCTTGGAAATATGCATGCTATCTCAGTTTGGACCACATTTAGAATGTATGAGAAGAATCTCTGTTCAATAGCCCAGACATCATCCCTCAAATTCTGTCTAGCTGTGAAAGATTCATTCTGTATCAGTCAAAGTTCAGTCAGATAAATAGAGTCTTTCATGAGCAGTATGGGAATAAGAGGTGTGTTGATATTATAGGAAGTCAACACAGAAGTGAAAGAAGCTGAAATTCAATGTCTAGAAGGGGACATAGAGAGTCACTAACCAGTTTTCCATAGCACTGTAATAGGTAGAAAAGTCAAAGCTTCCTTAGATTTCTCAGCATCCAGCCACTAAAGTAGAACCATAAAGGAGGAACTCAGGGAGAGGTCTACAGGACGTTGCAATGGAGAGCACAAGAGAATAAGAACACACTTGTATCCACTGCGTACCTATGTGCCTGTCACCCTGTATAACCATGGCACCCTTCAAGGATTATGGCCACTGCTTTCCTATGTCTTCCAAACTCGACCTATCTTACTCTTTGACCTACTCGCATCTGGAACAATACATGGAAGGATTTTCTGTGAACTGTAGTTACCAACTTAACCAAGTTAATATGATTCAGTATCTGGTCCTTTAAACTTGACATCCACACATCTCTTTTAAATATTTTTTAAAGTCTGTTTATTTATTCTGAGAGAGCAGAGACGGAGAGTCAGCCTAAACGGTGTCTGCATGCCATGACCCTCACCCCAGCCAGTCAGAATCACAAGTGCACCCAGCAGAGTGCTGAGTGTGTCCAGGTAGCCACAGGATGAGAATCTGGAGTGCTCTCTTAGGACTTCAGTATGACATGGCAGGGCCTCTTCCACCTGTGCCCCTGTAGTTGGACCATACACATCTTTTAAACATGTATGTAAGCCCAGCCATAGTAGCACACTGACAGGAGACTGGAAGCCCAAGTGTGATTTCTGGTCCAACCTGAACATATTGGGAGCAATTTTGCATACTAGTGATACTAGCTAATTGGGAGACAGAGGCTGGGTGATCTCCACATAGCGAGGTGCTTTCAAAAATACCTACATCTGTCTTTTTCTCTCTTCCTCTTTTTTTTTTTTTTTTGAAGGAGAAGAAGAGTACATTCCATTTCCAAATAAAACCAACTATAAAGAATTCTTCTCATTCTCATGTTAAGACTCTTTTCCCTATAACAAAAACACACTTATCATTTAGCCACAATAGGGTACCCAGTCTGTATTTTCTTGTACATTTAGCTCAGTAACATTCCCAATGTATTAGCCATAATATGAATATCACACTATAAGGCTTGACTGCTAATACATTTCGTGTTAAATATTACTGGGAATAAGTGGGAAAGAAACATAATTTACATATATAAATATATATGAACATGAATAGATATATAAATATATAATCATGTTAAGGTAATGAAAAAAAAAACCTTAATTACTGTGGTCCTTGTTTTTGTAACTGTTTACTTGGTTATAGCTAGTATTTATAACTTCCTTCTTTTACTACCGATACCTCTTTGCCCTTTTATTGTGGATGCTTGTTTATTGAGATGACCCAAATCTTCATTTCTATGAGTTTCATTAGCCATCCTGCCTGTGTTGGTTGTAATTTTCAATTTATTCCACTTTTACCACATGGGAGTGCTGCATAACACTCCAGGGAAACTCTTGAATTCTAGGCACACTCTTCCTTACTTGCATTTTGTAGTAATGACTCAGTTTCCCCTTGAGAGTCATAATCATTCATTCCAGTCAGTAAGGTATCACAGTTTTATGCCTGTTGATTGACTGCATGAAGATTACAAAATGACTAGCTAGAATTTTCAACATTGGGTACAACAAAACCATTACTTTATCCTCTGAAAAAACTGTTGGTTTTATTCTTCACCCCTTAATACCTGCCCCTTTTATTAGTTTGCCCTTGCTGGCATGACAAATGTGCACAAACTAAGATGCTTAAAATAACATCCATTTAATTATCTCACAGTTCTGTCAACAAGAAATCTGGTGGACTTGGCTGAAATCGAGGCATTGGCAGGGTTGTTTTCTTCCATCTTCTTATGCTGCTTTTAAATCCTCATGGGATTATATTGGGTTTACTCAGATAATCCAAGATAATCTCCCTGTTTTAAGGACATTTGACTAAAGCCCTTAATTCCATTTGTAAAGTCCTTTCTCTCGGCAGTACCTAGATTAGTGTTTGGATAACCCGAGGATGGGAATCTTGGGGAGATATCCTTAGGATTTTAACTACCATAACTATGAATCCTGATTTATAGTGACTGCTGATTCAGAGCTTTTTGCCACCTCCTGGAGAACATTATTCTATTCCACATGGTGTTTTCACCCAACTGGTACCATTACTGAGCCTACCATGCTATCCCGCTTCTGGTGATTTAATGCTGTTACTCAGTTCTACCGCTCCAGCATGCCGTCGTAACTGTTGAATTCTGATAATTCTGGTAAGAATTCCCATGGTCTTGCCTTGTCTACAAGGACTCACCATTATAGAGTTTTAAATGAATACTGGTACTTTCGTCCCCACTGTGTGTTTCAAAGCCTTGGCAAATGAAGTATTCTATGGACTGTCTCATGGAAAATAGCCAGAGGCTGATTAAGTATGTGGTACACACTAAATCCACTCTAAAAACTTATCTTAAAACTGTGGTTAACTCCTTCCATATTCCAAGGGAGGTCAAGCATTTCTATATCCTTTAGTATAAGTCAGCTTTAGGTTCTGGTCTTAATTGATCTACTAAGCATTCAGAGGTTCTACTATCTGCTTAAGATAACATTTTGAATTCAGAACCGTCCCTTGTTGCAACTGTGTGAACAAATTCAACTTCATCTAATCTTATTTTCTTCCACCCCAAACCAACTTCTTTAAGATGCATTCCTAACATTGTATACATAACCTCCAAGTGTCTGATTATATAAATTGGCAAGATTTTGCAATTCTTTTGATGTATCACAGATTACATTTTATATCTGACCCCTGAGTCCTTCCAAAACTTGAGTCTGGTTAAAAGCCTCAAAGCAACAAAATCTGTTGGGGATGGATTTTAGAGTGAGGTCAGCGTATCTCTGAAGCATCTCTGTGTCTGTCCCTCATGGCCTTTATCCATGACTCTATGTGACTGCAATAACATTCTAAAACTAAAAGATTTCACCTCCACCTTTCAAATATGACATCATCTAATTTTTTTTAATCACTTCCAACCTATAATTATGCAAAGAATTGAATTCTATCAATCAGTTTTCTGATTTAACAAAACTGAAAATGGTACAGTCCAACAAAAATTTCAAATCTTAGTCTCTGAACAATTTTATCCTTCTCAGACCAGGCATATTCACTTTCCTTATTCATTTTCCTTCCTGAAGATCTCCTAAAAGAAGAACATACAATCTTATTAAAATTAAACAAGGAGGGGTTTTCTACTGAAGTGGGTTATGGATTTATAGACTTTAACCTCTTCTAATTCTTGTTACCTTTTTATTGTATTAACTGAAGAAGAACATTGTTACTTAACAAGAATCTTTGACTTGACTAATATGCACTGTATTCATGCTGGAAAAAAAATCGCATTGTACACTGTAAAGATGTATTATGTACACTATACAGTGATTAAATGTAAATAAAATAAATGAATAAGTAAGTTCAGTTTTGTTTTAGTCACCACATCTATGAAAAAAATACTTTCTTGGATTACTACCTTATATACTCTAGTCAGTGCACCCAGGCTACTTACAAAGAGGAGATCTGGGATTGGCTGTCACAAAATACAATTGCTAGAGTACTGAGTTGCTATATGAAATTATAATACCCAGTTAATAACATGTATCCGCTCTTTCATTTTGTTTAAGGTAGTTCATTGGATTGAAAATCAGAGTAATTTTCTAGTAACAGGGAAGAACAAAATGTAACTCTAATTATTTTGTTTGGCTAATACCAAATTTTATTGTGTACATATGAACATAAATACTCAGCATTTTGAAAAAAGGCCTCATCAACTTTACTATCTGTATTTAACCTGAAAAGATTACAGTACTCGACACATATGAGGCAATCAATAAATTCTTGTTAGAAGCATGATTGAATGGATGAAATACAAGTCATTGCTGAACTTGAAGATGAACTCAGCCAACCTGGAAAGATTTGTTATTGGTGATGGTGATGGTAGTGGTTTTTTTGTTGTTTTTCTTTTTCAAACTACATATATATATATTTTTCCTTTACGAACAGTCATTCTCTGAATCATTAGGACAAGAAAATAAAGTTGGGAATTACTGATGTATAAGTATTTTAAGATGATAATTTCCTATGTAAACTCTTCCTTAACATTCACATAGAAGCCCACTAAATTCTCTCTCTTCCTGAGAGTATTAACAATGGCTTTCGATCAGGAGTAATTTACTTTTGGCTTTGTTGTTTTTAACAGTTCTTTTTTTTAAAAAAATTCTAAGATAAAATATATTTCTCCACGGGTTGTGGTTCGATATTATATAATGTACATCAGTTACTAGAAAAGATAATACATACTGTAGTATAATATTTTAGAGTGCTTTTTTCCCCTATCACTACATGTTTGCAAAGATGTAAAGCAATATTCCCAATGCATTCTTACCCCTTTCACCTATATCTCTTTCCTGCATTCTCTCATTTGCCGTGGAAGGTTCTTTACTTACTTGTTCTTTAAAGCAAGACTTTTCCTGTCACAGTGCTTGCTCTAGAGAGATTCTGGTTTTCTCTGCTCATTCATCCTTGCAAATGGCCCTCTCTATTTCCAGTTTCCCCTTCCTTACAGACATGGTGATGGAGGATGAACACATCCCTCTTTTCCAGCCTCCTCTCGAGTGCTTTCTTCAATCAGCAATGAATGCACCCTCCCAACAATGCCTGAGCTAGGAAATCTTACATGTTCTTCACATCCACCCCAGGACATTTGGTGGGTGTCTTTAAGGTGTTTGCTGTTATCATAAAGAGAAAAGACTATGTCCATATATTTACTGAGGTCTTTTTGGTCTGGAACAAATGCAAATTGACCTTTCTATTCTGCCTCACATGAGTGCAACTTGTTATAGGAGGCAGTAACCTGATTTCATTAAGTAACTGTGAGCAGGTTAAGTGAACCTGAGTAATAGCCACTCTGATGCTTGAAAGATATATCTTATGTTTTTTTTTTTAATTTGTTGTATATGAAGCTAATAAACATACATATTTTCCCATCATTTGTTTCGTTAACTATAAAATAGTTAACTATTTCACAATATGTATTGATTACATCTAATTCATCAATATTGGAAACCTGATTGAAAGGCCATTGGTCTATAAGACAAAATACTGTATAATTTTTTTTTTTTTTTGGAGAGTTTTTTGCCACAGGGCACGTGCGCTCGCCAGACAGACAGAGACAGAGAGACAGAAAGCAAGAAATCACCCCCCAGGGGGGATGGCCACGCCACAATCCCTTCTATTCTCTTCTTGGGATCTTGGACATGCATGCACACGCGCCCTGTGTGAGTTTAAGCCACGGGGTCCAGGACTCGAACCGCGGTCAGCTACATGAGAGTTCAGCGACATAGCCATTATGCTAACTGCTGGCCCCAATCCTGTATAATTCTGAATATGTAAGAATTTTTCCCCAAATATGGACTGGTAGTTGAAAAGGGGCAAAATTAAATGTTTCTGACTGTAGTAACTTTCTATTTTTAACTGATCAAATTCTTTCATTTTCTCATCAGGGCATATCAATATTAATACATATTGGACTGACTTACCCAATCTTTATTCTGTCTTCATTGCTTACATAGAACTATTGACTTTGTTATGTATCCTTCACATTTGAGCATTTAGGTGTAGCTTTTGGTGCTCATACCTTCAAGTGCTCATACCTATGTTTGCTTCTGAAGTAACATCCTTTTACACTGTGAAACAACATTTACTATATGCCACAATTAGTTGGCAATGATATTCCAGAGTAAGTAAATCACCAGTACTCTTATTTATTTATTTGAGAGGTTTTTGCTATCGGGTGGAAAGACAGAGAGAGACAGAGAAACAGAAAGTGAGAAATCACCCCCCAGGGAGGTGGCCACACTGCAATCCCTTCTCCTCCTTTCTCCTCTTGGGATCTCGGGCATGCATGCACATGTGCCTGGCGTGAGTTTAAGCCACCAGGTCCAGGACTCAAACCGCGGTTGACTGCATGGGAGTCCAGTGACATAGCCATTATGCTAACTGCTGGTCCCTCACCAGTACTCTTTATAGCTACTTACTTATATTATGTACTTTGAACAAAAGACAATAACTCTTGACATACTCTATGCTTGTGTGTAAGTCATTGACATTTGTGACAGACTAAAGTTAACTATAGCACATACTGAAAAACAAATCTAAACATGTTCTTTTTCCTTCTTGTTTGAAATCCAAACCTATAAATCAAATTTAAGCTCAGAATAACTCATTGCTACTATTTATAATTCAAGCTCTAGGAATATTAATAGATGCAGTGATTCTGTGTTAGAATGAAAATACAGAACAGACAAGTCTTTTAACATACCTTGCTTTACCAAAAAATTAAGAAGTAAATGTTAATGCCCCCTCTAAATAATTTTCCACTGAAAATTCATAACAAGTTCTGTTGCTTCCTAAAGGCTACCTGAACACATCATGAAAATTCTATAGATCAGAGTGCAATGAAGTAAGAGTGAGTAATAACCACTGACTAGAGAAACTTGTAGAATAAATCTATTTAATTGCATATTTAAGAGGAGCTTTGCTTCTGTGTGGGGGGAGCAAGGCTGAGTGCCCTATCACAAACCCAATAGCGCCAGTGTCAGTGAGCTGTGTGAGTTGTCTCTATGGGTTGTAAATTGGATCCCCTCAGTGACCAGTTAATGTTTTCTGTATTTACGGCAGTATTTCTGTTTTTCACAGCCACTAGGGCACTTTGGCAACATAAAAATTTAAAAATAATTTTTAGCAATCATACCGTGCCAATTTTTTATAGTTAAAGGGGCTCATTTAAATTGGAAAACCTGCTAGTCTGAAATTTTCATCTGAAGGATTACCACCAGCCAGAGCTACTTGTCTGATGAGGGTTTCACATGGCTTATCTAATGTGAAATCTCCATGTGGTATATAGTTTCATTAAACGGTGATCAAGAATACATTAGTTCAAAACAAGAAAAGGCAATGGAGCTTAATCCGCCAGGCATCTTGGCGCAACAACTTTAAAAGAGTTATTGAAGTGAAACAATTTGAGAATTAAAAGTCTTCCACTTATACAAGACTCCTGTCAAAAGCCTGAAAGTCAGCCTTTTCTTTTTCTGTTTTCTGTTTGTATACGAAAGAAAAAAAGAAAAAAAGCCCCTGAAACAATATTTTGAATGTTGTAAAGGCAATAAAATGCATATATCAGTGAAATAACCTAATCCATTAAAAAATAGATTTATCAAAGAAGGAAAACAAAGTAGCTGGTAGATAATGCTGAAATAAACAGAGAAATGAGCACTTTAAAGAAAAAAATATGAAAAACAAGTATCAGAGTGATGTAGTGAAAACTGTATCTTATATGGCTTCTGTTTATTAGAGTTTAAAAACAATAGTATTAACTTCCCTGAACTCAAGACTTGATCATTAAACCAAATGTTCTCATAAAAAATATGTTATTTGAACATTGATATACTCTTATGATTCATATATGGGTATGCCAGTAATGGTAATACTTTTACATTTTAATATAATGGAAATTAACAGTAATATTGAATTATTTTAGTTGCACTTTTCTAAATAGCCTAGTAATTCATAATCGAGCAATAAGTGAATAAACAAATATTTATAAAATTAATTTGATATGTAGTGTTCGCTTATACTGAGAGACTATGCATACATTCCTTTGAGCTCACTAATTATTTTCATCCATTAGCACTTGATGAAAAATGTATTAGCTTATGTCAAGAAATCTCAACTCCCAGCACCCAAGATTTAAAAGGTTTCTCATGTTTTAGCACAATGTATAATGGGTAGTATTTTTAAAGTGTTATTTTAGATACATTTTGAATAAAGAGTTTGAAATTTGTCATCTTGAATAATACTGTAAAAGAAACTTATTTTTTGATTTTGAAATTTTAATCATATTGTAGTACTTTAGAAAAAGAATTACAATTGTTTGAACTGAAAAGATAGGCTTCTGGAAATATCTGCGACTAAATACTTATTTTTCTACTTGTTATTCAGCTTGGATTTAAAGATACTATAAAGTGCATACTTGCCTACATTTCTCCACCAGTGTATTTCAACCTTAATCTTGAAGGAACTGTGTCTAATGGTGTAAAGATATTTCAGGTTATGTGTTATTTAATCTGAGTTCTCTTGTGAAAAGTGATATATTCCATGATAAAAATGAAAGTTATAAACATTTTTTAAAATCTCAAACTATATGTGTCAGCTATTTTGCATTTTTGCTTTTTTCTTACAAGTCCCAATGACATAAACCCCCAAATTTGGTGACTTTTTATACTTCTTATATATGCCTAAGCTTCAAATTTTAAACATTTTTATTGTAATATGAGATGCTGTCATTATAATGCTCTCTTATTATGGATGTGGTATTTGGCACTAAAGAACATTATAGCTTAGAGATTTCTTGATATGTCATTTGCATTTTATGTTTCTCTATTTTGTTGTTGGGTAGCCTTTCAAAAAATTAATAAAGTTCATGTAGTTGGCAGCAAGTAAGCAACACAGAATTTAGGCACTCCCTAAATTCAATCAGAGTTGAGATAAAACACAGACTATATTAATGTATGGGCGCTGTTATAACCTCTATTAATATAGTTGAAAGCCGTCAAGCACCAGTGATTCTCAGAAACATAAAAAAGTTTGTATTAAAAATCACTGAACAGTACAAAAGTGGGAACAATACATATAAATTAAATTCGACGCTCAACTTTATAAAACACCTTTCTTTATAAAAGATGGCCTATGTTTGCATGCACTCCATGTTGCAGTAAATACAAGGAGTACTCAGATGTTTAGTGCTTATTCTACAATTTTTCTTCTTAGGTTAAAAGAATAAGAATTTTTACCCAAAACAGTAAGGTGCTTTTATTTTCATAGTTTTAGGGGGCCTTTTTAAAGGAAGTTAGTAATAAGGATGGCAGTATTTACTGTTGTCTGCATTTGAGTGGTTCACAGCTGAGCACTCCTCTTGTGTATTCAGTGACAAATGGCAATCACTTTATCATTTATCTTATGACAAATAGCAGATTCAGCCACAAACTGCTGGCCGTAGCAAACTTACAGGATGAAGTTCTTTATTGTTTATGGTTTGTGGGTTGATGTATTCATGCCTTGTTTATTTGTGAAATGAACAAAAATCAGTAAGCAGGCATGAACAGAAATTTGGCCACGCAATCAATTGTACTTTTTTCCTCCAGTCTTCCAAGGACCTTACAAGGAAATTCGCTGAACTAGGTCTAAGCTGTAAGCTGCCTTTAGAAAAAAAAAGTCATTAGAGGATGCACCAAATTGTGACATTATGCCCTTAAGCCAAAATAACACTGAATGGAGTTCCTACCTCGCATTAACCTCCCGAATAAGGGTCTTAAATTTGATAGCAAGCTACTGTCATAGACAAGTGGCACAGGCCAAGAGTAGAAGGAAATTACCCCAGTTCTACTCTCACAATTTAAACAATACATTAAAGTTTTCACTCTTTGTTTCATTCAGTTAAAGAGAACGTGCCAGTCAACTTTGTACATCAATGTAAATTCTATCTAAATTGCACACACCAACTGTATTGTGGTTATAAGTAAAGATTACTATTAATTTAGCTCATATAATTGATAGTTAAGAAAACCTTGAAGTTAGTCATATTCTATGGCATATATGAGATTTAAATGTGTGATTCTAAATGATAATAGTGCATTTAAAAATTCTAATAATACAATAGACAAATGAAAATACAATTTTTCATATTAAATCTATTTTTTATAGATGCCTTTGAGAAATTTAGTATGACTTGTTGGATTATGTTTATAATTAGCATACCTTTTAAAATCATTATGATGCATTATAATGGATCTATTTAAATGTATCAAAATTACCGATCTGTTGAGTTAATAATGAAATTATTACTAATAATCATGATGAGGCTTATTAACAGTAAAGGGAAGATTTTCCTCTTCTTTTTCTTTAAGGATAAGAGGAAATTCATATATTTGAATAGAAGAAATAGGGTACCTGCATGTAAATATGAAATAAAGTTTATTTATATCTAGGCCTCTGGCAGCAAATCAGCAAAATAAAGTAATACCTAAAGTATTTTGCTAATTTTCAAAACTCAGTAGGAAAATGTGATATACTAAGGAAAAATAAGTGATGGAATCACCTAATAAAAATTTAATGTAAATTTATTTTCAAGTCATTCCTTTAATGCTTCACATAGAAGTCATTTGACACAAAATCTCAGACAGAAAAAAAAAATGCCCACTTTAATTTGAATAGCTTTTAAACAAAATAAGTTCCATAAATTGGTGTTATGCAAAAATGGATTCTTTTTTTTTTAGAGAGAGATTTTTTGCTATAAGGCACATGTGCTCACAGGATAGATAGAGATAGAGAGACAAAAAGTGAGAAATCTCCCCCTGGGGGGATGACCACACCACATTTCTTTCTCCATTTTCTTCATGGGATTTTGGGCATGCACACACATGTGCCTGGCTTGAGTTTTAGCTCCTGGGTCCTGGACTCAAACCCTGGTCGACTACGTGAGAGACCAACAACATATCCATTAAGCATCTGCTGGTCTTAAAACCAGATTTTTACATGTATCAATACATATGAATGTTATTTATATCCTGAAAAACTATCTACCAGAAAAAGCAAACCTAAAAAGAAAAGAAATCTGTCCAGTTAATGTCCATGAAGTTTGTAGACTGGTGGTGTTAAAACTAATATTCTGAAAGGAAACTGAAGTTAGAGGTCCAGAAAAAGCTATTATGCAGCTCTGAGATTTGCATATGCTATCTGCTTGGCTCATCAGAGGTGAATGATAGTTTCCACTGCACTTAGTTACAAGCCAATCTAGATGCAGTTATTTGCATAAACAATTTGATTGGTAAACATTGCTCCATACCTCTGTGTTGGAAACTTTTTTGGGGAAAGAGAGACTATTTTGCTATTTGTTGTTATTGTTGTTAAACTATGCTCAGTGTCTATTCCCTTTGTGTTATGATGGAAAATATAATACAAGACAAAGGAGAATGATAGGTGAAATCTGATCAAACAGATGCTACAACAAGCAGACAAAGCATAGTTCATTTCGTATTATTGGAATTAAAACTTTAAAAAATTATTTACTGAAATTATTCTGAAAATAAAAAGTCATCAGTGAACCCAGATCCATAGTCCAACCACCAAGATTTAGATGAATTTTCTGTTCTTTTTCCTCGACATCTATATTTTTACAAAGTTGCAGTGATTGTGTACTTGCAATTTCATACAGTTTTTCACTTAGAAGTACATCATTTTCCATGCTGCTACATAGTCCTCAGAACAAGATGCTTTAAGTAGTCTATCCAGGAATATATTTGTTAAAAATCTCCCATATGTCTAAGACCTGTCTCGCATTGTTGAAAATTGCTACAACTATGCCTCTGAGTGCATTGAGTTTACAGTCTAGACAGAACTATGGACTAGGGGAAAAGCCAACAAAGAAAGGGTGGCAAATATAGGGAATAGTGATCAGTTCAAGGAGAAGCATCTATACCAAAATGGAGAGCAAGGAAGGATTTCTCGAAGAAGACTTTGTTCTAAATTTTGATCTACATTTTTAAGAATAGGTAGAAACTAGCCATGTAGAAACAGTGTATGGTAGAAAGTTGAAGTCTTTCTTGATAGAGAAAACAGCACATTTGAAAACATGGTGTATTCCTCAATAGATCAAGGTAGAAAAATGGAAGGTGTATATATGGCAGTGGGGTAGCAAGCTGTAGAAGGCCGACCTACACATGGCATTTTGAACTAAGTGAACATTATTCTGAAAGAAAAAAAAAAAGTGTACAAAAGTTTCTAGGCGCCGATGAGGACAATAGTTTCAATTCAGTAAAGGGGGGTGGCTTTGGCAGCAGCACGGAGATTACACTCTGATAGGACAAAGTTTGGAGGCAAGGATACAAGGTAGGAGGTTCTTACAGTAATAACACAGTGATGGTAATTTCCAAAAAGGCAATGAGAAAGGGAATGACTAAAAGAAGAAATAGAATTTTGGAAGAAAAAAATAATGGGACTAAGTGAAACCTTGGTTACTGAATGGAGGTAGGAGCCAGTGGGAAAGAAGAATAAATCACAGGTATCTAGTTTGTAAAACTGGTGGCACTGTCTTTTACTAAAATCAATAGCAGGTGGGAAGGACAGGGTTTCACAAGTTCAGTTCTGAAAATATCAAGTTGAATTCCCTGTCCTAGCCAAAGGGCGATGTAAGATGTTTGTGTACATCTCTGGATCCTAGCAACCAGAGTTGTGCTGGAGTTTGGGAAGCATCTGTGTTTGGCCTTGAAGTTTCGAAAGCAAAGTGTGCTGAGAGGTAAGACCAGGTGACTGTGGATATGGAGTCATTTGGGAATACAATATCTTTTTTATTTTTTCCATAAAGTGCATGCTCTTGCTGGAGAGAGAGAGAGAGAGAGAGAGAGAGAGAGAGATCACCTCTTAAAAAGTGAGAAATCCCCTCCTAAAAAGGGGATGGTCAGGCCACAATCCCTTCTCCTCCATTCTCCTCTTGTGGTTTTGGGACATACATGCATGAGCCTGGAGTGATTCTCAAACCACTGGACTCAGGAAACAAACCATGGTCAGCCGTGTGGGAGCCCAGTGCCATAACCACTGTGCCACCTGCTAGCCCCGAAAGTACTAATATCTTATAAGTACACAAGAATTTCATGAATATGAGTATTCTGAAGACCACATGAGAAGTTATGCCCAAAGAGATAAGGAAAACCAACAATCAAGTAATACAGAAAAACCTAAAAAAATGGAGTCCACACAAGAGCAGTAAACATGTCACATACTGCAGAAAAGTAAAAGGAGCCAGAGATAATTCGCACATCCAGAGTTGCTTCAGTTAAGTTCAGTGGAATGGTGGAGGCAGGAGTCACATTTCAATGGGCTGAAGAGAAACTAGAAAGTGAGAAAGTAGGCAAATTCAGTATGCATTATTCTTTGAAAAGCATAGAATGTGTCAGAAAGTGATCGATTAGCGGACAGAAGCAAAGAGACTTTTTAAAGGTGGGAACACTTGATCATGTGT
This sequence comes from Tupaia belangeri chinensis, assembly GCF_000334495.1. NCBI lineage: Eukaryota > Metazoa > Chordata > Mammalia > Scandentia > Tupaiidae > Tupaia > Tupaia belangeri. The sequence goes on from NW_006159775.1 coordinate 3,549,463, forward strand.
ATTTGCTGAAGAAAACAAGCTAACAGAGGAAGGAATGTTTATGCTTTTTACAGGAACAAAGACAAATGTTTTCCAAAGCTAATTCCCTGAGGATGCCAATAGACTTGGAATACGAAGAGCCCTGGTAATAGTAGTAGCACTGGATAGAAAGATATCTCCCATGAGAGAGGAAAAGGGACATAACAGTAGCTAGTTGTTTTTTCTGCGTTTTTTTTTTTTTTTTGCTTGTTTGTTTTATTTTTTTTTTTAATTGGGATGAGTCTGGCCTTTAAATTTAAAAAGAGAATAATGTAGACTGAAGCTAGAAATTTGGTGGAGATGTCTATTGTTGAAATGTGAGCTGTAGCTGGAACATAAAGGAAGCATTGAGCAGACAGAGTCACCTATAGACTTTGGATTTATAATACTAGAAGCAGGTAATTTTTTTCTGTTTCAGTTAGCTGCTCAAATTGGAAAGAAAACTATTAGGATTTAAAAAAAAATTAGTTAGAGCTGGACTTTTGTAGGTTGTATGAGACCTAAACACCAATGAGAAATAAAAAGTATATTGAAGGCAAAAAGTATACAAAAGAAACATCATTGTTACCTACAGGGGATAAGAAGAAAAGAGGACCTGCTCACAGTGTGGTCCTTAAGACTGAAAGAGCCAGTATGGTCAACTGCATGGTTTGAGTCCCAGACCCAGTAGCTTGAGAAACATATGGGCACATGAGTGTCCATGCCCAAAATCTCCCAGAGGAGGGCAAAATGAAGGAGAAGGGATTGTGGTGTGACCATTCCCCACAGCTGGGGTTGGGAGTGACAGGAGAGGAAGGTTCTTTCTCATTTCCCTCCTTTTTTCTCTCTGTCTCTCTCTGGTAAAATTAGAAAGAAAATAAATAAATAGAAGAAAAAGAAAAGAAAATTTGCTAGTGAAAGGAAAAATGGAAGCATAAAAGCATTAGAGATCTTGTAGCCAGAGAAGAGAAGCAATATCTCTTCTAGTGAGAGAGAATATCAAATGGTTTTGCAAACCTAAGTGTGTAGGATGGGGACAGGTAGACTTTAGACTGTTCTTACCTAAAAGTATATATGTACTCAGTGAAATAGAAAAGCTGGTTTCTTGATGAACTCAGAAAATAGGTCACAAACTAAGCAAGAGAGTAAAAAAAAATAATGGTAGTTACAAAACAGAATAATATGGTTGAAAAATCTCGGAAGTGGGACATTTTGGGTGGCAAGAGTTTAGGGTGTACCAATGGTAGTTACTGAGCTAAGGACAGGATCTCTGTGGAAGTTGGCACAGTCTAAGATAATGTTGGATAGGACAGCTCCATGAATGCTGAAATGGGAATTTCAGTATACTAGCTGGAAGAAAGAGAAAGTGCCAGCTGCCAAAGGCTTCGACAAAAGTAGGAGAGTATTCTGACCCTAGAGTCAAGTGGACTATTTCAAATATCCATTCTATGGCTTTGTGTGTATGGAATCCTGAGCCATTAATTTAAGCTCTCAGATTCTCAGAATCATTTTCTGGCAAAAGTCAAGTGTGGTGTCGCTTACAGAGAGGACCATGATAAGTACTTTACAAAGATTCTTTTATTCTATTTTTTTTTAATTTGGCTGGAAGACTTCAAAATAGCAGAAAAATGCTAAATAGTGTGAGGAAAAAGTTTCAGACTAAACTGGAACATGCTGAAAAGAGAACTCTGTGGAGTAGGAAGTGTTCTAATCCATGTAAGATCTGAAGGATGGATAGTCATGCAAGACACTTTAGCTCTTAATAGAAGTAGGCAAAGATGTGACAAGAGACAGTTCAATAAAATTAGGGACCATACTGAAAGAAAACATAATGAGAATGTTTATGCAGGGAAACACTTAGACTTGCTTCAACTTTAAGGAAAACAATATAGCAAGGACCCAAGGGAGGACATGTGGAACCAACAGCATCCTCTCTTCATTTTAGCCCCCATCCAGTTGCTATTTATAGTCACGTGGAAAACCTGTAGATTTAAAACTTTTGAGGAAGGGCATATGGCATTGCTCATTTAAAAATTCTGCATGATTTGTAGGAGAAGGAAAATAGCAATAATTAGAACCTTCAATAGCACTGAATGTAATGCTAAAATATTGCTAGGATTTTATTACAAACAGTGGCAATAAGCAGAATTGCACATAATGACTATTAAAAGAAGATTAATTAGACATTCTCTGAAGTATAAAATTATCATATGGGATGGACACACAAATTATTAAGAATCATGAATTATTTGTTAGGAAATAGACCAAAGTATATCTCAGTTAAGTAAAACTTTAAAATGTGGAAACCCCTTTATAAGTGAAAGTGAAAAGCAGAATTATGCATCCTTCTTTAAAAATAACAAACAAAACTTTAATAATTTGGAAGAACCAAGATATGTATTATGAAGTAAAATGTGTTTTGTTGAACGGAATACACTTTAAAAACATTCATCTTTCTAAAGCCATAGATTTTTCTGGAAGACAAAAAAAAATGAAATGTAGTTGATAGGAGAGTAATGAAATAAAACACTATAAAAAATGTCAGGGTTATCTGAGATTTTCTTAGATTACAATTGCAGTGAGATTTATTTGAAGTGGAATATCCCTAGTAAGGTTTTAGTGGTAGGAAGTAGCATGGCTATATATTTCAAAACAATTTAAACATATAAACATCTATTTCTCCTGACTGCAACTTTTATTCTAGCTACTTTTAAATTTAATTTGCATATTTTTGCATATTTTGCATTTATATTTTGTCTATTTTATAATTAATCATATTTATTTAACTATGTAATGAGAATATATAATAAATGTACCTGAAGGCTCCCTGAGTCATGAATTTACTGGGGATCTGAGACTTTTTATGTTACTTACATCAGTATGAACAGCTCAGGTGTCAAGGCCAAGTATATACAGAAAAGGGATATCACATCATAGCAATTACGTTTTAAAGAGATAATGCTCTTTGATTTTAAAGAGAAAAATCATAGTTTGGGGAAATAGAGATAGTTTGGATAGCAAAAATAATATTGATAGAATAACAAGTTCAATTTCAGCCATTATCCCAGGCACTAACGATACTAGATGCTAAGAAAATCTTGAGCCTCCTTCTGAGTATTCCCTTAGCTCCACTCTTCTGAGACAGTTTGTTCCTCTCTGCAGTTTTCCCGAGAGCATATCAAGTGTAACCCCAGTGTAGCAAGGTGCTGAGGTGTTTGGTTCTTTTATAATTAGCAGCACAAGCTATTCCAAGTATCATCAGAAACACAAACTCAAACGTTCTGTAGCTACAAAACCCTGACTGAAAGAAACAGTCTTTGGTCAGAATTGCTATTCAGGAATCCATTTTTTTAGATAATATAAAATCTCTCTGGAATTAAATCAGACCAGCAGAAAGCTGCTTCTGATCATGTGTTATCTCTTCTCTATAGAATTACTACCTTGAGGGTCACTATAAGAAATGGCTTCGATGAAACTCATTGTTGTGTTCACTATAAAGAGGACGTTGTCCATTAAATTCACAGTATCTACTTTAGAACCAGAATTTCTGTCAGGTGTAAGTATCAGCAGGAGCAAATAATATTAATCTTGCAGATTCTGTTTGATCTTCAGGGCTCCGAATCTACCCGTTTTCCTTTTAAACATGTCTGCTAAAAAGCTTTGATGTATTTTTGACTCACATGCAGAGGAGATAGTGTTCTATTTTATGTCCAATATTCTCTTTATTGCTTTTTTTTTTTCTCCTCAGCTCTCTTTGGTGTATTTTTTTCTGTTGTATCGGAGAGGTAAATAGATTTGAAACTTGTCACAAGATGGAATGGGAAAGAGGGAAATGACAAAGGAAAGATTCTACTCCGTGCAAAATTCTGTAATACAGAGATGAGTGAGAAAACAATCTTTCTTTAGTTAATTTATAGTTTAGTATAGATAAATGATTCATACAAAAACTATAAGATAATGGAGAAATATTTTCTCTAGAAACTAATATGCCATAATAAGATGAATGAAGTTATTTTAAGAATGGGCAGAATAATTCAAAGATTTATTAACAGATTGAGAACATTCATTTAATTGTTCCTTTTGCCAAGCCAATAGATAAAAAATTTCTTATTTCCATGATAGAAACTTGAGCTACACTAAGCAGAAATATGTGACATAAAATTAATACTTATTTTGTAACAATTTAAATATTTTATTTATTTCTATAATCTACATATTGCTTAAACTTCTCTTTAAAATTTTAGCAAGCAGTTGTTTATTATAGTGCTTGTTGCTTTTCTATTAATCAAACTTTGATTAGTCTATATACTGTGCTAGAATTTCTCCCACAATTGATATCATTGTACTGATCTTGTATATACAGCACCTGAAATTTCTTTTTTTTTAAAGAATTATTTTTTTATTTAATTTTATTTATTCATTCATTCATTTTTAAAATTTGACCAGAGACACAGAGAGAAAGAAAGAGGGAAAGCAAGAAAGCAAGCTGCCAGGTTCGGGACTCAAACTGTGGTCAGCCACGTGGGAGTCTCCAGTGCCTTGGCCACCATGCCACCTGCTGGGTGCCCAGCACCTGAAATTTCAAAAGGTGCTAACCATAGTTTTTATTTTTAATTTTTATTTATTTATTTTTTAAGAGAGATTTTTGCTATGGGCGTGTGTGTTCACAGGAGAGACAGAAAGAGAGAAATCATCCCCTAAAGGGAATGGCCATGCTGCAATCCCTTCCTCCTCCATTCTTCTCTTGAGATTTTGGGCACATATGCACATGCACCTGGTGTGGGTTTCAAGGGGCCAGGTCTGAGACTCAAACTGCAGTGGACCACATGGAAGTCCAGCAGCTTAACCACTGTGCTAACCTGCTGGCCCCAGTTATAGATTTTTTATTGTACATGTAATTTTTTAATTTAGTGATTACTGAAACAAGGGAACTAAGAATCTTGAATTGATTATACCCCTCTGAAATCAGATGAAGGCAACAGAAACATTTATGCTGATAATTTTCAATATTTCCTGTTAGCCTATTCTAGTATTTTATAAACATGTGCTTAACACAGTGATTCAGGGTTGCGGGGAGCCATGGTCTCCTTGAAATCACATGCTTCATGCACGATTGGGAGAGTAGCTGGAGAAGAACATTTCCCTGTGGAATATTTCATAGCTTTCCTCACCTTCTGCAGGTGGAGGAGCCACTTCATGAAACAAATGTCTGAGACATACCACAAAACATGACATTTTTGCACGTAGTACATTTCATGGCTGGCATTAGTCTTGAGGAAGAGAAATCAGGCATGTGGTGGTAGAGATTGAGGAAGGCTCTGCTATTTCAATTTGACTGTGAATATTTTCTTTATGCTATAATGCATAGACATTATTTCTAAAATGACCACCAAAAGAAGCCAGGTCATATTGAACAATTACACTGAAAATGATAATACTGTCTTCTTCACTCCAAAATAAAGTGACTGTGTCATTATGCATTGCCATGCTACAAGGACAGGCCATTGTTCAGCTATTCCGAAGCTTGAAATCTGACATGTGTAGACAGGAAAAGAGCACACTGCTATCTAGCCTCTCAAACAAATATCATTTTTATGAGAAATTTTAAGCTAACGGTTGGAATCTGACAGAAGGAATATAAAAGCTGGTTCTATTCAACCACCTCTCTGCATTATGTTTCAGTGTAACCCTGGATTTATTATTTCTGTCAACTTTCTAATTCTTGTTTTTGGGTAATAGACCGAGAATAGGTTGTTAGAGAATGACACTTGAAGTTAGTGACATGAGACTCAGGCCTTTGCCTCCTGGTTATGGAAGCAGAATCCTTTCTAGTGACCCACCACATTCCGCACTTCCACAGTCTTTAAGCATTTCCAACCAGCCAAATTTTTCTATTATCAGAAATCAGTTAACTGCATGATTTACTCAGGCTGATCTCACTAGCTTAAATCTCCCAGTAAAATGTATCCCTAAGAGGAATGAATTGTTAAATTAGCTGAAATTGCACTTTTGAGAAACGGAAACAGGTGTGATTTGAATGCACATTTTACTTAGGTTTTTAATGCCTGATAGAGAAAGAAACTTGAATAGCTAAAGAGAGGCTATTCTCTTCAAATTTTTAAAACAATTTTCCTACAGTTTTAGATATGTGGGCCTAACAGTCTGTCTTGATGCTGTGGTTTAATTAAAACGCTTCAACCTGTTGGTCAGTGGCCACTGACTATGTATTCAGGTGTAAGTAAACATTTTCCCCTCAAGAACCATGTGTTCCAAATACCCTGAAAGTAATCAAAAACTGCAGCTGGGGGGACCAGCAATTAGTGTAATGACTATGTCCCTGGACTCCCATGTAATCGACCATGGTTTGAGTCCCGGACACTGTGGCTTAAACTCAGGCTGGGTGCGTGTGCGTGCGTGCCCAAGATCCCGAGAGGAGAATGGAGGAGAAGGGATTGCGGTGTGGCCATCCCCGCTGGGGGGGTGATTTCTTGCTTTCTGTCTCTCTCTGTCTGTCTGGCGAGTGCACATGCCCTATAGCAAAATTCTCTCCAAAAAAAGAAAAATAAATAAATAAGTAAATAAATAAATAAATAACTGCAGCTGGTTATAGGCTGAAAAGTTTGATAAATGCTATGTAGACATTTGAGTAACTGAATGCCATGCTATAGTTTTAATTGTGCTTAATTTATTTTCTGCATTTATCAAAATTCTTTGGGTTGGAGTAAATTCTGTAAGTTCAATTTTTATTTTTAACAAAATATGAATAACCATTTTAAACAATAATAGAATTATACATTCTAAACTTACAATTTTATGGCATAGTACTAGGTATATTAAGGTGAGAGAACAAACCAATGTATTTTTACCAAACTTTTTAGTCAGTTTAATAGCTGTATTCCTAAGTCACTTCACACGCTCACAATAAAACATTTATTTTGAATTTTTGGTTTATAAAATTTTTCCTATTATTTGTTTGATATTTTTTAAGTTTATTTATTTTATGAGAGAGTGAGACAGAGAGACAGGCCTCCCCAATAGGCCGCCACACTGTGTCGAATTTTATTTTTCTTTATTTCTTTTGAGAGTTTTTTGCCATAGGGTGCATGTGCTCACTGGAGAGAGAAAGAGACAGTGAAAAGGAAAGTACGAAATCACTCCCGGAGAGGATGACCACATCAGAATCCTTTCTCCATTCTCCTCCTGTGATTTTGGGACTTGAACTGTGGTCGGCCATTGGGGAATCCAGTTCCTAGACCACCACATCACCTGCTGGTCCCTGAGATCCAGTTCTAATCTCAGCCAGTGCAAATCATGGCATGCTCACGAGGGCCCAAGGCACAAATCCAGACTTTTCTATGTGGGTTCAGTTATATTACTGTTGGGTCAACTCCTGGCCACTGAAAATTATTTTTAATAAATGTGTTTACTTGATTTCATATAAATATGTTCAGAAAATACTAAATTGTCTCAGTTTTGAAAAATTAGTTTTAACTTGTTAGCAAATATTTTCTCTGTTCTGTGTCTCTTAGAGTCTAGATCAGCAGTTCTCAAGTGTGGTCTGCAAGCCCAGGGGCAGGGAGTGTCGACTCTATAAAAGCTACTTTCGACTAATACTGAAATACCTGTCTTTTTTGTTGTGTTGACACTTGTGTGTGTGGTGTGAAAGCAATGGTGGTTGAAACCGCTGGTACCTTAGCGTGAATCAAGCCCATGGCATTGATAAGCACTCATCGTATTCCTCATTGCCATGCACTTGCATGGCCAGAATTAATCATTTACTTGGTGTTGTAGCAAATATTAATTGTATTAAATCTCAACACTTGGGTATAGATCTCTTTAATATTCTTTGTGATAAAATGTGGTGTACCCATACAATGCTTCTGCTACAAAGTAAGCTATCTCCAAAAAAGCCACTTTTGTGGTATTTGGAATTATGAATTGAACTGGCCACTTTTTTATTAATTATCATTTTTACCTAAAACAATGATTGATGGGCAGACTTGTTATTAAGACTCCACTACTTGACATGCATTTCTCCTGGAAATGAACAAAATGAGCCTGTCACTGTGAAGAAAATAAATTATAATATTTGTTGCCCATAGAAAAGAAGTTAAACTTTTAAATGAATTTGATACTTTTGGAATGCTTACATGTGCCATTATGAGCTTGAGAGTTCCCGAAATGTAGAGTTTTTTAATGATATAGGCATGATATTAACAAATGTTATTTTAAAAAATATTGCATAATGAATATATCAATATCTGGATAATCTCAATAATTTACAAAGTATTATGCTTAAAATGATCAATGTATTAAGTTACCACTGGATTTTAATCTAACAGAGTATAAAAAGTTCATCAATATGTTAGAATCAAAATTGTAAATAACATTTACACTTCTACTTGCCGAGTTTTGGTGTAGTATCAAAGAAAAATACCCGCAATGATCTGAAAAGCATATAAAACTATCCCACCCATTTCTGGCTACAGATCTATGTAAGAGTGGATTTTCTCCAACTAGTATAACTAAAACAACATATGACAGTATAACCAATATGGAAGCAAATAAGAGAACCATTTCCATTTTATTTAACTAGGTATTAAGGAGACTCAAAAAAATGTAAAAATTTAACACTGATTTTTTTTGTTGTTGTATAAAGTAGTCATTTTTCATAAAAATACTGAATATTCTTTATTATTGTTATTTTCTTGTTTGTTTATTTATTTATTGTTATAAATCTTTAAAAATAACAACTGTAAGGGCCAGCAGGTGGTGTGGTGGCTAAGGGCACTGGACTGCCACTTGGCCAACTGTGGTTCGAGTCCTGGACCCGATGGCTTGCTTTCTCACTCCCCCCTCCACTCTGTCACTCTAAAATAAGCAAATAAATAAAATAAAGTTAAATAAAAGTAATTATAAAAAATAGTAACTGTATTATTAAGGGATTTATTTAGTTAGTTAGGTTTTGCTAAATAGCTAGAGACACACCAGAGACAGACAGACACAGAGAGAGAAAGAGAGAGAGAAAGAAAGTACCCCCTGGGGATGACCACTCTGCAGTCCCTTCTCCCCTATTCTCCTCTGGGATTTTAGGCATATATGCATTCATGTTCATCATGTTTTTTAAGATGCCAGGTTTGGGGCTCAAAACTCACAGTTGGTCATGTGGGATCCAACCACCATACCACAAGCTGGTCCTCTTATTATTATTTTTTAATGATTTGATATATATTTTCTAATTTCTAATTTTTTATTTCTAAGATGATAAATATTAATAATAAGAAGCATAATAAAAAATAGCATAATAAAAATTGCTTTGGGTTCCTTAATTTTTAAGCATGCAAATGGATTCTGATATAAAATAGGTTTCAAAATGATTGATCTAGACAGATTTCATTTACATAGGAAACTCAATTTAGATCATAGATCTTTCTACAAACTGATGGAGGCAGGGTTTTGATGGTGTGTGACAAAAATCAGCCATGTATTGAGTTGCAGTTATACATGTTCTGATATTTAGTTACTATTATTTCAAAGGGATTTTCACACTTGACTTTCCACATGCAATTGTTTTTAGGCAGTATAGTTGGAAGAATCATTGGTGCATAATAACAAACTTTTAAATGGTGCAAGATTTAACTAATACTTGGTGAAAAAAATATTGACACCAAAGAAATATTTTGCTTGGTTAGTACTTTTTAATTCGAGTGATTAGTTTGGGATACCATACCTTCACAACTACTCATTCTTATTATCTTCATGTTCAAATGCAAATTATTTTATTGTAGAATAGCTATAGCAATTCAATAGTCAATATTCTTGAAAAAATACCGGTGATTGATTCATTGCACATAAAATCTGATCATCCAAAGCAGTTCATTCCTGCCCCCCTCTCCCTCCTGCCCAGGAGAGATGGCCATGTTTCAATTCCTTCTCCTTCATTCTCTTCCTGGGACCTTGGACACACACCCAGCATGATTTTCATGCCATCAGGTCTGAGACTCAACCATATTTGGCCATAGGGGAGTCAAGCATTTTAACCACCACATCAACTGCTGGGCCCTCTTTTTTCTTTTACATCAAGTACTTGAGGGAAATAGTTTTTCTTTAGTTATGTATTTTGGGGATATTGTGACCATTCTCTTTCACTTTCATCATGTGACAATCTAGACAAGATAGAATTAACAAAAGGGATTTTATGGAAGGTATACTAAAGAGTCAAGTGGGTAGGAATGTGTTAGATGATGCAAGGGATGTTGGATACAAAGTAGGATGGTTACTTACAAAAGTTTAGAAAACGATTTACCAGTCCCTAAAACCAAGAACAGTGGCTGAAGACGAAGAATACTTATAAAAGAGAAACATTTGATCCAAGATGCTTCTTTGACTAGAACTAGCTCCAGGAAAGATACTAAATAGTCTATTCTGTGAGTAAGTGATGTCAACTTTGAACTAGACAATGAATCCTGACTCCAGAATCAAAGTATCCTGTTTTGATGGACATAGCATTGAAAGAAATAACTTTGTTATTGACCTATGTCTTATAATTAAGAGGCCATGAGGAAAAGAGAATATGAAGAGATTTAGACTATTACATTTTCACTTGTCCAAGACATAAATTATGCCTATAATGGTTTGCAAAATAGGTCATTTGTAGTTGACCTAGACAGATTGTCTGTTTACCAAAAAGGTCACTAAAAAGACATATTATTAAAGGAAAATAAACAGGAACATTTATGAACACAAATGCAATTTTTTATTTCATTTCAGTAAAGTATAATTCAGTTCTTTTAATTTACTGAATACCATGCTAGGGGTTGGCTATAAAGATAAATAAGAAATTTTAGTCCCTGATAAATTATATGTCATGATTAGATCTTTTTAATTGGACATTCCCATCCCAGTTATTTTGAGTCATTGAAGCAGAAACTTACTGCTATAGAAAAATGGGGGTGGAAGGTCTTCCTGAGAAGTATATTTCAGTCTTTTCTTTCTTCGGTCATTTTTTTTGGCCTGAGTCTACTTTAAGGAACTGAATCTTGCCAACTTTCAAAAGAGAGAGTCAAAGGTGGTTTTTTTTGTTTGTTTTTGTTTTTGTCATATAACCACTGTCCTAGTCTGATGATAGGAATGCTATCACTACTGAATGATGGGATAGACTATCCTATTTGTTTTCTAGACAAGTTAAAGTTGAATAACCACCCAATAAGGTAATGTAAGCATTTTTTTTAAGTTTTTTTAAATAATTATTTTTTAATTAATTAATTAATTTATTTATTTATTTATTTATTTATTTATTTATTTTATTTTATTTTGACCAGAGAGAGACAGAGGGTAACAGTGAGAAAGAGAGGAAGTGAGAAAGTAAGCCACCAGATTCAGGACTTGAACCCTGGTCAGCCATGTGGGAGTGTCCAGTGCCTTAACCACCATACCACCTGCTGGTCCTGGTAATGTAAGCATTTAAAAGTCTATTCTCACCCCCATATTGACAACACTTAAATGATAATGTATTTCTTAAAATTAAAACAGTGCTAAATGTTGGAGATGGTGTACATGTTCCTTGCCCTGATTTGATTAATACACATTGTGTACTACCTTACAAAGACATACAGCTATTCTTCCCCCAGAACCTCTGACAGGAATGGGCATGGTCTAGATCTTTTTTTTTTTTTTTTATCTTCATAACACTAATTCTGATTTCTGACTTTCTGAACAATAAGAGACTAAATTTGCACTGTTTTAAGCCACCATGCTTGTTATAGGCCCCTTAGCAAATGTGTTTAAATTAGAAATTATAATAAAAGTTATTATTCGAAATGAGTATGACTTGTGGTAGGCTAAATCATGATTCCCAAAGCTATTCCCCATTTAACTTACTGGAAACTGTGAATGTAATCTTATATGGCAAAAGGGACTTTGAAGATGTAATTAAATTAAGAATTTTGAGGCAGGGAGATTATAATGGATCATCAGAGAAGGCCCAAAAGGTAATTGCAGGTATCCTTATAACATACAGAGATTTGACAACAGAAAGAAAAAGTTCACCCAAAGAAACAAATTCTTCCCCCAGAACCTCTGACAGGAATGGGCATGGTCTAGATATATATATTTTTTTAATCTTCACAACACTAATTTCTGATTTCTGACTTTCTGAACAGTAAGAGACTAAATTTGCACTGTTTTAAGCCACCATGCTTGTTATAGGCCCCTTAGCAAACTCATACAATAAAATGGTATTAGGCAATCAGTAATTTACATTTTTTTCCTCTCAGTAGTTTTCTAAATGAACTTCAATGATATCGTTTCTTACCATAGAAATGTAAGCAGCTGGTAAATTATATATCACCTCAATTGGTTTTTATATGTTTGCTCTTCATTACACAGACCAGAGAGTGTCTGTGGCCCACAGATGTTTAACTGTGACCCCTCATAAACTAGTCGCATGGCCTCCATGTTGCAGAATCTGTTTATTCATAAGAACTTTGTTCTTATGAAAAGGTGAATTGCTTCTATTATGCATACTAATTATTAAAAATTATCACATAATGATTTTGCTATTTTTACCCAGTTACAAAAACTGAATACTGTCAAGCTGTCTGTCATAACCTAGTACCTTTGAATGATGCATTTTCAATAACTAACCTACTTTTTAATTTGGAAATGAGTAAGGGTTTCCAAAATACAAGTTTTGTTTTAGAATGTCCTTCAAATTTCTTTTTTGTAAAAATATTTCTTGTCTTTATTTTGAAAATGACTTGGATAAAATTCTGGGACAGAAACTTTAGTCTAGAGAAAATTCATTAGTCATATATAAGAAAAAATTGCATTGAAATTCCCACTCCTTTTACTAAATACTTAACCTTAAACAAATTTTTGTTTCTCTTTAAAATACAGAATTTGGACTAGATGGTCTTAAAATTGGCATTCAGATTTCACATTCTCCAATTCTGTGAAATGCTTATGAAAGTGATGTTCAACTTATGGGAATAATAAGTATTTGGAAGTAAAGTATTAATCAGATACCTTTCTTAAATCATAGTGCTTACAGTTTATGAAATACTAGTTTATTTTTAAGCCCCATAATTAAAACCCATTTGAAACTGCTATTCTAGAACATATTTTCCCCCCAGAGGCTTTTGCCGTAGGGTATGTACGCTTGCTGGAGAGAGAGAGAGATAGAGATAGTAAGAGTGACAAATCGTCCCCTAGGGAGAATGGCCACACCACAATCCTTTCTCTTCCATTCTCCTCCTGGGATCTTGGCTTGCACGCACATGTGCCTGGCATGATTTTCAAGCCACCACATCTGGGACTCAAACTAGGGCCGGCCATGTTGGAGCTCAGTCACATAACCACTATGCCATCTTCTGACCCCTAGAACACAAGTTTTACATTTCCATTGTTTTTGGTCATCTTACAGAAAAAAAGAATCAGAATATAAAATTCACAATTAACAGTCATTTCATACCATTATAGATTGAAGGCAGGTATTTGCTGAGGAAGTTCTGATGCTACCAGCATTTTTATAGTTTTCTTAGTGAAGAATGAAATACCAATGAAATTACTGAGAACCTTGCAAATTAGGCTACATCATAGAAATATAGTTATTCACTTTGAGAAAGGTACACAAGTAATATTAGAGAAATCTTGAGCTCAATGATAAGCAGTTTGAACAGTCATTGAATTATGGAAAATGTATCTGCTTATTTGACGTACTTTTAGGAGAGAATAGGAGATAAAAGCAACACTATATCAGGAAGCAAATGTGTCTAGTGTTTACAAAAGCTTCTCCAGGATCATTTTAGTCTAAAAACAAACACTCAGATAAGTGAGCATTCCAAATATAGTGGGGGGAAAAAAACTGTTACACCCATGTTTTATAAAGCTATAAGAGGCTCCAAATTACTTACTTCAAAAAGTAGCAATTTCTGTTGGCAAGATGCATGAAAAGTGTTAGCCTCATGGGAATCCATTTGTGACAACAGAGCAGAAAGCAGCCCCTGCTTCGACAATAAAAAAAGTGACAGATAATATAGAAGTAATCAATCTGAAAGGTATAGAATGTTTAAACCATGAAATGCCTAAAAAGCCATAAGCGAGATCTTAAAATCAATATAGGATGCTACTGAAAGTCAGAGTAATGACTCACGAATTGAAATAACACTGGTCCCAGAAAGGTATTGTTTTAAGGCCAGCAAAAAAGGAATTTAAATAAATATGTGTATTTAAAAAAGAAAACATCATTGTAGGAGTTTTTTTTAAAAAAAAAAAAAAAACAGAAAAAGGAGTAGTGCTGATATTTTATAATAATAAAATCATCTCAATAGACAATATTTTCTAGCATTTAACATGTCAAACTATTTGATGAGATCAAAATCGAAATAAGTCCATTATAAAACAGGGTTGCAGAAAGGGTAGAACCTAATAACTGCTTAGGCGTAGAAGATTTAACTGGTTCTATCACTACTTCACTTAAAATATTCCTATTAATAGATGCAAGGAGTGTAATTGATTGCATCCAGGAATCTAAAAGGTGCTAAATCACATTTTCAATGCGTATGACTGGAAAGTCAAAAACAGAAGTATTTCTTGGAAGATCATTCAAAGAAATTAAAAATGTACCTGAGAGTGTCCTTTGGTACTCCTTTTTGATTCATCCAGTTATCAGAAAATTGATAATAGTAAAAGAGCACTTCTAGACATGTTTAAAACCAAGGAATGTGCATAGCCATCATGATTTCTGGAACCAACTTTTTTTGAAAAGTTTTTAAATTTGTTTCTTGAGGGAGAGAGACAGAGAAAAAAGCAGAGCAACCACTCTAATAGGGTCTTGATATTGTGACCCACCCCCAGATTCAGCCACCCTCGATCATGGGCAGGTGTACACATGGCAAACTAAGGGAGGTCTCAGGACGTGAAGCGGGCCTCCTCTGATGCAGGCCAACCTTAAGTGGCATCACGTTTTACTGCTGTGCCGCCATCCTATCCCAGTGATTTTTTTAAACTTACTTGTTTTTGTTTTTGTATTTTAATTCTATGTATGGACTACTCTGAATCCACTATATGTTGGGTGGAATGTGTTAATTTAAATCCTTTCTTTCTAAGATAAATATATGGATAAGATAGTTACATTTTTTCCTTGTAATTAGATTCTACGAGCTACACGTTATCGTTTTGTTGCTAACTTGATGCTAGACATTGTGATAGAAGCAAGGAAACTGGGTAACCTAGTCTAGTTTATCTCTGTTTTATATCTTTGGAATATCTTTTAGAAACAAATAAGAAACTCCCATAACAGAAATCTTCTCCATCTCTGCCAACAATTTTTGCTCTTGCCAAAATCCCTTGATTCTAATTATGCCATCTCAAAAAATTGACTTTCTTTGTTGGAACGAGTGATGAATCCAATTTTAAAAGTGATAGAGAAATGGAGAAAGTAAGAGGTCTTATTGAACTGAAATCGACAATAAAGGTGCTTTGGAACAGCCTAGAAGTGAAACAGAATTAAAATGACAAACAGGATAGTCAGTATTACTTCTTTGCCACTGCAGGCATATAAATTTCATGATCTGAGAAAGGTTTTTCTTTTATGAGTGATATTTTAATATAATTTCAATTGTTCAAAAGAAAAGGGTTTTCTAGATGACTAAGCATCAACATGTTTGGTATCCTCAGTGATAATATCCTCAGTGATAATCATAGTCATTTGTTTCCTTTACTAAGATTTCTCTTGAATGTTGTGACTGTTGTTAAATAAAACTGCCTCAGCTTTCATAAAAATACACTCTGATTAAATGCATTTAAAATGCCTCATTGTATGTATAACTAAGCATGAGTCATCAACTTTTGCAATCGGATAACCACCATGCAATTCCTCCGGCCTATGGGGAATGTCATGCTCCTGCATCCTTTTCGGGTCTGAATGTACTAGTCTGTGCACCCGAACTTACTGAGAACACTGCTCAGGGCACCAGCTCCATCTAGTCACTGCTCATCCACAACACAGATCATCCTCTCTGCAGACCTCTCTGAGACACAGTTCAGTATCTTCCACGGAATGGTTGACAAAAACTTGCTTGTGGTAGCTAATATTTAAGAGAATCAGTTTTAAAAACACTAGATATTTTGTAATTGGTTTTATTTTTAATGTTTTTCATTTTAAATTAAACCACCAGAAAACAATGTGCCCAGAATTCCCTTGATTTCTGACTGTTTTCAATTTTATTGAGATATGCTCTTATTTTTCCTTCATTCTACTTACTTGGTGCTAAACATCTTTTATTTCTTCTTCTTCTTCTTCTTTTTTTTTTTTTTACTTCTTTAAAGTGAAAATTTAGATCATTGGTTTAAAAGTTTTCTCTTTTGTTTCAAATGGAAGCATATAATGATATAGAGTATTATCTAAACATAACTTTAGTTACGTGGTTTGACATTTTAACTTTTTATTTTTATTCTACCCTAAGTGTTCAAAAATTTCCCATGTGATTTTTTTCTTAACCCAAAGAATATTTAGAAATGTGTTAACTCACAAATATTTAAGGATTTCCTAGCTCTCTTAATGTCCTTCATTTATAGCTGGCTAGAGAACACCCTCTGTACAAATTCACTTTCCTTACTGAATCGTATACTGAAGTATTATAGGATACTGTACTGCCTATTTGAGTGGAAGTTTCTTATATATTTGAAAAGGACGTGTATCCTATAGTTAGTAGATACAGCATCGATAAATCTCAATGAAGTTAAGATGACTGCTGTTATTCACAACTGTAAGCTTAATAATTTTTGTGTAGTTTTTCCTATCAATTACTGATAAAGAGTTGTTAAGATACTCAGCTATGATTGCAGATGTATCAATCTATCCTAAAAGTTCTTTCAGCCTTGGCACCATGGATTTTGTTTCATTTTATTTTGATTTTTTTTAATTGCCAGAGGGTGTGTGTGTGCTTGCCAGAGAAAGAGTGAAAGACAGAGAGAGAAAGGACCAACTTTTGAGCTTTCCTAGAATTTCGAATACAAATGGACAGTTCTTGTTAAATGTCTCCACTAAAAATGCTGAGCTTCCAACTTTCCAAAAACTCTAAGTCAGTTACTATTTAACGTTTGTCTTTCTGACTTCCAATGTGTGTTGATATTTCTCTTAGAGTGCTATTGTAAAATCCAAGGAATTTCCCTTCCAGGTGAGATCCAGGTTGTTTCCATGTTGAGGAACTTCCATCATAACACAATTACTTTCACAGGGAAAAGATCTGAAGGATACTACTCAGCTTTTAATCATTTTTAACCTAAGAATTATATACATTGTTTCTGTTCACCACACTTGACTATAGACACATACTTTCCAGCAAGAGAGCTGGTAAGTACTCTGTGCAGCATTTGGAGAGGGGCCACACATGTACACTCAGTGAGCAGCAGTTGTCATCATTACAGTTCCTTATTGTAACACAATGTAAGGAAAACCAAAGTTCCACTAAGTCACTGTCTCAAGTTCAGATTTCAAATTTTTGGGACATTATTCCATAGTCTCTAGGTCCAGACAAATGAAATGAAAAGACAAGTTATCTGCATCTTCTCAGCTCCATGACACTTGTTAAATTCAAGGGGAGACCAGGCCAGAAGAATCCCTGAGCAGAAAAAAACTACTTGATGTGTAAACATAAGAAAAAATTAACTTGAGTCATTTCTCATAAGATCTTACTTAGAAAACAAAAACAAAAACAAACAATAACTAAAACAAAAAACAACACCAGCCAATCATAAGCAGCCACCTAACATGATTAAATGACCAGGGACTTTCCAACAAGGTGCCTCAAAAGAGACAATTCTGTAATCGCAAACCAATCATTTCTTCATTTGGTTTCCGCATTTTCACCAGGAAATACTCGCCTCTGTTATTTTGTCATGGAAATACTAAATATCTTTTTGTCTGGTATTCCCTAATTTACAAACTTGTTCATAATCAAAGTTGTTTTTTGTTTTTTTTTTTTTTTTGAGAGATTTTCACTGTAGGGCGCGTGTGCTCGCCAGACAGACAGAGAGAGACATAGAGACAGAAAGCGAGAAATCACCCCCCAGGGGGGATGGTCACGCCGCAATCCCTTCTCCTCCATTCTCCTCTCGGGATCTTGGGCACGCACGCACACGCGCCCGGCGTGAGTTTTAAGCCACCGGGTCCGGGACACGAACCGCGGTCGACTACGTGGGAGTCCAGCGACATAGCCATTACGCTAACTGCTGGTTCCCCATAATCAAAGTTGTTAAACCTGTATTTTGCCTCGGATTTTTCTTGTAACACACCCAATGTTTAATTGTGAAAATGGGATAGAAAGAAAGCAGTACACATGTTCCAGAAAGGTCAAGGAAGGGAGATACCCCACAGTGCCTGGTTTATGGCAATTCTGAGACCTTGAAATCTTGCTGGTCAGATGTCAGGAAGACTCTGTAGCCTGGGCATGGCAATCAGCCCGTAGATAAGGCCTATGCGCTCTCTGAGTGAAGTGTCTTGTTCTCTGTGCTTCATGACTCTGGGAGTTTTTCCAAGTCTGAAATCTCTGTTGTGGAATATGCCCTTAGCGGTGCTATACATTTCTTCATTAAGGTCTTGCCGGTAGAAAGTTGAGAGCCCAAGGACTGGTAAGGCTCTAATAATTACCACTTGGATTTTTTTTTTTTTCCTCCAGAGTAACTCTCAAAAACCTACTAGATAATCTATTTCTACTGATCAGTCTTTTTGCTCAGAATCATACCCACTGCTCCATTTGAGCAATTTTCAAATCTTTCTTTTCACATCCTATGTTCTTCTGTATTTAAGGAAAACTCTTTTAAGACCGTCAATTAAGAGAGAAAGTCCTCTTAGTTTCACTTGTTTCCTGAGGCACTATCATTAGTGATAGGTCTTAAAATGGGTGAGGAGGCCACCCTCTATGTCTGATCTTTGCACTCAAGGCAAACATTTAACAGGCTTTTGTCTTTCTAGGGCTTTGTAATTTTTATCTCTTATTTTTAGAGCCTATTATTCCATATATAACTTTTCTTAAATATGTTTTCAGACTGAGATATTCTTTGCTGAATCATATTTCATGTAATATGTGTTTATAATACAGCCAGTAGTAACCAATACACACTTTTTATTGAGAGAGATAATTTTGCTATAGGGCACCTGTGCTCACCAGAGAGACAGAGACAAAGAGACAGAAAGTGAGAAATCACCCTCCAGGGGTGATTATCATGCCACAATCCTTTCTCCTCTATTCTTCTCTCAGGGTTTTGGGCATGCACACTTAAGTGCCCAGTGTGAGTTTTAAGTTACCTGGTCTGAGTATTGAACTATGATCAGCCATGTGGGAGTCCAGCACCTTAACCATTATGCCGCCTGTTGCCTTCACCAATACATCCTCATAACGTCCTATTTTCCAACACTGAGCACTCATGGCTCACATGATTGGCATTGTGGTTTTTCACAGGCAAGTGCATTGTCAGAGTAGTATCCAGTACTGCTCCTGATCTTTAGTAAGTTCGTGATCCCTCCAGCCTCCGCCAGACCACAGATCAAATACTGTATTTTAATATTCTGCTTCAGTTTGGTGGTTTTAGTTTTGGTTTTGTTTGTAACAGTAGTGACCTACTTTTTATATCAATTCATAATATTAATCAGACTAGATTATATTATACTTTAGTAACAATCCCCAGTTCTCAGTGGCCGAATACTTCCGATGTCTATTTCTTTTCTTTTTTCTTTAGTTTACAGAGGGTGGATTTGCTCACCAGAGAGAGACTAAGACACACACAGAGGGAAAGAGAGACAGAGAAAGAGGCAGAAAGCACCCGCCCAATGTGGCATTGTGATGCCACATCCCTTCTCCTCCATTCCTCCATTCTGTCAGGAATTGAGACACATATCTGCACATGCCCAGTGTTTTTCAAGTCACTGGGGCTAGGATTTGAGCTGCAGTCAGACATGTAGGATCCTGTTCCGTCCCACTGGGCCACCAGGCCAGTCCTAAAGATGTCTATTTTAATTCACAACAGTCTACTGAGTCTCCATGAGTCTCCAGGGCAACACACTTCCATGAAATAACCAGGGGCGCCCATCAGTTCATTTCTATCTTCTGACTCCACCATCTCAAGAGAAAGCTTCCACAGTCTCCTTGAACAAGCTGGATGTGGAACACACCACCTGTTCAGAGTCTTAGCCTCAGAGGGATTTATGTTTCTCGTATTTATGACCCATTGATCAGAACTATAACCCTCCATAATTATAATACACTGTGACAGAGAAATGTAGGGCAGCCATAGATATTTAGTAGGCAGTGTCTTCCTCAAATGTACTATAATTCCAACACCTGTGAAGAGTCCTGGGTCAGTATTGTGCTACTTGATGTACTAGGTGAGATTTCAAGTTTGCTATTAACATACATAAAACTTAAGTTTGAAGATGACAAGGGTGTTCTTAGTAAGACGATTGTGTTAATAAGGTATAAATTTGGGAATTAGTAGAGATATTATGTAACATGAATATTTCTGGTCCAAATCTGGAAAATAGCACAAGCTCAGACTTTTAAAAAAATATATACTTTTTATATAGTATTTTACAAAAGAGTTTGAGAAAAAAATGAGTAATACCAATTTGGAAAGAAGAGGTTTATGAATGAAATCATAAGAAATATTTTTTAATTGGTAGGAGAGACCCATTTTTTGAAAGTATTTCAAATAAGAACAGTTAGATATCTACCAATTAAGTTCAAGGATGAGCAGATATAAACTTTCAAATCTTACCTGAGTACGAGTGGCACCTGCTTACAGTCTCAGCTACTCAAGAGGCTGAGGCAGGAGTCAATCAAACTCACAAATTTGAGACCAACCTGGGCAATCCTGTCAAAAAAATAAAGAAAGAAAGAAAGAGAGAAAGAAAGAAAGAAAATACAAAGAAAAAGTTAGTAAAAAAAAAGTTATAACAAAAGTTTTATTATCATTATTATTTTTTTTTTTTAATGCAAATCTTAGTAGTCAGAATAAGAAGGTCCTTTGTACCCTTGGTTGAACAGTATGGATGCAATCCCAAGAGACATGAGGTAACAGTTTGGCATGTGGCTTTTGGGATCGGACTGCTTTCATTCAGACGCCAGATTTAATTTTTCCTGGTTATATGATACTCTTTCTTCAAAACATGAGATAAAACTTGTGGGTTTTTTTTTTTTTTTAACACGGAAGTGTGCAGTAGGTGAAATAATGGGTGCACAGCACCTGACCCTTATGCTCTCAATAGATTACTAATAGTCTGAAAGAAATTGTAGAAGTCATAAATGATCTTCTTGGTCAACAGTCCAGCAGGCTCTTCACGGTGCTGTTATGCTAGGAAAAGTACTCCTGTTGAGTTACATTTTTTTCCCTTACATTTTTTTCATTCTCTTTCTTTGGAGATGACTTTACTCTGCTGACTTCCGGTTATTTAGACATTTTAAAATCTGCTATGATTTTAGATTAGATTTTGCTCTAAAATACTTCCACAATAATTCCTCTAACCTTTTCATCATTAGCAATGTAGGAGTGCAAGTGAAAGTTGGGAATAAAGCACTGAAATTATGGAGGAAACAAGGCATATAATTTCAGGGCTTTAGCTACTGTCACGTTAGTTTGTCTTTTCTGGACAGTAATGACAGAGAGCTTGAAAAAGGAGAAAGTCACCTATTCCTTAAATCAAGCTGCTCCTTCTAGCTTCATAGAATTAAAATGTCTTCTTGTTTTATGATTTGTAAATAGGTTAATATTCATTTGATGGTGACCCATTAGAATTCACCGACTTCTAATATGAAAATATCATGCCATTTGAGGATAAATCTTAAAGAGATCAGGCATGTAAAATAGGACAAATTTAAGGAAAGCAAAATAAAAACACAAATGACATCTAGTGAAAAAACCTTGAAAGGGAATTGTCTTTAATTAGTTCACAGTTGGAGATGGTTCATACTGCTTATTTTAGTTAAGTCTTTCATTTGAGGAGAAACAAGCTATTTAACTTTCAGGATGCTTGCGGGTAGTTGAGAAGCAACTTGAATCTCTATTTTACTGAATAAAGCTCTCTCCTTAATATAGTGTAACTTCAATAGGTAAAAATATTATCTATAAAATAGGAGAAACTATTAAGGTTTGTCGCACATTAACAACAATAATAGAAAAATGAAAATAATCTAGTAAACTAAACTTACAGACATAAACACAACTTATTACCTGTATATGAGTTATTTATTTTAGTAAATCAAATTAGTTCACAATAATTCCTAAGTAGCTATCCTTTCTACTGGGCCTTAAGATAAGATCTAAGCTTATGCAATTGGACAGTATCTCCTGGTTAAAAATACATGGTAGTCTTTTCTATGTAAAAACTAAAATAAATGAGAGAAATTCTGGTAAATAGGCTAATTACTTTTTTACCAATTTTATAAATAAATATAACATATTCAGAAAAGAACAAAACTTAATATTTAGAAACTTTATCCTCTAATGCTGAGACTTTGCTAAATAATCTGGTTTTGTGGTATACTTATAGCCATCACCTCTTTTGTAGTCTACACAAGGTCAACCCACTTCTTGTATATCTATAAAATAATATTAGGAGCACTATTCAACTAGAGACTTCATGAAAACAAGGGAATTTATCAGAATTGGCTAGAGCACATCTAAAGCTGCACTGTAAGTGATAGTTTTATGCATATTTCACATTAATTTAGCCAAAATCTATTTATGATAAAAATGTATATCTGCAGCAGAGGCTATTCAGTGGGTGCATTTATAAACATCCACTTCCTCCTGGCTCACTATGTGGTGAAAGCACATAGCCAAGGGTAACCATGAAAATAGTCTTCGGTTTTCATCTGTATTCTTCTTCTGGGTTCTTTGATACTTCTATGTGTGTGTTCAAGACAATTCTTATTTCATATTCATCTCCAATGAAAATATGCTTTATAGTTATATCGTGTCTAACTGTGAGTATATCATCATTTTCAAAATTCAGTTACAACATTGTAAGTGGGGACCATTTTGACTCATAGATTCTGCACAATGTTAGCTACCTACTTTGCTTCTTAACTGAGAAAAGGATTTCTAGATCCCAATTTGATTATTTCAGCAAATCTGCTTGTCTTTCTCTCATCTCAATCCTGTGCCCTTTTCCTTATGCTGTATTTTCTGTAAGTTGAGGAAGAACATAGTGATATTTTAATAAAGAGACTAACTTCTTCACTGGGCTTTAAGTCCAGATATATTACTTTTGTTCAAAACATGGTGCTCTGGTTTGTGCATGTCCCTTTGAAACTCATGTTGAAATTTGATTACTCCATGTCAGTGTTGGAAGGTAGGACCTAATGGGCAGGGTCCAGACCATGGGGTCATTGTCCTCAGGTATAGCTTAATTCTCTCTTGTGGGAGTGAGGGAATTCTCGCTGTCACCAGAACTCATTAGTTCCCTTGGGAGCAAGTTGTTCCAAGCTAGCTCAGCCTCACGTACCTGCTGGCACACAACCCCTCAGTGAAAGCTGAGTGGCACCAGTGTCATGCTCTCGAATGTCTCAGTCACTGGAATCATGAACTAAGTACAATGGACATTAAACAGTTTGTGGGGAGATGAAATTAAAAGGTAAGCTCCTTCAGGTCAGATTTGTGTCTTAACTAGTATTGCTAGAGGAGGTCCTGAGGGGAGGACCAGAATGCTGAGGAATATTTGCCACCTTTGTGGGTGCCAGCCAATTGACCAACTGGAGGCTACACCAGTGATTCTTATGCTTCATGAGGTTGAGAGGTCCTTTGGTTTCTTTCTAGTGTTTGTTTTTATTTTAGATATATTTTTTTTTCTGAGATTTTTGTAATAGGACCCATGCACTTTCTGGAGACACAGAGACATGAAGCAAAAAATCATCCCCCAAGGGGATGGTCACACCACAGTCTCTTTTTCATTCTCTTCTCAGGATATTGTGCACACACGTACGAGTGGCTAGGTCCAGGACTAGAACTGGGGTTGAGCATGTGGGAATCCAGTGTCTTAACCACCATGCCACCTGCTGGCCTCTTATTTTGGAAATTTTAATTGTTATTTTTAATAGCCTTTTCTGATTTATTTTGTCTTTATTTATGTGCACATGCACATTGCTGAGAGAGTGAAATAGAGATGAGCGAACTCTCCACAGGGTCCGGTCGGGCATTGCTCCTATCCTTCAGCCAGTCAGATGGTGGACACTTGTGAACAGGTCCCACATGTTTCAGATTGACCAAGTGGGGAATTTCAATGGGGATTGCCATGTGGGATCCCACTTTCCTTGAGCAGTGCTTTACTGTTGTGCCACAGAGGACAGTTAATATTATTTTTAATCAACAAATCATATTGTTCACATCTATAGGTAGACTGTGATGTTTTCATATATGTAAAAATATAGGATGATTAAATGAAGGCAATGACATGTCCATCATCTTGCTGTCTTGTCATTTTTGTTTGTGTTTGGTGAGATATTTGAAATGTACTCTCTCAGTCATTTTGAAATATTTAACATATTATTATTATCAGAAATCTTCCTGCTGTCAATAGATTCCAAAAACTTAATCCTTCTGACACATTGTACCCTTTGACCAGCCATTTTCTCTTCCCTTCTTTGCCCTGCCCCAGCCTCCAGTAACCACCATTGTATTCTATACTATTAGATTACAAATACTAGTGAGATCATGCAGTATTTGCCTTTTTGTGCCTGATTTATTTTAATAAGTATAATTTCTTCCAGGTTCATTCATATTATCATAAATTATAGAATTTCCTTCCTTTTTTATTTATTTTTTTTAAAGAGAGAATTTTGTTACTAGGGTATATGTGCTCCCCGGAGAGAAAGAAAGACAGAACGCAAAGAATCGCTCCCAGGGGGTATAGTCATGCCACAATCCCTTCTCCTCCATTCTCCTATCTGGATATTGGGCATGCAAACACATGCACCCATTGTGAGTTTCAAGCTACTGGGTCTGGTACTCAAACTGCAGTCAGATAATGTGGGAGTCCAGCAACTTAACCACTATACCATCTCCTGGGTCCTAGAATTTTTCCTTCTTTCTAAAGGCTGCATACTATTACATTGTGTGTGTTTATGTGTATATGTGTGTGTGTATATATATATATATATATGTATATATATATATATATATATATATATATATATATCACATAGTCATTGATGGACAGTTAGGTTGGTCTCATAATTTGACTAATGTGCTTAATAGTGTAATGAATATGGCAGTGCAGCTATCTCTTCAAGTAATTGATTTCAATTCCTTTACGCATGTACCTAGAAATGGGATTACTAGATCAAATGCTAGTTCTCTTTTTTGTTTTTTGAAGAACCTGTAGAACATTTTCTATAATGGCTGTACTGATTTACATTTCTACCAACAGTGTACAATTTTTC
>NW_006159775.1:3574909-3576378 GCF_000334495.1 Tupaia belangeri chinensis
TAAAAGTCATTCTAATAAGTGTGAGGTGATACCTCATTGTGGTTTTCATTTCCGTTTCCCTGCTAATTAGTGATGCTGATTATTTATTCATGTACTTAGTAACTTTTATGTCTTCTTTTGAGAAAAATCTGCTCAAATCCCTTGCTTGCTCACTTTTAAATCAGATTATTTGTTTTCTTCTTATTGAGTTGCTTTTAGTAAAAATTTAGAAAGCTCTAATAAGATAATATCTGAATTTTTAATATCTAAGGTTGAAAATAAAAATCACAAAAAGAGAGCCATTAAAAACATGCATTTAAAAGAAATTAGCATTTTTTTAAGAGAGATTTTTGCTACAGGGCGTGTGTGCTTCCAGAGAGAGAAACAGAAAGTGAGAAATCACTCCCCAGGAAGAATAGCCTCACCACACTCTCTTCTCCATTCTCCTCTCAGGATTTTGGGCATGCACACACATGCATCCAGCATGAGTTTTAAGCTGCCAGATCTGGGACTCAAACCACAGTTGACAACGTGAGAGTCCAGCAACATAACCATTACACCATCTGCTGGTACTAGAAATTAACATGTTCTTAATTATCACAGATATTCACTACCACATTTCACTAATCAAAATAGTTCTTTGACCTACCACTTTAAACACTGTCTCCACTGGTGCCTACTCCTATAATTTATTTGCCACAGAGCTGTGACATTTTCTTTTTTCTTTTTCTTCTTTTTTTGGAGCGGTTTTCACTATAGGGCGCATGCGCTCACCAGACAGACAGAGAAAGATATAGAGACAGAAAGCGAGAAATCACTCCCCAGGGGGGATGGTCATCTCCTCCATTCTCCTCTCGGGATCTTGGGCATGCACTCACACGCGCCCAGTGTGAGTTTTAAGCCACCGGGTCCGGGACGCGACGCGCAGTCGACTACGTGGGAGTCCAGCGACATAGCCATTACTCTAACTGCTGGTTCCCAGAGCTGTGACATTTTCTAATGGCTTTGGTGCCCTTCAAAAATAAAAATCTAAATGTATTGCCTTGGTCTGAAAAGTCACAAAAATCTTTCCTTACTTCTCTAATTTGATGCCGTATCACTTACCATTTACTCACCTTACTCATTCACATTGACCCAACCTCTATCTTAAACTTCATAATCTTTTAGGTCCCTTATGCCTTTGAACTCCCTTTTCCTCTGTCATAATTGTTCTTCTTGCTCACCATTCAGATCTCAATTTACATTTCACTCCTCTGAAAACATTCCCAGATAATCCAACATGAAGAGTAAATTGCTTCAGTAGATAGTTCATGTTCAAGCCTCCAGTTCTATGCCAAAATTAGACTGTTCTATAGAGCAGTTACGTATTTTTAGTGCTGAGGTTATTTTGACATTGGAGGGTCCTCATGGTCACCTTTGCATAAACAAAGGAAAACATACAGATACCAAAATTGTCACATAGTAGACTCTTCAGTGGAGAGCCTTTTTAG
>NW_006159775.1:3576397-3615837 GCF_000334495.1 Tupaia belangeri chinensis
TTAGGTAAAGATCTGGCTTCAACGTTGAAAATATATTTTGAGCTTAAACTTCTATGTGTGAGTCAGGTTTAACAGCTTAGAGGATAATCTCTTCTTTTCGTAATCTGTTGAGGTTTACTCAGTGCTCTCTCTGTTTCTACAAAGCAAGTGTTCAGGAGTGTCCATCAGAATTTGCTGTAAGACACTACTCGTAGAGAGAGCACTTTGCCAGGCAGGGGTATTTGTGATTGCAGCAAACGTTGGCAGATGACACAGACACATGAAGGACTTTGTTTTTGATGTTAAGAAGACATTTAGATAACTGTACTGCTAAAGAACATCTAAAAATGGCATGTAGGTTTGTAGGGGAATTGAACTCAGGGGTATTTCTGAATTATTAAATTCTACAGCATAGGGATTCTAATTCTCAGGCTATGAATATTTTATTCGTATTCCCTTTTGAATACTATGAATTATATACATAGAAAACAGAAAATACTTTCAGATGAGTTTGGGTTTCTGCTTAAACAGTTTGCCCTGTTGTAGGTGGTTAATTAAAATCAGTTATTTTCATGGTTTTTTGTTCATAAATACTTATGTAATTGGATTTTGGGCAGGAGACTGTGGCCTAGTGGTAAAGACAACTGGATCCCACATGGCCAACTGTGTGGTTTGAGTCCTGGACCCTGTGTCTTGTAAAATCACATCAGGAGTCTGTGCCTCCATGCCCAAAATCCCGAGAGGAGAATGGAGAAAGGATTGAGTGTGGCCATTCCCCAGGCGTTATTTCCCCAGGGAGTGAGAAATAACTCTGTCTCTGTAGACAAATATTTTTTTTCTTTTCTTTTTTCTGTTTTCCTATGCCAAAAAACATCATGACTTTTCTGATGACCCAATAGTAGTACATTAAGTGAGTGAAGACTAATCTCAATGACTCTATCCAAAGCTTTGATTTTCTTTCAATATAAATACAGAACATTTTATGTATGTGTGCTATATACAGGCACACATATGTGGACATATACACATATAGACATATATTTACCAAATTCAGTAAATTGCCTCTGAGGTTTTTTCATTTTTTTTATTGCTACCATATTATGGATTCCTCTGCCAAACTTTTAATATAATTCTTATTAATTTTTGGAAATATTTATTAAATTGTACTTATTATTATTATTATTATTATTATTATTATTATTATTATTTAACTAGACTGGATAGGTAGAGGGTGGGAGTGGAGCAAGAAAACAAGCCACTAGGTCTGGGACTCGCACCATGGTTGGTCAGTGCCTCAACCACCATGTCACCTGCTGGCCCCTAATATTTTTTATTCTTATTAAGAGTAAAATAAATCATGATGTTGTGTTTTTGCTTTTAATTTGCCAGAGGATGCCCTTGCCAGGAAGTTGGAGAGGGGGGAGAAACAAGGAAAATGAAAAAGCACCCCCTATGAAGGATGGCCACACCGTAATTCCTCGTTTTCCATTCTTTCCTCTTTTAGTGATTTGGGGCATGTATACACCACATGAATTTGGCAGTTTTTTCAAGCAAGTAGGTCTGGAGCTTCATCTGCATAGTTGAACATGTAAGATCCAGCCTCCTTAACCACCATGCCATGCGCTGGTCCCCATTATTTTTAATAGAAAAAAAAATGGGTGCTATATGTACACTGCAAAACAAATAAAAGGCTCTTCTATGCTTTTTGATGTAGGTGGAAATAAGACACTAGGTGGTAGTTGACCTCCAAAGAACTGAATAGTGATCTTCAGGATCTGGGTCTCCTCTGGAAATTTAAATTGTAACATACCAGATCATATCACTCATTTTACAAGCCTTCACATTTACTAACAATGTTTGTTGGATATAAATGGCAATATCTTTATACGTTTCACATAAATTTCCCATTTGAACTCATGCGAGACCAAGCTAGGCATTATTATTTCCATATTATATATGTGGAACTTCAAATAACTTGGGATTAAGTGACTTGTACAAAAAAATCAGATGGTCAAAGAATAGGTTCTGTGTGTTTGCCCTGTCTACTTTCCATTACACTATTGAATTACAGAGCTTTTCAGTTGAGCCTCATATAGGAAAAGAGCCGTGGAAGTGAGATACAGGGGGCTGTGCTCTGGGCATGGCTTCCACTAATCGTCTGTGTGATTGTGACTTCCAAGTCTTGTACCTTCTATTTGGCCAGTAGCTACAGCTATGATGGTAAGATTCTTAATTTAGCTTATGCATAAATAGGGATGCAGAAACTAAATCCACCTGATTTGCTATGGAAATTGGTTGTCTAAAGTAGAACCACATATCCATTGAGAAGGAAGTCTAGTAAATTAGTTGATGCCTGGAAATAATTGCTTTTCCAGATGGGCTTATAATGGATTTATGAAGTATAAATAGAACATAAAACAAAGTTACCTAGACAAAAGATGAAATGTTTTTAAATCTCTGTATATATAGAATAAACATCAGTTCACGTGGACGAGGTTCTTCAAAGAATGGAATTGATTGTAGTAGGACGTTATAATGTAAATTACAAGAATTCTAAATAAAAGTTTGTGTTAGTATTAATGTTAACACACTTAAGGATAATCTTATTTACTTAATTTCCTATAAAATCTTTTGTTTTTAAACTTACTGAATTTTACGAAAACAGAATAAACTATAGAAGCCCACCATATTACCTGTTTTAAAAAAGTGCTTGCATATGAAAATGACACCACATAGAAAAGAAAGATAGTCTTCAAATAGTTCATGGAAATGTGTATTATAAAAAGGCTATGCATGAATTTAATTGTTTTTATACCAAAATAAACTCATAATTTTTTCTCATAAACTCTTTATGTACCCTTGTAGATAGTGAATATAAATGAACTGAATGAATTAATGAAATCTATTTCACTGAAAGATTAAGATTTTGCTTGTGGGACTAGCATGTGGCATAATGGTTATGTTGCTGGACTCCCATGTGGTTGAGCATGGATCAAGTCCTGGACTTGGCAGCTTATAACTCATGCCAGGCACATGTGCATGCATGCTCAAATTCCTGAGAGGGAGAATAGAGGAGAAGGGACTGTGGTTTGACTAGCCTCCCTGGGGAGTGATTTCTCACTTTCTGTCTCTTTCTCTCTTTGTCTCTCTGGCAAGCACACACGCACGCACTATGGCAAAAATCTCTCTCTAAAAAATTTAAAATTTTTTTTTCATTATTTTCTTATTGGAATAGAATTGTGATATTTTAAAATTCCAAATTGATTTTCTTCTTCTACCTGATCCTTGATCTCACTCTTTCTTTTTAAGTCAAATTGGCTGCAAGCAAAATTATCTTACTTTAGTTAAATCTCTTAAATTCTAGGTACATAGATATGAGGTCAAATATATTGTCTTTATTACTCACTTCTGAGTCCTTAGTGACTAAATGGTAACTTGGCACATAACAGGTAGTGAACAAATGTCTAATAAATATAACTTAATATATTGATCAAATTTATTCATTTGCCTCTTGATTCTTCTACAACTTATGTAAAATAGAGTTCAAAAACATCCTTTAATAACATGTGTCCTCGAGCTTATTGAAATCAGGTTACTTTTAGTAGAATAAGATTGCTCTGAAGACAAAAATACAAAATTAAATTTTACAGAACTTGAAATTTCTTTTTTTTTTTCACTATAGGGCGCGTGGGCTCAGAAGACAGAGAGAGACAGAGAGACAGAAAGCAGGAAATGTGACTAAATGGTAACTTGGCACATAACAGGTAGTGAACAAATGTCTAATAAATATAACTTAATATATTGATCAAATTTATTCATTTGCCTCTTGATTCTTCTACAACTTATGTAAAATAGAGTTCAAAAACATCCTTTAATAACATGTGTCCTCGAGCTTATTGAAATCAGGTTACTTTTAGTAGAATAAGATTGCTCTGAAGACAAAAATACAAAATTAAATTTTACAGAACTTGAAATTTCTTTTTTTTTTTCACTATAGGGCGCGTGGGCTCAGCAGACAGAGAGAGACAGAGAGACAGAAGGCAGGAAATCACCCCCCCAGGGGGGATGGTCACGCTGCAATCCCTTCTCCTCCATTCTCCTCTCGGGATCTTGGGCACGCACACGCGCCTGGTGTGAGTTTTAAGCCACCGGGTCCGGGACGTGAACCGTGGTCGACTACGTGGGAGTCCAGCGACATAGCCATTACGCTAACTGCTGGTTCCCCAGAACTTGAAATTTTTAAATTGAGTTAATTAAATCACTTTTCTTGTTTCTAAAATGACCTCAAACTATTTTTAATGGCTAAATCAAATGACCCTTCAGGTTCTCATCCTGCAAGCCACACATATATTATTTTTCTGTCCCTCATGTCTCTCCTGCTCTATTGCTAAGTCCAGCACTGACTTCTCCTCTCTAAGGACTTACTACTCTGGCTAAGAGATAGAATCCAGTTCTTTTCATTGTACAGAGTGAAAATTAGAAATCTGCTTGGTTCCCTGGAGAGTTTTCAAAGCTTCTGCTATCTCATAGTGTCACCATGTGATACAAACATTCTTGAAGTTAGAGAGATTTTCTACTTCTATATTGGATACAAGCAGTTACCATTACTTCTGATCTGATGATCTGCTGGTCTTCTATTGGTTTACCAGGGTGCATCAGGGAGAAACAGAACATGTCCCTCCACCATTATTAAGTCCAGTTCACACCAGAGTGGGCAGTGGCTGCCAACAGTTCACATCTCTGGTTTCTCAGCTCTCTTAGTTAAGCTCTACATAGTCATTCTCACTCTGCCTATGCTTCTACTGAGGCTGGGTTATATAACATGACAACCAGGATCAGATTATTCCCTTTGTCCTGATGAGTTTTTCTCAATGTGTATGGAGCTTGTCTGCCAGATATTTTACAAACTCAAATGAATTCTGAAAGATATTTCAACCTCACTATGAAATTAACAACTAAAACCGGTTGCAGTGGGTCACAGACACCTCTGTGCACAAGAGTTTAGGACTGTTACCAGAAGAGGAGTGTGAAAAACAGTAGAACCAGCCCTTATCACATGGGATAAAGTTATGCATGGTGCCCTACTTTTCCCAAGTGCAAGCCAGATAGGGTCACCAAAACGAGTACAAATGGGGGTAAATTCAGAAAAAGGAATCATTCAAAGTTTAAAACAAGTTCAATAGGGGCCAGCAGATGGCATGGTGGTTACATTTCCGGACTCACGCATAACTGACTGTGGTTGGAGTACTAGACCTGGCGGCTTAAAATTCACGTCAGGTGCATGCATGTACGTATGTGCCTGAGATCCTGAGAGATGAAAGGAGAAGAAGGGATTGTAGCATGGCCATCCCCCAGAGAGGTGATTTCTCGCTTTCTGTCTGTCTTGCTCTCTGTCTCTCTGCAAGCACATGCGCCCTGTAGCAAAAATCTCTCTAAAACAAACAAACAAAAATGTTCATTAAGCAGAATTGGTGAAATGGCCCACGCAATCAAATATATACACGTTATAAACGTACACATGCAATAAATAAATAAATAAATAAATAAAGCCATGATATGCCTAACTGTATCCTATTAAAGAAATAGGCTCGGTCACATAGATGGTTATAACTTTATGGTTTTTATTTCTTTTTGTTCTATGTTTCTATTTAATTCTACATAATTCTGTGATAAAAGTTATTTTTGTATCAGCAAAATCTAGGTTGAGTTTTCTTTTTTAAAAAAATCTAGACCTAGAATGGATATATCTTTGATATGCTTCTCCATAATATATAGAAATTGATCAGTTTTTAAATTGCATTTTTATTCTTTATTATGTACTATGGAAATATTTTTAAAATTTTTCATGCAATTGGTCCTATTAAACTTGGCATATCTAATTACAGATATCTATTTTATTTTTAATGAAACTAAAAATTTGAATTGTAATATTACCCATCCTCTAAAAAAAAAATAACAACAAAAATTACCAACCAAGATGCCCTTTCAAGATTTAACTTGGGTGCAGCAATAAATCCAAGAGGATTAATAATGAAGACATTCTTGCTGACAAAATTAATGAATAATTAAAATATCTTTCCCTTCATCTGAACTTCAATTTATATTTATGTATTTTATAATTATTATTATTATTGAGGGTTTTGCCACAGGCTGTGTGTGCTTTCTGGAGAGGACAAAGAGAGACAGAGAAAAGGAAAATGAGAAATCACCCCCTACTGATATGGCCCCACCACAGTCCCTTCTCTTGGAATTTTGGATATACACGTACATGTGCCCAGCCTGTTTTTAAACCACCAGGACCAGGATTCAAACCACACAGTCAGCCATGTAAGGTACAGTACCTTAACTACCATGCAACCTGCTGGCCCTATTTCTGTATTATTTTAGCAAAGATTATCATTTCAATATTTAGCATCTTAGGGGCAACTGATTAATATTTAATGATAAAAATGCCTTTAAATTTTATTAATACCTGAAATAGCTCTCCAGTGTTTAAATATTCCACTTTCATAGAATGAGAATTTAGTTGGGGTCTTATAAAACACCCATTAGAGCATTAGAAATTATGAACTAAAGAAGTAGATAATGAACTTGGTCATTTGTGAACGTAAGCATTTACTTTTTGACTTGCCATTAGGAGATATGATAGGACTGACTATGCTGGCATCTTCTCTTTTGTTAATGAAAGAGAAACTTATGTGTAAAAACTCAATTTTCACATGTGAAAGCAGTGAGTATATAATCTGACATTTCTTAGTTTCTTAATGAACATTAGAAGGAAAAAAATTAAAAGAAGGAAAAAAAGGGAGAGAGAAAAGCAAGGGAGTATTTTCCTTATTTTTAAAATAGGATTTAAAACATAAATCTTGTTTTGAAAGCAGTAGCCATTTTCATACAACTCAGCTATGAAAATATAACTCTTATAAATAGAATAAATTACATGTTTTAATATTGGTAGCTGCTATTAATTTTTCTCGCTTGCATTAAAATTTTCTGATTGGTAGAAAATTTCTCAAAACATCTGAGATGACTGAGTATACAGGTTGGTAATCACTGTTTTAAAACTGCCATTTGTAAATGCGCACACATGGAAATAGGTCTGAGCCCTAGATAGACATTCTATACAATCTTACGGTAAAGCCTTCTTCAGTTATCATGCCTCTTGACTAAGAACTTCAATAAAATATACAAAAGGTTCTCCTTATGCATATTAGAAATATTTTCTTAAAACTGTGTATGTAAGTAGAATGTAAAGAAATACTGTTGATGATGACATGTATAGTATACTCAACTGGATTGGTCTAAGAAGTATTTCATGATGGGCAAAGTATTTTTACAAGCAAAATGAGAAATAGCGATTGACTGTTTTAAAAAATAATTATAATAATAATAATAATGATTGGGGAAATCATAGAAAAGATATAGACTGTTGAAGTGGGGAGATTAATGTCTTTGTACTGACTGACATGCATTGAAAAAGCAATGTAATACACTGTAAAGTTATATGTAATCCAATGTAATAGAAAGAAGATTATGATGATAATAAAAAATAAAAAAAATCATATACAATAAAAAACAAACGAAAAAAACAAAACAAAACAAAACAAAAAGAAATAGAAGAAATAGCTTTACATGTTCTCAAAAGATTATTCCTAGAAAACTAATATTATAAACTTATTTATAACCATCTTTCAGATGCACCCTTTGATCCATGAGTTTCTAACATTTTTAAATGTTCATTAGTTTTTTTCTCTTCTTTTGCAGTTGCACAGAAATTGGTTGGCTTATGTTTAACCAGCATCTAGTGTAGGCAACATTATAGCATTTCAGCACACTCAATGATTTTCATCTTTGTATCATACGAAGCAACATTTTTTTTTTTTTTGGAGAGGTTTTCGCTATAGGGCGCGTGGGCTCGCCAGACAGACAGAGAGAGATATAGAGACAGAAAGCGAGAAATCACCCCCCAGGGGGGATGGTCACGCCGCAAACCCTTCTCCTCCATTCTCCTCTTGGGATCTTGGGCACGCACGCACACATGCCCAGCATGAGTTTTAAGCCACCAGGTCCAGGACGCGAACCACAGTCGACTACGTGGAAGTCCAGCGACATAGCCATTACGCTAACTGCTGGTTCCCACAAAGCAACATTTTTTAGAAGAATATGGAGATCAACATTTTGAAACTAATCATATCATATATTATTATGTAATATCTGCTATTTTTTCCACAGTAGAATATAATTGATGCTTTCTGATAATTATAAGAACACTTCTTGGGACCAACACGTGGCATAATTGTTAAGGTAGTGAACTTCTACATGACTGACCATGGTTCAAGTCCTTTACCTGGTGGCTTGCTTTCTCACTTTCTCTCACTTTCATTCTTTCTCTGTCTCTCTCTGTGGGCACATGTGCCCTATAGCAAATTTTAAAATAATAAATAAATAAATAACACTTTCTAGATATTTGAGGTACTTAAAAACTGCATTCATAAATAAGTATGTATTGACATAGACCGTAACCAAAGGAAGTTTATGCAGAGTTGCTTCTCAGAGCCTAGGATTAGGAGTCTGAAGATGTGAAATGTCTACCGAACTCACCTGAGCACTTTGGGCACTAAATGTGTATATATGTATTTCTTTTAATAAGTTTTCTTTCTGTTTTTGTTTAGTTTACTCTATTTTCACTTGTTTGTTTGTTTTTGCCAGAAAGTGAGTAAGCTCAATAGAAAGGAAGAGAAAACATTTCCCAATGGGGCTTGGCCATGCTGAAATCCTCTTTTCTCTATTTCTCCATCCTGTTAGGATTTGGGGCATACATATACATGCCTTGGTATATTTTTCAAGCCACTGGAACCAGTATTAATACCATGGGAGCCAGTTCTCAGTGCATAGGCTTTAGCTGTTTTGCTATGGACCAGCCCCTGAGCACATGATTAATATACTAATCATTGAAATATGAAAGAACCTCAAAAAGTTTGTGGTAAAATAGAGTTAAAGTATAAGTTTATATTGCTGCAAATAATTTTTAATCTATGCATAGTTCTTTTTCAGTATGCATTTTCCACATACTTTTTGAAGACCTCTTTCATATAAAATTTGTAAAATAATAATAGATACTTTATATACTTGTTATAGAAATTCATTAAAGAAAGACTTAATGATATTTTAAACTTAGAAAAAGGTTAAAACATATATCACAATAGGCCCTAAGGGATAGATATATTTAAAATACTTAAAAAAGTTATACAAAACCTAGAGGGGACTGAAGTTAAGCATAATCAAATTTACAAATTTTCTCTTAGATCTGGCTTCATATCTCAATCAAACTAGGGTAAGAAAAAACATTAAACTTTTTAAAAAAACCCTATTAAAAGGTTAATAAATTTTCATGTAATTGATTCTACAATGACATACAAATTTGTTTTGGCAAAATTTAAAGTATTTTTCTGTGTATTGACCAATTCTGTTAGATGTTTTCAATACATTACAAGAGTTCACATGAAATCGTATCTGGACTCTGAATTCCCTGTAATAGTAACACTCCTTTTTTCTTTTCAGTGCTTTTGAGATTTATTCATGTAACTCCCATTAGAGTTAATTGGAGTTACTAATATAAATTCCACTTGCTCCAAATGGAGAATAGGTTTCTTTAATGTTGTTTTTATTTTTAATAAGGTTACACTTAAAATAGAATCTGTATACAATGGTCTCTTTTGCTTTGGGAAATTAAAATGCCTTTAACAACTTTTAGGGTTAGGGAATTGAAATCCGTTGCAAAGTTTTCTTTCTTATTTTTAATTCTACTGCATTACTACATCATCATTACAAATTAAAATTGGTAATGAAAGAAATAGGACAGTAAACTATAAGAGCATTTTCCCAACAAGCCACCACTGTTTACATACTATTTGGAGCTTTATTTGTGGAATTACTCCATTAATGGTATATTATTAACACTATTTAGAAAAATTGTGTTTGCTATTCTTAACAATAAAAAGAAACACAAACTATATGTTGAGAAAAAAAGTACCGTTTTCAAATGGAAAGAAAAACTCACACTTTTTTTTCATGAATGCTACTTTTAAACTAATTATAGATTTTCGTAATTATTATATTTGATTGTTAATAAACAATAGTTATTTAAACTATAAATAATTTTGTGAGGGGGCTTCTGAAAGTTTATGGAAAGAGGTGGAGTGAAAATACCAGTTTATTTAAGTATAAAATATTGTAAATCCATGCATTAACTTTTCATATTTATTTTCCATAAACCATTTAAAGATCCCTTGTATATATGTGATTATTACTGAATTGTTTCAAACATTTAAAATCAACTCTCTCTTTTTTTAAGAACATCTTATATTTTTAATCCTTTCTTTACAGGTTACCTAGATCACTTTTGATTAAGAAAACTGTAGAAAGTTAGTAACTGCCACAAGCTAAACCAGGCAGTAGTGGCACATGGCAGTTTTTCAGAGTCCTGCTTTTTGGGTGTCTGAATGCACTGCTTGGGGTCTCAGCTCACACTTTCTGGAATCAGTTATGGCAAGTTTAGTCCACATGTTGCTTTTCCCCATATTTCCTTATAAACTCTTCAGCGTTCTTACAGAATTGTTTATGGTCCTTAGAGTATTCTTCAGCTAGGTCAGCCTGGAAGCTGTGGCCGGGCTGGGGACCGTTCACCAGTGCTATGAGGGACTAGATTACTTGGTCGGTTTCAGTCACTGACTTCCAGTTTTCAGCACTAATCACTGGAAAGCAGACCTGCCCCTTTTAATAGATGTCTGGGTGCTAGATCTTTGTTGTAAATGTGGTCTTCAGTGCTTTGAATGGGTACTCTGCTAGATAACTGATTTAGATTCTGAAGGCCCCCTTTTCATATGGGAGGGTTGTCAGGAACAATAGCCCTCACCAAGTCAATAAATCAGCCTCATCAACTTGGATGTTACAAAAGGTTTTCATTCCACATTTGCGGATTTCTTCAAGCCTTCATCAGCCTCCTGCTGGCCACCATCTTGGATCTAGTGCTGCGGAAAACCAACTCTTTCTTAAAAAAAAAAAAATTAAAAAAAAATATATATATTAGTGTGTGGGTATTTGTGTATGTATATATATCTACTGTAATTTACCAAAAAACAAAAAACTTAATAAATAAATGCTTGTCATTGGTTTATTAGTTAATAATAGATCAATGAAATTGCTTTCAACAGCACATGCACTCTCCTAGGAGTGTCAAACATACTCTTGAGAAGTTGTGTGTACATTTTGAAGAAGATGTACAGTCAATTTATCTTTTTTTTTTTTAATTTTGGAGAAACAAAATAACTTGTAATACTAATTCAATGAAAATTACACTTGTTGTATTCATCTGTTACCTCTCCATAGCATTTTCATAAACTCATTAGAGACCATTTACATATTTAAAGTATAGATGAGATTATTCACTTCAACAGTCATTTGAAAAATGAGACTGATTGGGCAATGGTGGCACAGGAAGTAGAGTTGCAGCTGCATGTTGCTGGGGCCATATGAAATGACTGTGGGTTCAAGTCCTTGGTCTACCTGAACATGCCAGATATGTCAGTGGATGTGGTGGATATGCCTGTGACCCTGTCTGGATACACTACTACAGGGAGGGTTGCGCCTAAGACCCTGTTGAAGGTGACTATCTGTCTCTCTCTCTCTGCCACATGAAGGAAATAGATGAAAAACAGCAGAGAGCAGCTCCGCCTGCCCTGATATAGGCAGTTGTGGTGCTACTGCAAGATACTGGAGGCCATGAAGCTCTGGCTTCTTGGTTGCAGGACTGGGGACAGGATTGTGTCGTAAGGATCCTGTCAGGAGTGCCTATCTCTTTCTCCATGGAAATGGGTCAATGAACTAATAAGATTTATTTTAATTCTGAATAAATAATGAATATAGTAAGTAAATAATACAATTCCACAAAAGAAGGAAAATGCCCTAGCTACATGAATGACACACACAACAAATTTGGCTTTAATTTTTGTAACAACACTGACAAAAAAGAAAAAGTGAAGAATTATGCTATTCTCTTGTCCATAGAAGAGCAGAATGTGTTTAGAAATTTCAAAAGGAATAGTTAGGTTTTTATAAATGACCCGACTTGGACCAGGCATCACATTTAGGGGTTTGTCATGGGAAGGTCATTCAACCTAAGGTGGTTTTATGTTAAAGTAAAGAAGCTCAGGAAGGGTATATCCTACCCATATACACAGATAATAAAAGTCTCCCAAGTCATACTCATTTCTCTAAAACAATAACCCAACGCAACAAATATTTTCTTAATGTATAAATACTGTAAGAAATACTATACCATAATATTGGTGCCTAAGTAAGCTATATTATTTAAGACAGAGAATCATGCCTTAGTTACTATTTTAGAAATCATCATGTTTGTAGTTTTAAGTTAGTAATATTAACTTATATCATAGTAAATCATATAGTTCTAATAAAATTATTCTTTTTCCATGAAAGAATAATGTTCCCACTTGAATGCTGAAATTATCACCTTTCATCACTCTAAATTTTGTAACTTTTATCATTTTCTTTATGCATGGTTTGCCCCCACTGTTTCTTTTGATGAGTTATAGCTAACAAATATTCAGGTATTTTCAAATAGAACATATTTTCTAGTGAATGAAGTTATTTTTCAAAGAATTATTTTAATATAATTGAGCTATGCTGCATCATAGAAAACTGAGTTAATACCAGAGAAAAGTTGAGAGAACCTACAATAATCGATAATTTAAATGACATTTTTAACTTTCTAATGAATAATTTCAAATAGAAAATTAATCATCATGAATTCTATCATTAAAATGCCATTCAATAAAACATCAATGGAATAATTTGGAAATATAGCTCCCATTAGCTCAGAACTCCACATTCTATTCCTTACATCATCGACAAAGTTTAATTTTGTCTTGCTCTTATCAAGGGATATAACACAACAAAGCAGAAATAAAGTGACCCACATTATTGCTGGTGTATGCCTCACCCCTGCTAAATCAATTTTAAATAAGTATTTATATAAACTCCGCTTTATATTTGCAGAAATCAAGGCAAAGGAAAAATTTTGATGAATTGTAGAATTTCCTTTTGTCCAATGAAAGGAAGTACACAGTTCACCTAGAAAATAGATTAAAAAAGAACAAAATCTTAGCCTTCCCAGGGTACCTGTGGGTCCTATTTGAATTCTTGGGTGCAGCAGTTTATGTATTTCTTGCAAATAGACTTTCAGAAATGACCTAATTGAAATGTTTGCATTAATTACAGTTCTGGTTATTAATAAAGGAACATATTTATTAGTCTTACTTTATCCATATTTCTGTTGAAAAGGAACATTAGCTTCATTTGTAGCTTATGCTCATACCCAAACAGGTGCTTTACAACCAGGTACTCTTGATTTTATTACTCCTATTAGCTGAATAACGTAGGGAATTTACTTTACCTTCTCAAGGTTCAGTTTCTTTATCCATAAAATAGGTATAATAATATTACTCATGAAAGAATTTGTGTGTGGGAGTAAGGATTACATAAACTATATTTATGATGATTTAGAACTTTGCCTAGAACATGATAAGGCTGCAATAAAATGGCATTTTTTTAAAAAAAATGTGTTTGTATGTAAGAAAAATATCTGGGGACCATCAGTTATTGTAAAACCTATGTCGCTGAATGCTCTTGTAGTCGACTGTGGTTTGAGTCCTGGACCCGATGGCTTAAACTATAAGGGTTTGTGCCGGGGCCCCCCCCCCCCCCGGGGCTTTCTGTCTCTCTGTCTCTCTCCATCTTTGTGGTGACTTCATGTGCCCTATGGCAAAAACCTCTCCAAAAACAAAAAATAATCTGAAAATCTCCATTTTTATAGTATTCTATGAAAATTAAAATATTGCAAATATTATTGTTTGCTATGGTTTTATAGACTTTTAAAGTGATTTAATCTCTTATAACCGTACCTTACAACTACTTTCTTTTAAGCCATCAGTCCTCATTCTTCAATAATGACTGTACACTTAAGTTTACTACTATCTTTATACTAAATCTATATCTTAGGCAAAATTTAGCATTTTTTAGAGGTCCACCTTATATTGCCAAAAGAGTAAGAGTAAATATGAGTGCATTTCTTTGTGAGTTCTGGAGTCATATAATTAATCCAGAACCAAACTCCTTGATAATACTTGCAAATAGCTAAAATGTCTAAAAAGGATATTGCTATAAATTTTATATTATTAAATATACTAAAAAGTTTCCTATGAAAATAATCTTTAGTAATAAAAAAAACTGAATAAAAATTGACTTAAAATTCCGGAAATTCATGGAAAAATGCAAATTTATTATTTTGAATTAGTTTTGACTTTATCTATTAAAACTAAAGCAACTACTTATAAAAAATGCATTATATCACATCATGGTATATTTGCAGAAAATCAGTGTATAAGTCTATAAACAAAAATTGAAGAAAGAAAATTCAAATTCTTCTCTATTTTATGCCG
Source organism: Tupaia belangeri chinensis (assembly GCF_000334495.1). Taxonomy (NCBI): domain Eukaryota; kingdom Metazoa; phylum Chordata; class Mammalia; order Scandentia; family Tupaiidae; genus Tupaia; species Tupaia belangeri. The sequence goes on from NW_006159775.1 coordinate 3,590,896, forward strand.
AAACATTATTATATGGAATTTTTCTAATGGGACCATATCCAAGTCGTAGCATTACCAGATGGGATCCTGTCGGGGTCCCACATTTTTAGTTATTTAGGACTTTAGTAAACAGTGATTTTATCCAGTATGTGATTGGAACAGATGTGATCTTATCAGGGTTCCACTTTTTTTCAAGGACATAAAATTGCCATGATTTGCTGTACAGTGCTGGAGTTTACTTTTTGTGGTTTTAGAACCAGAGTCCTTTTTAGCCAGAATTTGCCCTTGGGTTCTAAAACATCATAATAGGGAGTTAATGTTTTATTCTCTATTAATCCCATTAAATCCTTTTAATATTAGAGCATGTGTTGCTTTATAGCATTAACTAGTGTCTTGCACTCAACAGTATTTTCACAGTTTATGACACTGCTTAGGGCATTAACAAACAGCTGTTTGAATTAAATGAGCAGTTAAGGACCCTGTTCATTAACTCAAAAGTTTCATGTATTTTTAATTCCTTAAATCTAATGGTATCATCACCCTCCAAGAAATCTATCTTTGATTATAATTTGCTCTGGCCACTATTGGTTATGGGGGAAAGCATTATTGTTTTTGAATATGAGTTATATCAGGGGTGGGTATCTCTAATGAATCTTAACTATCTCATAACAGCTTCATTCTTATGGGATATAAAACTTTAAAAGTTGTTTACGGCAGTTGTGTTAAGATTTTCTCCAATTTTGGTTACTGATGACTTCATTTAGCTAATGTAAAGAGGCAGTTGGAACAGAATTATTTGCATTTGAAATGGTGCAATCAGAGGGTTTGAGACTGACTCATTTACAAAAAAAGAAAATTGTATTTGGACAGTGATAGATTATGTGAGACAGCCTCTGGTGCAGGGCAAACTTAGTCACGGGTTTTCTCCATGTACGGTTCATGTCTTCTGAGATCTGAGACTTGACTGAAGACTTTACCTTCTATTCAGTCACAATCATGGACATCTAGATTCACCAGTTTGCAGGGAAGTAAATAAAAGGGTAATTCTAAATTAATGTGCTCAGTGCTCTAAATTAGCTGCACGAGGACCAGATTCTTGATTGATTCATTCACATATCCTGGTGTTCTAGTGATGCCTCACAAAGTTCAGGACCTTGTACTCAGTAGGTGCTAAGTATTTTTGTGAGAATGATTGGATGTTTTAATGGAGAAGTTTTTACCTGTTTTGCAAAACCCTTCTAGGTTTCCGCACACATCGCTGTCTAACTTGACCTTCAAATCATTCAGTTTTCTCTAAGAGGGCTGTGTCTCCCTGATAGATTAGTTCACTTCTTTTTTTTTTTTCAGATTTGATTTTTTTTAATTTTTATTTTTTATTAGCGTCATAATCTTCTTTATATTACATTGGATTACATATAACTTTACAGTGTATTACATTGCTTTTTCAAAAGGGAATGCCCCATGCAAGTCAGTCAGTACAAAGACATTAATCTCCCCACTTCAACATTCGATATCTTTTCTATGTTTTCCCTAATCATTATTATTATTATTATTATTATTTTTTAAAACAGTCAATCGCTATTTCTCATTTTGCTTGTAAAAATACTTTGCCCATCATGAAATACTTCTTAGACCAATCCAGTTGAGAATACTATACATGTCATCATCAACAGTTAATAAGCCATATCTGTTTCTTACTAACGTCCTGCCTCTCTATTGTTCACTTGCTATCTTTCTCTATCCTCTTTTCTTCACTTCCCCCATTCCACACTGTCCTATTCTCATTAAGTACCTTCACTGCTTTTATGTCCTCCAATTTTTTGCTCTCTATCATAGAATGCGGATAGTCGGTATATATTGAGTGGATACATACAATATCTTTCTTTCATAGCCTGGCTTCACTCAGCAATAGATCCTCCATAAGATTAGTTCACTTCTCATTTTAAAATGACTAATGCATAAGAAAATATTACAAAATTATAAAGTAGTACACATTATTTTACTATTTTAATCACTATATTTACTTTTCCTCACTTCAAATGCCAAGGATCAACAATTCTGAAGTACAGAGGAGCTGTCTGTGTAATAACTGAATGGAATGGGATAAATGAATAAAAATGGTTAGCTTAGAAAAGTCAAAGCTTTCTTTTCCTATTCATCACCAATAACTGAATCCACATTTCCTCTGTGTTGTTTAGTTAGAAATGGACTTAACAAGATCCAGGCCTGAAAGTTTCTAAATCAGTCTGGATTGGCTTGGAGCTCGTAAGTGCTGTTATTTTTCATCCAGCATGGAGACTGTAGGTCACCTTCTAAACAGAGCCTACTGCTCCAGTCTACCTCCAGATGTCTACATGGGCATTGCTTTCCTCCAAGTCCTTCATCCAGAGCTAGTAACTGGAGGGCACTTCAGATAACATTTGAAGCAGATAGGGTGAGGTAATTAGACTAATATTCTTTTTTTAAAAATTTTTTTAAGAATTACTAGTTTAGCTTTATTTAATACTATTATTTAATTTGCTATAGGGCATTTGCTCTCAGCAGAGAGAGAGAGGGAAAGTTAGAAAGCAAGCTTCCAGGTCCAGGACTTGAACCACAGTCCTCCATGCTCAAGTCTGGCACCTCAACCACCATGCTACCTGCTGGCCCCAACTGCTGTTTCTATAGTCCCAGAGATCCTCTTTTTTCTCTCTACTATAAAAGTGCAAACCAATCAGTTAAAAGTATCAAGCTAAAAGCCTAGTATTGTGTGGTGCCTGCCTATAGTTCCAGCTACTCAGGAGGCGGAAGCAGCAGGATTATGACATAGCAAAACCCTGCCTTAATAACAAAATACAATTTAAAAAAAGGTCCAGCAGATGGTGTAATAGTTACATCACTGGATTCCCACATAGTTGACCATGGTTTGAGTCCTGGACTCAGTGGTTTAAAACTCATTCTGTGTGTATTTGCCTAAAATTCCAAGGGGATAATGGAAGAGAAGGGAGTGGGGTGTGGCCATCCTCCCTGGAGGGTGATTTCTCTTTTTCTGTGTCTCTCTCTCTCTCTCTTTCTGATTCTCTAGCAAGCACACATGCCCTGTAACAAAAATCTCTCAGAGAAAAAAGAAAACACAAAACACCCTTTTATCCCCATAAACCAAACTGTGAAAATATTTGGCTAACTAAAAATAAAACCTAGAAATGTAGTTTTTGAACTCTAACAGACCATTATTTTAATTAAACTAGAATCTTTAACTTTGCTTAGATTTGCTGCCATTGGCAGTGTTGCTATGTGTGATCTCCATTAATATTTAAGGAGTCTCCAGAGGATCTATATGTTCAGATGAATAAACATTAAAAGCATCATTTTGAAAATAACTGAAAAGGAAGATTTCAACATGTAGAGGTAAAGAAATCTAAAAACAAAAGCAACTTTAATATATTACATATATATGTACTCATATTATAAATATACTTTATATAGTAACACATTGTGTTTGTATATATAGTATATATTAAGTATATAAATATTAAATGCATTATAAATGCATTTAATATATTTTATAATGTATTTAATATGAAGATGTATTTAAAATATTTCATAATTTAATTACCATTAGAAATACATTTAATATTTATATCAATAATATATATATATAATAAATATATACCAACAATATTATAAATATATCTTATATATACATTAACACATTATATGTATATCAATGTGTACACATGAACACATTCTGAATATATATACTAAATTTGCTATGTATACTGCATATTATATATGTGTGTATATACACACTCACACACTACATTATATATATATATATATATGTATATATATATATATCTTCTATATTATACTCATTTATATATATAAATATTCTGATCTCTTGTCATCACTATCTGGAGTCCATTCATCTCAAAGCCATTATCCAGACCTATCCACCATAATTTTCTTGAACTATTTTCTTAATTGGTTGTTGCAACCTCATTTGTCCCCTTTTGACTTGGAGTGATTCCTTATAAAGCAGTCTGCATGAAATTTAGCCAAACGACCAAAAAGCTGAAACACTTCTGTCTGAACCTTTAATGTTGAACGTGTTTCAGGAGTGTCTCTAGGTTCCTGGAATGGAGTACAGAACCCAAGTACATAATATAGCCTGTTTGACCTGTCATTGTCCTCTGCCCTATTCCTATCTTGGAGCACTCTGTCTCATTTGTGGTACTCCAGGCTCATTAAGCTCCTTTCAGTCAGCCCCTCTGCTCTGTCAGACTCTCACCTGAGCACTTTTGTGCCTGCAGCTCCTGGTCCAGGACACCTTGACTCAACCTCAGGTCTCTGCTTTACCATTTATGCTCAGAGATGTCTCAGCCCCTGGGTCAAAGGCGGGTGTTCCTTTGCAGATTCTCATTGCTCTCTTTACCCTTCTGCCCTAGCAATATTGCACTCACTGTACTACTGACTGTACAATTATTTGAGTAATTTATTTTTATTTTTTCCCCACTGGAGGTAAGATCTATTTTTTTTTCACCACTGGATAACCAAGCACCTTGCAGTCAGAGGAGATAGTCAATAAATATTTTCAAATAAATGAATAAACTCTGTAGTTTTTTTTTTTTAACATAAGAACATAAAAATTTTTTTTTGAAAAGATTTTGCACCACTTAAGTTTTTGATAAATGATCAGTCATATATGGGGTAACTTAAGTATTTTCTAAGGTTATCGTTAACAGTCTCTTATTATTATTAAACTATATTTTAAGACCAGTTAAGTGACTGATGATTACACTCTATCTATCTTCTGTTAGAAACCTAATTTCTTTTTTATTTTTATTTATTTATTTATTTATTTTACAATCAACAACCAATTATTACATGGTCTTCTGCTAGAAATCTAGTTTCTATGAAAAATTTTGCTTGGTAGTTTCAAATGCTGTTTTAGGGTTTGCTTTACTTTAAATTTACCTTGAATGTAGTAACTCCTGGTTTTGTTCTAGTCTGAAGTGTATCATATTATGCAAACACTAGGATAAAAGGAGAACTGTATAGTTAAGTCTGAGGATGACAAAAGTAGAATAAAAAAGAAGCCTGCCAACTTGGGAGTGCAAATTGGGAACTTGATTTCCACCATTGTGCTAGCTAGGCCTTGACAAGAAAGGGAGACAAATCCAGGCAATAGCTGCTGAGCACGGGTGCCAACACTAGCTTCAAGCCATGTGTGCACCGGAAGTCTAAGGGCCTTGCTGAACTGAGACATGAATTGAAGGAATCTGAGCATGATTTTTTCAGAAATCTAGTTTCATCTTTTGGCAGATCTTGAACCCAGTGCCAATGCTTGCAAATATTTTCATTTCGTTGTTCAACTTGTTTTGCACAAAGCTTTGTGTATATAAACATTTTTTATGCTTAGTTAATATTTTGATAGAAAAAATGGCAAATTGATACAGTCTTTCTGGACAAAAGCAGGTAACAGGTCAATGAAACAACCTCTCACTTAAGGAAAAATATTTTTACAGCTATTAGGAATTATACAGTGCTTCAGGAGTATCCTTTGGTAAATCAGCACTTTCAAAAAGTCGAACTGAACTGAATGACAAAGACACAATTTCTGCATCTGAAAAGAGAAAGGAAAAAGGGAAAAGAGAGAGAGCAATTAGACAAAGTTAGTTAGAATTACTTAAAATGTTCTTGAGAAACAAATATTAAAAACCGGAAAATAAATAATTTGGGATCTCTTAAGGAAAGACTGTCTGATACCGACTGTTTATGGACATCTCAATAATGCGTGAAGAACTCATCTTTCCATTCCCTTATACATGAAACCTACAATGAGAGAGCTTAGCCTGAGTCAGGATGTGCAGGTCCTGGGCAGAAGGGTTCACCAGCAGCCATGAGACTGACATTTGTTATCAATGAGATGCTGCTGAACTGTTGTTCCAAGGCTGTTGCTGTAAAACCATAGTGCATTGTAGTTTGTTGGAGGTTAGTAGCACTTGTTAATTTGATCAAGGCTGAAGTTTACGGAGGATAAAGTAAACAATGCAAACTGCAGACACCATCAGTTTCCTATGGGCAGTGAAGTGTAGTCTGTTCCATTTACACTTCACAACAACATCTGATGGGCTTTGTCAGTGCTGCACAGAGTAATTAAACCTGAAATCAATAGCAGGCATTTGTCATGTTTACAGCCGCTCTTTCTGCTGGGTTAAACTCATCAGTTTAGTGCCGTTCTGTTTTACTGCAGAGACACGCTCCATTATTTCTTCAGGTACAGTTGAGATATTCAGTTACATGCCCAATAGTTTGAATACGACATTAAGATTAAAAGGGACAGGCAAATGGACAGTTTTGGTAATTTATTTGCTGATTTTCTTAACTGGTGTTGGATTTCCATTCCCTTCAATCTTTTTATAAAACCCTTTGTGGTCTGAGATAATATATTCCCTTAGCTCCCATATTGGCAAAAAGTCTCATCTCAAATCTGATAGAATTTGACACCAACTCTTAACTATACACAAGGATTGCTGACATATTTTTACTTGAAAGGAGTGAAGAACGCCTAGGGTTCAAAATTGTTGCCTAATTTGAAATAAAAAAAAAAAAGGTCTTTTCTGTTTTCATCAAGCTTCTTCATAAAATTTTTTCTTTTTGTCATTCTTAAAGATTCCTAACTTTTATTCCTTTTTCTCCTTTAATTTTTTCTTTTGTTTTTTAAATCTTTTCAATGTTGTGGTTAGAGTATGGTGATTTTTACAGTAAGAGAGTTTGCACTTCGATGGTAAACTTGAACTTGACATACATATTTGAAGACAGCTAAAAGCATGTCCTGTTTAGAGTGTTTCAGTCACTTAATGAAGGCAATTATTACCCTCCCTTCATACAAATAATGTTAGGTATCTTGCCTCTGTACTACTTGTCTTGATATATCCTGGCAAACAGGATTGTTTAAAGAATGAATCTTATCTTCGGCTAGTTGATTATAAGGGAACTATAGTACTTTTTTGTTTTATCACATTAATATGGCATTTTAATACTTCCATACAATGCTCTCCCTCTCAAATGTGTTTATTGAAATTACATCCAAGTGGAATTATTATATCTTTTATTCTAATTTTGAAAAGCTCATGAAACTAATTTTACTAAGCTCATCTTGCTCTCTAGATAGTATGAATTAATTTATTGTTACTTGGATTAGAAATGACTTAGAGATGGCGACTTGAATTTCTATCGGCAAGATTGTCCCAGCCAGCTGTACTCATTTAAATAAGGTACACTCCAAATCCTTATAGGAATCTATATTTTTTGATAAATATAGCATTTAAGAAAAATAATATATTAGTCACAGAAGTATAGCATGTAGAGACTTACATATAAACTATTTTCAACACATTAGTTAAAATGGGACGTTATTTGTTCTATACAAGCTGCGATAGCGACATTAAAGGTTATGTACATGTGTACACAGGGCTCCACATCTGTGGGCCCATCGTGAATGTCCTTGAGGTGCTCTTAGCTTCTTCTAGATCTTGGCTATTTTTGTTAGGTATGTCAGAAACCCTATATTGTGGGTCCCAACCTCTCTGTCCCACATAGGATCCTGTCTTGGATTATAATTGAACAATTTCAAACTTAATCTCTCATCTTAGAAACCTTACTGAACTTGCAAAGACTACCTCATCCACAATTCCCTAAAACCTTTAAGAAATTAATTTACTTCTCTTCAGAATATTTGTTTCAAATATTTGAAGATACAATATTTTTCCCAAGTATTTTGTCACCAAAGATTTTGAGTGACGAGGAGTAGATGGCGGCTAAGAGGTAAGAGATGTTCTGTGATCCTGGCTGCCACGGGAAAGTTCCAGGTTTGCTGAGGCAAATCACAGCATCAGGACCCTGTTGGGATACTGTCTCTTTGGCTCTCCGTTTTTCTTGCTCTGTCTCACTGCCTCATGGAATGAATAAATTAATTGATTTTGAAAAGAAAGATTTTGTGGGGCCAGTAGCTGGTATGGTGGTTAAGGACCTGGACTCTCACAGGGCTGACCATGATTTGAGTCCTGGATCTGGCAGCTTTCTCTCTCTCTCTCTCTCTCTCTCTCTCTCTCTCTCATGAGTGCACATTCCCTATAGCAAATTTAGGAAATAATAATAATAATACTAAATAAAATTAAATAATTTTCACAAAAGATTTTTAGTAAGAATTTAATTTAAATCCACACAGATGTACAATCAAAAAGTTGTCAGTTCCCGGACATAGTTACAATAATGACTTTTGTTCTAGTAATCAAAATAAATGTTCACTTGAGACTTCTAAGTGTCAATAATGATAAAAGCGAAACTTACGAACTACACCCAAAATAGGGTTTAAAATCAAAATAATATCCCATCTATTTATAGCTAATAATTTAGAAATGGATATATTTGAGGTCATAGAGCCTCTGATTTTGCTGAATTTAAACTTTAATTTGTGTTTTTAGTTCTTTGTGTTCCAGATAACCTAAACTTAAGGTTATTTCTATAGACATGCTATGAGAAATTTAATTAAAGAGTGTGATAGATTGAAGGAATATATCATGAAACTCTGAAGCTCACCCTGCAAAAAGATCTAGTGAGTTTCTTGGGAAAAAAAAGAAAAGAAAAGAAGAAGGAGGAGGAGGAGGAGGAGGAGGAGAAAAGTAGGCTTCTTAAAAAGTCAATCAAGGGAACCAGCAGTTAGCGTAATGGCTATGTCGCTGGACTCCCACATAGTCTACCGCGGTTCGCGTCCCGGACCCGGTGGCTTAAAACTCACGCCGGGCGCGTGTGCCTGCGTGCCCAAGATCCCGAGAGGAGAATGGAGGAGAAGGGATTGTGGCGTGACCATCCCCCCTGGGGGGTGATTTCTCGCTTTCTGTCTCTCTGTCTCTCTCTGTCTGTCTGGCTAGCACACGCGCCCTATAGCGAAAACCTCTCCAAAAATAAAAAAAAAAGTCAATCAAATGTGTCATTTGCTGCAGTCAGAGTGTCTCCTCTAAAATTCTCTGGGTCCATAACAAATTCTAGAAATGAGTTGAGTCTAGATATAGACCCCAGTGTAGGTTGCATTATTATTAATTTATTGTCCATGATTGTTTGTTTTTAATCTTTTAGAAGAAGATGATCTCACATGTGAGGGAATAGAAATCTCTCCTCATGAGACTTTTCTAAGTGGTTGGCATTTAAGTACTATAAAAAAATGTGTTTTTACCATGCCACCCCCACCCTCCGTGGTCTAGTGGTTAAGGGAACTGGATCCCTCATGACTGAACAAATGGTTAGAGTCATGGACCTGGCTTCTCAACAAACATGCCTGGTGTATGCGCAGGTGTGCCTCAAATCCTGACAGGATGGAGAAATGAAGGAGAAGGGAATATGGTGTGACCAATTCCCGGAGGAGGCACTTTCTCTCTTTCATATTCACTGTCTTTCCCTGGTGAGTACAGGTACCCTTTGGCAAATTGTATATAAATATATAAATATATATGTATAAATTCTTGCTTTAATATAAATTATCTCATTTTAGTAACACAACAATTGTGCATGCTCTAAAGGCTAAATAAATATTAAATGCAATTTAAAAAATCATGAAAATTTTGCACAATAAATTAAAAGTTGTCATGACTTTCCACTCCCCTCAAAGTTGAGGTCAGGTATCAATGTTTCTGGTCTAATATTCCAAACCAGAGCAAATAGTTAATTAATACAAAGTATTCCTGAGAAACCTGTGCCACAGAGTTCCTACACATGCCAGTCAACTTCTGTTTCCATCATACTCAGTGAGCAGATTAACATAAACCACATGAGCATTCTTAGCCAAAAGAGCAAAATTTGTATAATATTCTAAACTACACAAGGCATTTCTAAATTTGTATTTCTTAACCGATCCCCACAATCCTACATTGTAGATTCTTGGAATACAGAAGGAATACACCAAGCTCAGAGACACTAAATGACTTTCCCAGAGTTCAAAATTTACTGACAATACCTAGCCTTGAGCATGGGTCTTCCATTTCTAATCCTGGTGAATGCTACAATATACTGTTACATTTGAAAAAATGCTTATAGTAGTAGTCAGAATTCTGGGATAGTTTTTGTATTAATCAGGACTCAAACAGAGAAGCAGAAATAGTACGTTATCTGTCCATGTCTTCGTCTATGTCTGTCCATATCTGTGTGTTTCTGTATCTCTCTAGTGTCTGTCTAACTATGTATATTTATTCATTATTAAAAACAACTGGCGTACATTATTTTTAGGACTAAATGAGTCAAATTTGTAGGGCAGGAAATCAGGAAGAAATGATTGTAGAACTCAAGGACACAAGCTGGAGTTGTTGGACACAAGTAGAATGTCTTTTCTTTGTCTCTCTATCTTGACATTTGTCTTTCTGCCCTTTGCTCCACACCCACATTTCTGTAAAGCCTCAGCTATGTTTTCAGTATTGTCCAAATAAGTCAGACACCTATCCAGATTATATAGGTGTTTTCCCTTAACTAAGTGGTCTATAAATATCTCCAGAGCAACATCTAGACTAGTGTTTGATTGAACAAATGAATAATAAAATCTAGCAAAGTTGACACATCCAAAAAACTGTCACAATTCAATTTTTGTCAACTTGGAACCCAGGCATATCTCTTTAAATTATATCCAATCTTCAAAAAATATATATATATTTCCATGTGATGCAACTATTCTGTGTGCAACAGAAAACATGTAAAACCTTTTACTTAGAAGAAGACACAAAGTCCTATTGTAATATTCTCTCTTCTCCTTTAATATCCATTACAGTTATTTATCATTAAATGGTTGGAAGATAATAAAAGGAATAAAAACATTTGGTTTGGGACTAGCAGGTGACATAATGGTTATATCCCTGGAACTCCTCATGGTTGACCATGGTTTTGGCCCTGATAGCTTAAAACTCACGGTAGACACATGTGCATGCATGACCAAAATCCCAAGGGAGAATGGAGGGGAATGGATTTAGGTGTGGTCACCCCCCATAAAGGGTGATTTCTCACTTTTTTCTCTGTGTCTCTTTCTGTCTCTCTGGTGAGTGCACATGTCTTATAGCAAAAAATCTCTCTTAAAAATACAAAACAAAACAGGAACCAGGAGTTAGCATAATGGCTATGTCACTGAACTCCCATGTAGCTGATTACGGTTTGAATCCTGGACGCGGTGGGTTAAACTCATGCCAGGCGTGTGTGCGTGCATGCCCAAGATCCCAAGAGGAGAATGGAGGAGAATGGGTTGCGGCATGGCCATCCCCCTTGAGGGAGTGATTTCTCGCTTTCTGTCTCTCTGTCTCTCTCTGTCTCTCTGGCGACTGCAAGTGCCCTATAGCAAAAACTTCTAAAAAAAAAAATACTAAAACAATTTGGATAATATATATACAAAATATTAATATCAAAATAAGGAAGAAATTCTTGAAACTCTTGCTATCTTCATTTGTGTAACTGATCACATAGTTGTAGATGCTATTTATAGCTACCCTCATCCATTACCCATTTCATATTCCTTTTACCCTCAGCAAACATCTCAGCTGGTCTTTTCTTGGAGGGTTAATTGAACCTTCATTCTAGACATTTACAAGCCATTCATGGTACTGGCTGAATAAGGGTGGGTTGTAGTGGTTTTGCATTGACTTTAGTCACAGGATATGGAGCAATAAGAGATGTAGTAATAATAGAAGACTGCCTGTATTCCAGACATACTCCTTATTACTCCCATTGTGTAAGAGCAAACTTCTTTCCCCTTAGCAGTTAGAATAAATCAGCAACACCAGTCATAAAATTTCTGCCTTTGCTTGTTGATCTAAGGAAATGAAGAGACCAAAATGGCCTGGTGAAAGTCACAAATTTTAATTCAACTAAATAATTGTTATATCCACTAGTGAAAGATTTCTTTCTTTGGATATAAGGCCTCTAAATTAGAAGAACCTACAGTCATGGAAATGGGAGCAATACATTTGCTAGAAGATCACTAGGAGTAATAGTAAGAGGAACACTTCCATTTTCACCCTTGATTCAATGCTAACTATGGGAGAAAGAGTACCATATATTCGATGTTGATTGGAATAATTACATCCTAGAGAACATTTTCCCAGATCTGTAAGGCATTGGCACTTTGGTCAAGAATGAGTCTTCACAAAGCCATTCCACCATTCTATCAAGTGGCTGTTTCGGTGATTTCCATGAGCATTGACCTGTTACATTTTATTTGCTATGAAGTGAGTTCATTGGTCAGAAAAAAAATCAGTGGGGAATATCCTCACAGTAAATAAGGCATTCTGTAAATCAATTAATTACTGTGCTGATGGTAGTTACCATGCCAACTAAAGTTATTAATCTAAACTACAAAGAGGAAATTGGACTGCTACTAGACAATGGGGTTGATAGGGAATATATCTGTAATACAAGAAATTCTATAGAGCAGCCTTTTAGTATACCCATGCCCTAATGTAGAAGTCAATGAAAAACTACAGTAGGTCCATTCAGTCAGTATTGAGACAGTATCCCTCTTTAGGAATGAAATTTTGGGTTACCCCACCAAACAACATATCACAACCAAGCTGAGAAGCTTGTAGTCTGAGAAGGTCTATTCCATATGAAGAAAACAACCCAATATAGTCAAATTGTACCCAGATAGTTGGCCAATCACCCCAGGGCATGATGCCATATCAGGGACTTAGTACTGCTGTGCTGCTGGCAGATGGGGCACTTGGCAGGAGTTGTAGCCAGGTCAGTGATGGTGAATAGAAGTCAATGTTGCTGAACCTATGAATAATTTCCATCCCACTAATTTCCATAAACACCATGGCCGTTTTGCTCATGAGCCCATTGGACAATGGCAGGAGTAACTAGAGAGAAAGGCTAACCTATAATCCCCTAAATGGGTCATCTTATCTACTTGACTTTTAAAACCCTCCTTTGTGGAGGTCACCCTGTGGTGAGCACTCACATGGGGCAGGGAAATCTTTGTGTTTTTGCCCATTTAGAAAGGTTTATCTACATGTCCTTTCCCCAGACTTCCTTTTCACGAATTTTCCAATCATGTCCTTTGCTAGACCATGACCATCCAGACAAACAATTAACCACAGTTCATGAATTGATATATGCTTATGCCTCTGGGCTTCTTCTCCTTCCAGGCCAAATGGACAGTCAGGTATACTGCTCAAAAGATGTTCTGCCCACTGTGGAATTCTCCTTTCCCTCCATTGCTATTCTTCATGGCCATACCAACAACATGCTGTCATGCTACAACTATCCATTTTCAAGTCGTGCCTACATAGCCCATACAACCAACTACAAATCAAGCCTGAGATTTTTCTTCCTCAAACTGGTTGTATGGAAAGCCCCATAAGACCACAGGTGTGAGCTGAGAAGGAGAAGCAACCTGTGAGGAATTTTGTTCCATGCTCATGTTCCTGGCCTTCCTGTGACTGTCTCTTCCTGACTAGATTTTGGATATACTTAACAAATCCACCCAATTGTATAAACTCATTACTTGTCATAGTTAGTTAGCTAGCTAGCTAGTCTATGTCTTCGTCTATCTATATATCTATCCATCCATCTGTCCTACTGGTTCTGCTTTCCTGACTGAACCCAAGATTCTCACCACCCGGTATGCTTACTCATCTTCCCAATCATTTAGTTAATACTAACCTAAGTGCTGCTTTGAAGAAATATTCCTAATTAAGTTGAATTTTAGGAAAAGGAGATTACCCTGGATGAGTCCTACATAATTAAACAAGCCCTCAAAAGAGAGTGGGGAAACCTGGTGAAAGAGATTCAAGGTAGAAGAAGAGTTTTGACCAGATGTTCTACATTTTTGGCTTGAAGTTGGAGCAGGCCACATGGTAGGAGACCTCTTCTCTAAGAGTTGAGAGCAATGTCCGGCTGACATCCTGCAGGAAAACAGAGACCTCGGTCATGCAACCACAAGGAAATAATCTGCCATCAACCCAAGGGAGCTGGAAAGTGGACAGAGCCTTAATTAAGTCTTTGGTTGAGAACTCTGTCCAGCATACATGTTGCATGTCAACCCATGAGTAGAAAATGCACCTTGGCCATGCCCAAATTCCTGACCCACAGAACTATGGGATGATAAGTGGGTGTTTTTTAATTTGCTAAATATGTAATGTTTTTTTTTTTTTTTGAGAGATTTTCGCTATAGGGAGCGTGCACTTGCCAGACAGAGACATAGAGACAGAAAGTGAGAAATCACCCCCCAGGGGGATGGTCACGCTGCAATCCCTTCTCCTCCATTCTCCTCTTGGGATCTTGGGCACGCACGCACACACGCCCGGCATGAGTTTTAAGCCACCGGGTCCGGGAAGCAAACTGCAGTCAACTACGTGGGAATCCAGGGACATAGCCATTACACTAACTGCTGGTTCCCTGTAATGATTTTTTATGCAGCGATACTGAACTAATACAGAGTCACTCCACCAACTGTTTACAATTTCATTTTTGCATGATTAATTCAGATTATCCCTACTTTAGACCTTCCAACTAGTCCTTAGAGTTTTGATTTTTCATTTAAAACAGATATTTGCAAAATCATTAAGCTGTAGTAGGTTTGGCCACCAAAATTTTTACTCCAATCTTCCAAATTTCCCAGAAGCCCCTGGAGATAACTTGATATTTAGAAAGGGAAAGGCACTTCTGTATTAACTCAGCTTTGCAGACACGCCTGGCTTGGGACTTCACGTAGTAGATCCTAGGTTAATGATTTACAGATGATAACAACTGCATCAATGACTAACTTAGTTGTGTGAGTTTCTTGAACTCCCAGAAAATATCAGGGAAATTTTGCAGTAATATTTTCTATTTAAAGACATTCAAGTTGGAAAACTTACCAATTTCACTTGACATTAATTTAGTCGAAATAAACCTCCTAAGAGTATCAAACTTCATCTAATTTTCAATAATCAGTCCTCATTTATACTATGACTACTCGAAATACACTTAGCCTTAAGAAGAGCTCTCATCAGATTCCTTTCAGAGGAAATTGAAAATGTACCTGATTGACAGAACCGTGGACCCTTGAAGGTATATACAAGTGTGCAGAATTGCAACAGGAGTCTATAAAGGACTATGAACTAACTGCCAACAATGGAATGCTGATAAAAAGGTCTTAAAAATTTTTCACAAGCATTATGGTAATCAGAATTTGAGAATTAGTAACTTTAAAACTTAGAATCATGGGACAGCAGATGGTGGTGGTTAAGGGGCTGGACTCCCACATGGCCAACTGTGGTTCAAGTCCCTGATGTGGTGGTTGCTTTCTCAATTTTTCTCTCTCTCCCTGTCTCTGTCTCTCTAGTGAGTGCACATGCTCTATAGCAAATAAAAAAATAATAAATACAATCAAATATTTTTAAAAATTTATTATCACTATTATTTTTAATGGTGAAAAAAGAATACTGAAAATTGACTTTTCTTAGGATTCACTTACAAAAAGCCTTCTATACAAATTTTGGATATAGTGCATTTTGATAAAGAAAGTTATATAAAGTAGTGAGACCTATAGTATGTTGAAATTAAATACTTGTATAGTAATACTTTTTAACTTTAATGCTTTGCTTTTGTGGATGCTTATTGAGCTCTCTTCCCTATAACTTCCAAGCTCCTTCCCCGATATCGTTTGGCTTCCATATAGTGATCTGGGCCACCAGGGATCTTCCTGGACAATAATCACAGGGTGGATGCAGAGCCCTGCTCTGAAGACATCATCTGACATTTGGCTGCTTTCTTCCTCTTATTTCTCCCCGCCCACCTAGTAAAACAAAGAAGAGGTCCTCCAGTCCTCTCCTTATGCAAGTTTACATCTCTTTGGCCTGAAAGTAAACTGCCTTTCCATTTGGGCAGCAAAGAATGGAGGTGGAAAGAGACGCCATTTGATACACTCATTTCTCTTTTTTCTGTTACTCTCCTATAATACTTCAAAGATAATGGGATTCTACTTTTAGTTATTTTTTCTGTGGAAATTATGAAATATTGTTCTTAATTATGATGGTTCTTGCTTATGGCACAAAACCTAACATGAAAATTTGTTCTTTTTTTTTTTTTTTTAATTTCTACCTGACATTGTAATGACCTTTGATTGCTAAACTGGAATCAATCATCTTAGTGCTAGTCAATAAGATGAAACATATCTTTAGCAAGCCTCTGAGATTTAGCTCTCACATATCTCTTTAAAAAGTTTATGAAAAATGCATATTATGAAAAATTATACTGGGATTTCAGGTTATTTTTCACCAAAATAAACTCTTTTTTTTTAATTCCACTTTTATGCTAACTTGTTGTGAGTGTCTGTATCCATATGCATATATGTATATAAACACAATTTCTATAACTTAGCCATGGAGTGTCTTTTGCACACTGTCAAATAGTCTTTCAAATAGTAGGGTGAGCCAGATGTTTCTGAGGGAGTAAAACATATAATGTACCTAATTTTGCAAAACTACACAATAGGTAGACATTTCTTTCTCACCCCAGCTGGTGATCAGTTTATGCCCTGAAGCTTAGAGATTTATAACCCTTGTAATTTTATCCTAAACAGAGTAATTGCAGATGCTCTTCCATTGCTATTATTTTAATTAGTGATGAAGACTTTGCCAAGATGTCGAATCTCAAGATAATGAATTTCATCTGAGAAAGACCTAGTAGGAAGTTTTGGCCATTTTAAGATGGCTAATATCTTAGAAATTCTTTTATTAAATTCAGATATTTTATATATTTAGGATTTTCACCCAACTTTTTATAACATTATGTAAGTTATGTCATGATATTTACAAAGCATTGTCTCTTTCCTACAACATCAAAGTCCAACAGAACAAACATGGACAATTTCATTTCAAAAGTACAAGTAAAAGTTTTCAATATACCAGGGATTATTTATTTTTAGCAACAAAAATTCACAAAATAATGCAGTGTGCACAAAACATAAAACTTTTTGAAGTTTTAATGTTTAAGAAAACTAAATTAAAATTTGATTCATTGTATGGTTTCCTTTCAACAGATTTAATTTTGATTGAGCATATGTTTTCTCTTGTCACTGGATATTTTATGAGAAATTAAGAGGAAATGCTTAGGTAGATTTGAAGTTTAATAAATTTTCTTATAAGGAGAAATCTTCAAAAACTATGACTCTCTGTATATTTATATATAATATTTTACAAAAATTTTCTTGATTTTTATTAATAGAGATCCCATATATTTGCCATAGAAAACTTGGACCCTTAGTGTAATCATTTTACTTATATATGTGCTTTTTATTCTACATGGATTTCCTTTGATTTTCATTTTTTTTTTTTCTGTATAGGGAATGCAGGAATTCAGGAATTCCCCCCTATCTTCTGTTTGTCCTGGTCATAAGTACTCGTGGTAGGGTATAGAATAATCACCAAAACAAATGGAGCGATAATAATAGGGAAGATGTTTGGAGCCCAAGTGCTGATCTTGTTCCCCCAATTCATATGATGAACCCGACATTAAAACTAACTGGCTATGAAAGCTAACAAAGTGAAACTTGCAGTAGATAGCCAGCGTGACTCTGCTGTTGCAGACTCTTCTACTGCTGAGCTCTTCACTTTATCCTTCAGGAAAACATAGTGTATCCCTAGAATTCTGTAATTGGGCTGTCTAATTAATGATTGATATAATTGTAGAAGGAGAGAGAAAACTTTTAAAAATAACCTGTAATTTTTTTCCATGTGTGTATGCACATGCATATATGTAGTATTTGGACAGGGTTTTGCTAAGTCTTAATCTTCTTGCCTCATTCTCCTGAGTAGCTAGAGCTACAGGCACACTCTACCATGTCCTGCCTTTAGGTTGGACCAAGACTCAACCTGGGCTTTACAAGTGGCCTCAGCCTACCAAGCAGCAGTGTTTAGCACATACTACTCTTGTTGTTTTGTGTATCTAATTTTTTAATACAACTTAAAGGCTTAAACTGGACATAACCATCTAGCTTCTATTTTGAATTTTATATCATTCATTCTTTGCAGGTAGCACACAGGTTGAAAATAAGGAAGAGAAATTTAACATTTGACATCATCCAACAACATGGTCCAAGAATTTAGTTATAGTTTATTTTTCCAAAATGAAAAATTCTAGAGAGAAACTGAGGCTATACCTGTGCTGTCATAAATTTTCTTTGTGAGAGAATTCATTTTAGGAAGCTATGTTTAGACTAAAACCATAAAAATTGTGAATTTTTTCTTGTCAAAATATAAGAAGGATCACGTTCATTATCTATCTCAAATTTTGATTTGTAATGTCTATAATGAATTTTTGAAAGCAGAATAAATACTTCAATTTATTTAATATAACAGTTTAGTAAAGTCTCATTGATTTAAAACTTTCTCACTTTCTAGCTTTGGCAATTTGAATAGCTTTGAGGAAAAATTAATAGATTAACCTAGCTTTAATATTCAAGAAAAATAAAAGAACTAGGGAAGAAGATTCAAGTTTCACATTTCATTTTCTTATTAAATAGAACTTTAATGAACAATATAATAAAAATTGACTCTTTGAAATTTATATTGATAAACCTTCTGGATAGTTTGCCATGCACTTTCACTTCTACTCAGGCATTTCATCTTTATAACAGCTATGTTAGGCAGATGGAGCAAAACAGCCACACATAGCTAGTGTACAAAAGATGTTGAGACCTGTCATTCCCATTATATATTACTACTCTTCTCATACTAATTGCTTGTAAATAAATCATTATTTTTTGTAATCCATAGAGAAAAATAGAATTTGAAAAGGTAGCATGTAGAATTGCATAGGGGGATGTTTTCTTACCCTAAATCAAAGCAAACCATTTCAAACCTTAAGAAAATTCAATAAGTATAATTTATCACATTACCAATTTAAAAATTTAATAATAATCTCAATAGATACAGAAAAAATCTCAGTGAAATTTAAAACTCTTTATGATAAGTTTTAACAAACTAAAATTAGGAAAGAACTGTTTAACATAATAAAAGATGACTTTAAAAGCTGTCATTATTTGAAAACATTATTTGTACATAGAAAATTCAAAGAATTCTACAGATAAACTGCTAGAATTAATCAATGAATTTGTGGGACCAGCAGATGGAGTAATGGTTATATCACTGGACTCCCATATAGTCAAATGTGGTTTAAGTACTGGATCTGGCGCCTTACAGAACATGCCAGGCACGTGTGCATGCCAAAAATCGCCAGAGGGGAATGGAGGGGAAGGGACTGTGGCATGGCCATCCCCTGTAGGGGGGTGATTTCTCATTTTCTGTCTCTGTCTCTTTCTGTCTCTCTGGCAAGTATACATACCCTAGAGCAAAAATCTCTAAAACGTAAATAAAAATAAATGAATTGTAAGTCAATATATATGAGCTTAAAACTAGTATTTTTATATATTAGGTCATCAGGAAAGTAGTGACATATTTTTTCTGTTTTTCTATGCAAAAATGCATCATGACTTCCCTGACGATCTGATACTAACTATAATTAGAAAATAAAATCTTAAAATGGATACTATTTACAATAGAATAATTATATAACTAACAAAAGATATATAAGGCTTTTTTTTTTTTGATAGAACTACAAAATAGGGTCAGTCCACACGCATGGTGTAGTGATTGAGACAGCTGGGTCCCACATGGCCAACTATGTGGTTTGAGTCCCAGACCTGGCAGTAGGGTACATGTGCATGTGTGCCCAAAGTCCTAAAGAGAGGAGAGATGATGGAGATGGGATTGTGCCATAACTATTCCCTATGGAATTCATTTATAAAATGTTATCAGTCCTTATAACTAAGTATGTGGGTTGTATCACAATTAAATATTTTTTATAAAATGAGATTAAGATAGACTAAGTAGGTAGAAAACACATTTGCCACAACCTTTTACAAATAATATATGCCAAATGCAAATATTTTGCATCTCTTTTTTTATTGAAAGGAATAAAAGTGAACTTTGAATATATATTTTGGATTTGAGAAAGTACAATCAAATTTCTTTACACATTATTCAGATATTCAGTTTTGACAAGTACATTCTCCTTGTATTATGTATATACATGTAAAGCTGTACGATTATCTAAGAAGCCTGGCAACCTGTTTATATATATATTTGCAATAGATGATTAATATTCTTTAAAATTTAAGAAACTCATTTACCCATAATTTCTTAGCCTGTCAAAAGCTATACTGTAGGTATTGTATCAACAGCCACACTTGAGTCCTACCTGTAATAACTAAATCTGACATGCAAAGAAGGATAGGCTGGACCAGGCTGCCAACTTAATGAAGAACAACCACATGACTGTGCCACAGACACACCGGCTGGTGGGTCAGAAATAAATGTGCGGACTTGGATCCAGAGCAGCTATAAGGAAAAAGCAAGACCTTTATAACAGGCAGGGAGATCTTGTTTTTTTGTGGTGTTTTGTATAGTTTTTGCTTTCCACAGTTTCCCTGGCACAAATAATATCTCTAGCAGAAGTTTTCAAATCCTAGATCAAATTCTTACTAATTAAACAGAAAGTTTCAATGTGCACACTTCTCAAACAAAATCATTTGCATGGTTAGCTAATCAGTTAATCCTATAAAAGTTATTTCCTAGAGAGATTTTTATACCTAACAGAATAGGCAGTTCATAACACACTGAAGCACATATTTCATTGAGATGGATAAACACGAGACTGTCGAAGTTTTCTCACTGACTTATCAAGAAACCTTTAAAATGTAGTCAACAAACTGTCAAGTGAGTGAATAAATTTATTTCAAAGGAGAGATGATGTCTATGATATGTGTTATAATTAACATCAACAGAAATTCAGTTAGAAGATCATGGCATAGTGTTCAGACACGTGTTTCCAGACATGCTACAAGTCATTTCATGTATTGTTAGAAAGTAAACGTTATATGCAAAATGAATGAATTATTGAATAGTTTTTAAAAATTTATTTGCCAATAAACTTGTTGCAGAAGGGTTATAATATTTAATTAAAGTTAGTTTATTTTTTAAGAGATTTTTCCTTAGGGTGCATGCACTCACCAGAGAGAGAGACAGACAGAAACAGTGAGAGAGAAAGTGAGAAATCACCCCCAAGAAGGATGACCATGCTGCAATCCCTTCTTCTTCATCCTGCTCCCAGGATCTTGGACATGCACACACGTGTGCCAAGCGTGAGTTTCAAGCCACCAGTCCAGGGCTCAGTCTCGGTCAGCCAATGTGGGAGTCCAGTGACATAAAACCCCATTGGCATCTGCTAGCTCAGTGAGTTTAATGCAATATTTTGTTAGTATTGTATGTCTTATACCTGACACAATATCTGGGTCACCATAATAGTTTTATATAGTTGCACTAATAAGTTACAACAAATTTAAGTGGCTTAAAACAGCACAAAATTATCTTACAGCTCGGTAGGTCAAACATCTGACCTGGGTCTTACTGGGTTAAAATCAAGTTGTTGGCACGATTGTTTCCTTTTGCAGTCTCAGGGACAGACAGAAACAGTGAGAGAGAAAGTGAGAAATCACCCCCAAGAAGGATGACCATGCTGCAATCCCTTCTTCTTCATCCTGCTCCCAGGATCTTGGACATGCACACACGTGTGCCAAGCGTGAGTTTCAAGCCACCAGTCCAGGGCTCAGTCTCGGTCAGCCAATGTGGGAGTCCAGTGACATAAAACCCCATTGGCATCTGCTAGCTCAGTGAGTTTAATGCAATATTTTGTTAGTATTGTATGTCTTATACCTGACACAATATCTGGGTCACCATAATAGTTTTATATAGTTGCACTAATAAGTTACAACAAATTTAAGTGGCTTAAAACAGCACAAAATTATCTTACAGCTCGGTAGGTCAAACATCTGACCTGGGTCTTACTGGGTTAAAATCAAGTTGTTGGCACGATTGTTTCCTTTTGCAGTCTCAGGAAGTGTCTGTTTCCTGGCTCATTTGAATCATAGGCAGAATTGTTTCTTGCAATACTTAGAAGCAGGAATCTGTTTTCTTGCTGGATGTCAGTTGGGGGCCATTTATAGCTTCTAGAGGCCACCTGTGTTTCTTGGCTTATTGGTTTCATCTTCTATTTTCAGAGCAAAGGGAATATGTGGGATTCAGATCCATTTTAACACCTCAAATCTCGGGTTTCTTGTTTTGTATCTCTGAACTTCAGGGATTCTCCTGTCTTAAGAACTCATATGATTAGCTAGCCCCAGATAATTTAGAATAATCTCTTCATCTTAAATCTGTAATTTTAGCAAAGCCCCGTTTGCCATGTGAAATAGCATACTCACAGGCTCTAGGGATTAGGGTTTTAACAGTTATCCTTGAGAATTCCCAGGAGTACAACTTTTGGTCAGCTTGGTGGCAAAGAGGTAACACACTATTCAAATGACTCTGGATCCATATATAAAATCCCAGGTTCAGTTCCCCAGTTGACCTGTACACACTGTGAACCAGGGTGTGGGTGTCTATAAAACTGGCTAGTTGAGACGGCAGGGCAGGATGGGGAGGATCATGGCAAGAGGTCTGTTGAGGATGCTTGTCTTTCTGTCCCTCACTCTCATGAAATAATAGATAAGCTTTAAAACAAAGGACACAGCATCCAAAGGGCTAACTTGATTGCAAATGCCAGGAAGACTGAATGACTTGCCTGTACTTTCAGTCAGTGTCCAGGAGTATTATTCAAAGTCAAGCTCACAAGTATCAATTTGAGTGAGTCCAAGTTTCAGCACCTGACCAAATACAAACAGGTTTCCATGTGAGGGCTGTCCTAGGGTCAATCATTGCTCTGAGATCCGAGAAAGGCAAAAACGAGGTGATACTTAAGAGTTCTGGAGTAGATGTAGCATTTAATTACAGAAGCCTTGCTCTTTCTTCCTTTCGTTTCTTGGAAAAATTACAAGAAGAAGGAAAATAGATGTGATATTAGCAGGGGCACAGTGGTAAGAAGTGGCACTTCTGATGACCTGGGACAAAGAAAGGCAGACTTCTTCAAAATTATCATTTCTTCTCTTATCCAAAGAAAGATCACTGTGTAAAGTATTGTTTCAATTTAAGACATTTTTTACTTCTCCATATTTAACTCATTGAAATATATAGGATATTTATTTTCTCTTTGTTCAAAAATATTTGGTGCAAGGTCATTTGAATACTGCTTTTGTATTCTTATTTACTATGTTCATTTTTCTTAAAGTGTTTATCTGCAACTGTGAAGATACGATGTAATTTTTTTAAAAAATCAACTATAGTTATGTCATGTGAAACTGCCTTACTATTTTTTTTAAAATTTAATCTCCTGAGTTGTGAGAATACGGCTTAGCAAAGTGTTTAAAGGCAGCAAAGCAGGTAGTTTAGATTTCTGTTAGTCTTCCAGGGAAAACCTACACGTAAACTGGAATATAACACAGAGAGATTATACAGTAAAATGCTTTTGCAAACTAAGATTTAAAGAACTGGCTGGAAACCTTATTATTTCTCTCAGTCAAAATGTAAATGGATAAATTCCTATGTTTTTATGTTGTAAAAATGAATTGTGAAATCCTTCTCTGCAGATAAACACACACACAAGGCCCAACTGTGATGGCACAAGTGGGAGGGTGCCATCAAGCCGTGGCTGAGGCTTCATTGGACACTCAGGTTTGGTTCCCTGCTTAACCTAAACAGGCCAGGTGCTTTTGCCCATACCTGTGGTTCTGGTTGACTGAAAGGCTGGGGTGTGAGTATCAAGACATGGTGACATGATAAGATCCTGTCAAGAAATACTCCTCTTTCTCTCTCTTTATTCATTTAAGAACACTTGGCTGAAGTGAATATTATTTTGTTTTCAAGAAAAGCAGTTTTAACTTTAGTAAATCAAAGAAGTGCTAAGGAACGTTGCTTAAAATTAAATCCAGGAAACAGGTTAGGATTCTGTTCAAATAGCAGGTACATGAACCTATCGACAGCTCAAGACAGGACAAAAATCTTTAAAACCAGACAACAAAGCCTAGAAGAAAATCAGCAATATTTTAGTCAAAAATTGCTATTTTAGTCATAAAATGCTATTTCACTAGTTCAGTCTCATGTACTTTATCTTCTGTTGTGGTTTGATCTTCCTGATTGACTTCTGGAATATAATATTCAACTCCAGATTTGTCCCTATGATTAAGTTGGTCATTTTCTTAGTTTTTGAACTCTTTATTTCTGTGTGTCGGTATTTAATATTCCTGATATAACACCCCCTTGAGAACTTCTTGGGAATCTGGTCTGATGCTGGTAAATTCTTTCATGTTTTGTTTATCTAAGAATGTTCTTGTCTTGTCTTCCCATATGAAGGATAATCTTGCTGGGTAAAGTATTCTTGGTTGAAATTGCTTTTCCCTTAACACTTTGACTATATTTTCCCATTCTTTCCTCGCTCACATTGTTTCTGATGAGAGGTCTGTTGTTAGCCTGATGGGATGTCCTTTGTAGGTAACTTGCCGTTATTCTCTTGCCAGTCTTAGTATCTTGTCTTTGTCTGTGGTTTTGGTTATTCTGGCTACAACATGTCTTGGAAAGGATCTTCTTAGATTGATTCTATTTGAAGTCCTTTTTATTTCTTGAGATTGGATCTTCGAGTGCCTCTCTAGGTTTGGAAAGTTTTCTTGCAGGATTTCAATGCCCTTATGAGTCTTTGCCTTCTGGGATACCAGTTATCCGGATGTTTGATGGTATTCAGTATTTCTTGTATATTATTCTATTTTTTTTGGGGGGGGGCAATTTTCTCAGTTGTCATGGTGGATTTTTATACACCAGAAATTTTCTCTTCTACATCTGAGATTCTATTTTCTGTATGATCTAGTCTGCTATTAACACTTTCAAAGGAGATTTTGACTTCCTGTATTAGAGCCCTCATCTCTAATAGGTCCATTTGATTCTTTTTTAAAGTGTGTAATTCCTGGGACCAGCAGTTAGCATAATA
>NW_006159775.1:3616098-3626863 GCF_000334495.1 Tupaia belangeri chinensis
CCACAGTTTGCGTCCCGGACCCGGTGGCTTAAAACTCACGGTGGGCACTGTGCTTGCATGCCCAAGATCCCGAGAGAAGAATGGAGGAGAAGGGATTGCAGTGTGGCCATCCCCCCTGGGGGGCGATTTCTCGCTTTCTGTCTCTCTGTCTCTCTCAGTCTGTCTGGCCAGCGCACACGCCCTATAGCAAAAACCTCTCAAAAAAAAAAAAGTGTGTAATTCCTCTTTTAGATCTTCCAAGTATTTCCTCATCTCCTGGAACTCGTCACTCGTCATCTTCTTTCTCCTTTCTTTTCTGCTGTTCATTGTCTCCCTTCTCTTCCATGTCTGTTAGCTTCGCCATTATGAATATTCTAAATTCTTTATCAGACATTTCCATGATTTCCACTGAACTGTCTGTGGATGAAGAGGAGCTATTTTTTCCCTTGGAGGAGAGGTATTTTCTTGCATTCCCACATTTCTTGTAGCCCTGTGGTGATTTCTAGTCATCTGATGGATGATGTGTTTCTTCTTAAACTTGAAGTTCAATCTGAGTATTCAGGAGCATGCCGAAAAAAGGTGATCTGTTATCTTTTGGCAATTCAGTTTTGATCCCACTTGAGTTTATGGACTGGAGGCTGAATTATCAGTAGAAAATCTTCATTTCTCTTTTTTCCCTGAAATCACTAGTTCTCAGGAGCCATCTGAAATGAATGTTTTGTAAAAAGAATTCATGAATGTTTAAACAACACATTTCCTTTGTACTGGTGCCTCTGTGCTCAAGAAGACATAAATATGGGACTAGCAGTTAATGTAATAGCTATGTCACTGAACTCTCATGTAGCCGACCGTGTTTCGAGTCCCAGACCTGGTGGGTTAAATTCATGCCAGGTACTTGTGCATGTGTGCCCGAGATCCCAAGAGGAGAATGAAGGAGAAGGGATTGTGGCATGGCCATCCCCCCGAGGGTGATTTCTCACTTTATATCTCTCTGTCTTTCTTTGTCTTTCTGGAGAGCGCACATGCCATATAGCAAAAACCTCTCCAAAAAAAAGAGAAGACATAAGTATTATGCATTTTCACTCATGTATTTAATTGCTCAGTAAGGTTTATTGAGAGACTACTATATACAAATCATAAAAGCAAAAAGATATCCAGAAGGTTCACAGAAACAGGGATATTAATTAAGTATAGATTGTACCTTATTTAGTACCAGCTTTTCTTTTTTTCTTTTTTGGAGAGGTTTTTGCTATAGGGAGCGTGCGCTTATCAGAAAGACAGAGAGAGACAGAGAGATAGAAAGCGAGAAATCGCCCCTCGAGGGGATGGTCAATTCCTTTTCCTCCATTCTTCTCTTGGGATCTCAAGCACACATCCACATGCACCTGGCATGAGTTTAAGCCACCAGGTCTATTACATGGGAGTTCAGCAACATAGCCATTATGCTAACTGCTAGTCCCTAATGCCAGCTTTTCTAAGAAACATTAAAAATGCTAATCTTTACATGTTTCACTACATAATAATATATATGCACAGTATTTGCAATCAATTAGGTAATGCTTCCCAATAACAAATACCTTATTATAAATGCCACTTCTATTGCTTTGGTTCCTGTATCCCTCATACAAAATTCTAACTTCTTTTGCTTCTTTTCAGTTTCGGGGCTCTCTTTATATCTGTCAGTAGGTTAAAAACAGGGCCAGCCATGGAGATATAGCAGTAGGATGCCTCTGCAAGCCTGGAGCTGCATGGGAGGCCCAGGTCTGTTTCCTGGACTAGTCTAAGCTGGCCAGATGCATAGAATGCACCTGCGATTCTAACTGGAGAGCTGGGGCAGGAGGATCACAACATGACAAAATAAATATAACAAAATAATATTCCTTTCTCCTCTCTGTTTTTCTCCTCCATAATATATGTACATATATATTGTCTATCTATGTGTATATATTTAACTACTTACTTAGATACTCTGATTACACTGGAAGTATTCTTGTACTTCCCTGCTGGATGGAAACAGAAGTATACAATATCTTTAACCTTTCAGGTAGACCAGAATTTCTTAGTTTTATACATTTGTGATCATAATTGTCCAAATGAACATCTGGTCAACATAAAAGAAGGCAGTCATATAATTGTACAGTATCCATCGCCTCCTTCTTCTCCCTTTCCACTGTATTAGATTTTCATCTTGTGTCTTATTTTGTGGATTATTCTTTATTTTCCATCATTTTTAATTATTTGACACATTTTTCTTTCCAAACTACAATGTGGGAAGAAGTGAATTGGACAGAATAGAGAGTTGAGGTAATAGTGGAAGAGAAAATGACATCTTCAGGAGAGATATGTAACACCAAGAACTTTAGTTGTTTCATGCCTGACAAAGATAACAAGAGGGGAGAAAGTGAATAAGAGAAATAAACAAGAAGATGAAGAAAAGCAAAGATGAGAAGAGGAAAAGAAAGCATCGAGAGAAATGCCTGTGACTCTGGTAAGTAGTTACAATGGCAGATTTCTTCTAGCCTTCCTTGTCTCTGTCCATGGCTAGTTGATAGAATACATATGAGCTTGTGGTCCTTGGGGGACTTATTTCTTCAGAGCTGCTGCTTCTTGTTTCTCTCTAATCATCCATTGGTACTTTACCTCGTGTGCTGAGTTATGCAATATTTACCACTCTTTTTCTGTCATCTCCACTATATTTTAAAGATAATTGGTGTTGCTGTGATGCTTGTCTAGACAATTTCTTCTAATCACTCTATAGTCCTTCATAATCGATGACCACCATGCTTTACCTAGCCATTATGCAAGCAGATACCCATGTTGCCTGCAAAATTAAGCTTCATCTTGGCAACATAATGTTAGTTCTGACTCCCAAACAAGTTACAAGAGTAGAAAAATGAGTAGACTTCTAGCTTCTTATAATTCAAGACCTGAAGCAAAAATGTAATTAAGGAAGGTATAGGATAGATTTAGTTGGACATGATTTATCATATTTTAACAGCTTAACTCTCAGCAAAGTTATCGAGATCATTTTCACAGTACTTGAAAAGCTCACAAACTTCTTTGTGTGTGTGTGTGTGTGTGTGTGTGTGTGTGTGTGTTTTAGAGACTTGAAGACATTTTTGAAGTTACTATTGATTGGATACACCTCCTTAGTATATATCTCTGCTGGAAAAATGAAAATGCATTCCATCAGTCCTTCTTGATGCATAGGCATAAGTACAACCCAAATAGATCTTGAATGAGGAACTTTATTGTGCATGATACAAATACATTAATTAAGGGTCTAGAGAGGGGGTCAGCAAACTTTTTTTGTAAAGGGACAGACAGTAAATCTTTTAGACTTTGCAGCCTACTCAATAGCAATTACTTAACTGTAGAGTAAAATTAGCCACAGAAAATATGTAAGCTAATGGGTTGGATGGTGCTCCAGTAATACGTATTTTTAGAAGCTGTCAGTGGATTAGATTTGGCTGAGGAGCCACAGCTCACTGACCCCTAATATAGAAAAAAAAAATATATATATATATACACACACCCATATACATATATATATATGGGTGTGTGTATATATGTGTGTGTTTGTATATATATATGTGTGTGTGTGTGTGTGTGTGTGTGTATGTGTGTATATATATATATATATAAAGGTAAATACCTATAGAAAGTTACCTTAGATCTTTAGATCCTGTTTCTGCTTGAGATACACTGCAGGGTCTGGACAGTGCTACAATGTGAATAACAGATCAGGGTAGATGCTCAGGATCTCTTTTGTCCCAATTAGAAGAATATCTGGGAGTAGCAAAAGAGAAACGTCATTAGTAATAATTTCACCCGTAAGAATATTTTAGTGGACCACAAATTATTTATTGAACTTCTCTTACTTGGCATCTCTATGACACCAGACCTAATCTTTTCCGTCTGCATTCCTAAGGAAAACACACTGTGACTTTTTATTTTTTAAATGTAGGACTCTTCTCTACAAGTATCCAGTTTACTTTGAGCGACTGATGTGATTCTCTACATATTCGAGAATGAAAGCATTCTCATACATCAGTCTAGAATCTTACAGACCCTATGATTCATACCCTTCATACCCAAAGTTAGGAGGTGAAGTAAACCCTGAAAGTGGATTGGACTCAAATCAGAGCAGACTCTAGGCCCAATGCTGGTCTCTTTGCGTGCATACTCAGACCAGAAATTGACCTCCATTCCCTGGCCTCCATTTTTTCATTGTAGATGTAGGAATTTTTAAAAATCTATTTCTAAGAGACTTGCAACAAATTGTTAATACTATTTCTGGATTTTAAAAAATGACAGTGGTGGGTCAGCAGGTGGCATGGTGGTAAAATGCTGGATTCTCACATGGCCAACACTGGTTTGAGTCCTGGAGCTGGACACGTGTGCATGCATGTGCAAAATTCAGAGAAAAGAATGAAGGAGAAGCAGTTGTGGCATAGTCATCCTCCCTGGAGGTTGATTTTCCACTCTCCTTCTTTCTGTCTCTGTCTTTCTGGCAAGCACATGTGCCTTATGGAAAAACAAACAAACAACAACAAAACAGTGGTTGTGAAGAGGAGAGGCTTAAATTTTACACTTTATGTATCTCTTTGTTCTATTCTATGATTATTAGCATGTAATTATTATATCAAGTGTATTTCCAGCAAATATGAGATCAAGTTACCTGACTACATCAATAGCAATTTACAAAATATCATGTATTTTAATTTTTCAAAGAGTTTACTTATTTATGCCCTCGTATATGTCCTGAAAGCCCCGCACCAGCTTTCCTCTCACTCGTTGTGAAGTTTCTAGGTACTGTTCTTACAGTTTCTGCATTTATGTGGTACATTATTACTTTATGATAGAAGCAGTTGTGGCATAGTCATCCTCCCTGGAGGTTGATTTTCCACTCTCCTTCTTTCTGTCTCTGTCTTTCTGGCAAGCACATGTGCCTTATGGAAAAACAAACAAACAACAACAAAACAGTGGTTGTGAAGAGGAGAGGCTTAAATTTTACACTTTATGTATCTCTTTGTTCTATTCTATGATTATTAGCATGTAATTATTATATCAAGTGTATTTCCAGCAAATATGAGATCAAGTTACCTGACTACATCAATAGCAATTTACAAAATATCATGTATTTTAATTTTTCAAAGAGTTTACTTATTTATGCCCTCGTATATGTCCTGAAAGCCCCGCACCAGCTTTCCTCTCACTCGTTGTGAAGTTTCTAGGTACTGTTCTTACAGTTTCTGCATTTATGTGGTACATTATTACTTTATGATAAAGTTAGTTGATAATTCCTTAACTCTTTTTGCTGATGACCTTTTAAAGCTGCATAATTAGAATAAGTTGTGGTTATTGTATTGAAATCTGTATCCCATGGGCCAACAAGGCAGCACATTAATTCTCTGCATCACCCATTCGGTGTGCAGTGCCATCAGCACAAAGATATTATTCTTTGTAATTACATAAAGAAAGGGTCTATTTAGTGTTAACTGACCTTTCTGTGACTGATCAGCCTTTTCCACCAGTGAAGTAGAAATGTATGTCATTAAAATGTGAGTAAATAGGAAACCTTTCTAGATCTTAAACTGTTCAAATCAGGAAGTGCGCACGAAGAGGAAACGGCTGTTCAGCATTTCACATGATACTGTGAAAAGAGGAGCAGACTTTTAAAATGTATTTTAAAGTACCCGGAGATTGAAAAACAGTATACTGCGGTGTAGACATATTCAATGAAGAAGCAATATGCAAAAATGTTTCTGTTTAACAGTTAATATTGGAGGGGAACCATATTTGACCCCAAAATATATTTAGGATTAAAATGTAAAGTTTATTTAATGGCTAATAAATAGGTTAGAGGAATTAGTATGGTGACTGCTACTTACTGAGGACATACAGTAAGTCACAGATTATTGTGATGCATGTTCTTTGAGTAATGTAACTATTTAAATGATGTATTCTAACTTGGAAAAAATCATTGTGGGTATGGATTAGGTTACACCAGTTTTTACTCTTTTTCTTATTGCAGTTTGTTTCTTTAATATGTTGAGCCAGACACTCTGAGAAAACAAATTAAATGGAAGAAATTAGACAAAATAGCCATTCAATAGGTAATGTAAGTGACATTTGTGTAGGTTTTTCTTAAGGTCATTTAGTAAAAGGAATACTACAGTAAACATGGAAGTAAATGTCCTTTTTTTTTTTCTTTTGGAACACACACACAACTACGTTAATCAGGTACTTTTAAATATTTAACAAGCCAGATTTTCCCTGACAAGGCCATACATATGTAACTACATATATGAAATATAAGAAATCTGTTCCCTCAGTCTTCCCTGAAATTCTGCTTATCAGTTTCACTGGAAATAATCTCTCATGGAACCACCATCATTATTAGCAGGTGTCTTGTATACTTCTTCATCTGTAATGTACTTAATATAATTAGCTTTGTGAGTGCCACAATTCTTTTATTTGTTTGCAACCTCCTTCAGTTCTGAAATTGTGGAGTTTTTCATGCTAGTATGAAAACTCCCTGGGGGACCAGTAGTTGGCCTAAAAGCTATGTCACTGGACTCCCATGTAGTTGACAGTGGTTCGAGTCCCGGACCTGGTGACTTGAACTCATGCCCGGCACGTGTGCGTTCATTTCCAAGATCCAAAGAGAAGAATGGAGGAGAAAGGGATTTTGGCGTGGCCATCCCCCCTCGGTGTGTGTGTGTGTGTGTGTGTGTGTGTGTGTGTGTGATTTCTTGCTCACTGTCTCTGTCTGTCTTTCTGGTGAGCGCACATGCCCTATAACAAAAACCTCTCTTATTAAAAAGAAAAATCCCTGGCCAAATATGTACAATAAACAAAGACTTTAAAAACAAGGAACAGATTTAACACACAGTATTCATAAAATCTCAATCTCTTCTGAGAGGCAATGTTACAGTGTCCAGTAGTAAACTATAAATAAATTAAAAGTAGCTCAATTTTTAACCCAGTCAAAGAGCTAAGATAAGGAGTCCTGTGTGTAGCCATCTTAGGGTACCAGGGTAGGGTAGATGAAGAAAGTATCCCCTTGACTCTGGCAGAAACAGGGTTCACTGGTCAGCTAGAGTGTGACAGGCTTTTACAAACCTGTGCCATAAAGAGGCTATCTGGCCTCTTACAATGCCTCACCGTGCCTTGTATATACCAGATTTCCAGTAAGTATTTTTGGATAAATGAGTGGATGGAGATCATTTTGTCAACATAATACATGGAGTTTGAGGCATGTAACAGCCTTGACACAGAAAACTGAGTTGTTCATTTACTAATCAAGAGTGTTCTTTTAAGACTAATTACTGGAGGACTAGCCTTGGACAAGAGACTGGTTTCCATGGCAGCACAGACAAGGAAGTGGGTCCTGGGAGAGTTAAAACAGTTATTTGCTCCTTTGAGGCTTCAGGGTATCGACACATATCACTCTTACAGACTTGCTCCTTGGAACCACTGGGGAGAACTCTTGCTTTCTGTGGTAATTGGTACATAGATTTTAACAGAGCAGCAATGCAAAGATATCGCTATGCACACAGTAGGTGATGCACTTGATAAAAATCTATGTTTTCTCCAGGTCTGTACTTTCACATAATGGGCATATATTGTAAGTATTTGTAAACATCACACTAAATGATTTAAATCAAAGGCAATTCTTCTGCAGGCACAGTGTTCACAGAGACTTGAAGGCCTCTTGTCTAGGTTATTCTAAAGTCTATCCCTGACACTGTGGTGTATTCTATGAATCAGTTTTAGTATTGAGGCCTGTTTAATGACATCAAAGCATCACTGCACACAAAACTGCCAATCCAATGTGTGAGGCTGGCAGAACAGTGTCAAAGGCATGTCAGAGGACGATGGGGGCTTTAACAGTATGGGACCAATGGCATAGTACATGTGTACAGGATCATGTACTATTAAAACATTGGGGCTTGGAATCAAGCATTGGCTACGATGTTATGTGTCAGTAGGATGCTAAATAAGGGAGTGATATATTAGTGATATATCATGTATTAGTGATATTTTAAAATCAACATGGACTATGAAAGTCTAATTCATTAAGTCATAGGTAACCATAATCTAATAGCACTAAAGGGGCTAAGAAAACATTTCTTTTAACTAACTCCTCTAAATTTTGCTCAAATATAGACTGACCCATGTGGCTGGAAACTGATCCTTGCCAAATAAAACAAATTTTTCAATGTTCTAGTCACCAGTGTTTTCTTCTATGAAGCCTTTTCTGATCCTGCTTCTCTACCTTGTAAAATCGATTCTCTGTAACTTGAATAGACTTATTTATACTTCTGTCTTCTAGCTTGTAATCCTTGGTGAACAGAGACCATATTTTATCCTCTTGTTTAATCTGGTGTAACTGTAGAACTATACACATGGAGTAAACTTACTAAAGATTTGCTAAACAGATGATTTAATGAACAATAAATAAATAAATGGAAATATAGATGCACAAATGCTCTGGAGTAAGATTAATCAATAAATATAGCAATACAACTTTTGTTTTCTGGAGGTTCTGGCAGGAAATCCCTTTTCCTAACCATAGGCCTAAAGCAAGTGTGGTGTAATCTATGTAAGAATACAGACATGGCTGTAACAGCCAATAGAGTCCCAGCGAGATGCAAGAAAGCACAGCGCTCTCTGTATGAAACTTAATAACCAAGAATCAAGAGATGACAGACAGATCATCAGAAAAGATCAGCTGAGACAGCAACAGATAATTACAACAGTATGGACGGGAGAGTTAGAATTAGAATTGGGTCAAAAGATGACAAGTCTCTTACAATAGATAATTGAAAGAATGACCTAGCTCTTCTGCCTGGTGAACTGGATCCAAATACCTATATTAACCATAACTGAGAGCATAAATGACACTGTAAATTGATCACAGGCACCATGATGATCTCATTAACAGTAAGATATTTGTAAACAGCTTTGAAAATTTTCTATAAATGTACATAGAGTAAATATTTTAACTATTTATAGAATATTTGAATGCAGCTTTTTTCTTGCAGTCTCCTATGCTATTATATCATCTTAAAATTAAAAAAAAAAAAAGTTTAGGTGGACTTATACTCTCTCCAGAATAAGTTTCTCTGGCTAGAAAGCCACAGGTCTTGATGAGTAGCATCACTCTGTTAAATTTAGCAATAGTTCAGAGTTGTGCGGACGTTGGAGTAGAAGGTCTAGACACCCAGTCTCTCTAATGAATACATCAAGCCTAATTAAAACATAGAATATGGAAACGTGAAGATCAAAAAACATGAGACTGCTTAAATATAACCAACATGCCTGTACTGAGTAACAGCAGTAGCTTCCAAAAGGACCAAGTTCTAACTTCCTGTGGCAGCTCTTTATATGTATATCCGCAAGCAATGTATTAGCCAGATTATAAAAAAACCAATGTTTGGTGGAAATGGACTCAGAACAAGGGAATTCAGTTATTTCATTTGATTGTTTGATGTCATTAAGTCTTATGAAGACAGCACTACACAGTGTTGAAGATGCTGGCTTGTATCTGTAAAGGAAGTATATGGATTGGTTAAAAGTATGGGATCTGGAACCATTCTGTAGTATGTTAAAGTCCAGCTTCTCTTAATAATTGTGCAACCTTGCACAAGATACCTGGCATTTCCAATTATCTGGTCATATAACAGAAATCTCAACACTTCATGGAATTTTCTATGTATAGGAAATTCAGACAGGGCATTTGAGGCTTGTCTCTGTTTCACATTTTCTGAGCCATCGGCTGAAGTCTAGGATGGAAATGATTTTCAGATGATTTGCCCACTCACAACTGATACTGCTGACCTGAACTAGGTCTATTTGCTGGAACACCTACAAATAGCCCTTCCACATTGCATGGATTTCTCACAATATGGTGGTTGATTCTAAGGTTAATGTCCCCACAGAAAAGACCAGGAAGAAATGGCTTTCTATTAACTAGCCTGGGAAGTCACAGAATCCACTACATTCCATTAACTGGAAAAGCCACAAGTTTACCAAAGTTTAAGGGAGGGAGATACTGACTCCAACTTTTGACAGAGAGTAACAAGGTTCTGGAAAAATAAGTACAACTGAAAATATTTCTGGCTGTTTTTGGAAAATACAGTTTGCCTAACCTAACTTTGGTTTGTCATGCTCATCTGTTAAATGAGGACAATAATATTACATCTCACACAATTGTTGTAAGAATAAATGCAGTAACATTACCTTCTTAGACTAGTTCTTAGATGTAGTAAGCAATCGCTAATGTTAGTTGCTACTCTTATTCTGTCTTTTTATAACTTTCACTATTAAGCTAATATAATGCAATATAACAAATACTATAGTGGGATGAAATGCTTTCCAGAAGTAGGGAGGCTGAAGCTTTGAACCGAAGAATGTTTCCTGTTGATAGGCACTGACATGTCTGTGTTTCTCACTGTATTTTTTTGTTTTCATTCCTTACCAATCTCTTTTGCAGTAGCACTATTTTTTTTAAAAAAATTCTTATATCCAGTTACATAAAGATTTGCTATTCTGGGTGGTGGTCTTTCTCATAAAGGTGATTGTGTCAAAGTCAATTCTTATCTATTATATGTGGGACTGGTTCAAGTTCTGCTTTACTCTTAAGTTCTTGACTATATATCACAAGATGAAATATAAATATATATGCTCTATATGTTTGTCCAAAAATACTGTAGTTTTCTGATTGAAATTTCCTATGCCCCACTTTTTCAGTGGAAAGGAAAAAAAATAAAAAGAA
>NW_006159775.1:3627997-3698570 GCF_000334495.1 Tupaia belangeri chinensis
GAGAAAAATAAGCAAAAATAGGAAAAAATAGAGGAAGTCTTCAAAATGAAATCCATAGCTTAGAGAGTAGGAAAGGTCAAGTGAAAAAAAGGGTGGGGGACTACCTTTTGGATGTTTGGAACCTAATCTGCCATCACTTTTTATCTTTAGTTTTAATTGCTAGAAGGTGCATGTGCTCACCAAAGAGAAACAGAAATGGGGAGAAAGCACCTCCCACAGTGGGACATGGTTATGCTACAATCCTTTCTTTTGCATTTCTCCATCCTGTCTGAATTTTGGGCACACATACACATATACCTGGCCTGTTTTTCAAGTTGCCAGGTCCAGGATTAGGACAATAGTCAACCATGAATGATCCAGCTCCCTTAACCACTAAGTTATAGGGCTCTTTTTTTCTTTTTTTTAAATTTTATTTTAGTATTTCTGGTGACAAAGGAAGAAGACAGATCTTTCTTTAGCAATATTTCCTCAATGCTTTTGAGATTGTGGGATTATTAAATAACCCAAGAAAAATGCTACGTATAGTTTCAAAGAGTTTTACATATCTTGGGGACCAGCAGTTAGCATAGTGGCTATGTCACTGGACTCCCATGTAGTTGACCATGGTTCGCATCCTGGACCCAGTGGCTTGAAACTCAAGCCAGGCACGTGTGCGTGCGTGCCCAGGATCCCAAGAGGAGAATGGAGGAGAAGGGATTGTGGCATAGCCATCCCCCCTGGGGGGGTGATTTCTCGCTTTCTGTCTCTCTATCTTTCTCTGTCTGTCTGGCGAGCGCACAAGCCCTATAGCCAAAAAAAAAAAAAAAAAAAGATTTTTACATATCTTGTGAAAGTCAATAATATACCTCAAATAAAGATTTTTTGCTAAACATGTACAGTGTGGTCTATCCTTAGAATAACTTTCAGTGCAAAAACATATTATCTGAATTTTATTATGTATTTATGATCTTTACTTCTTAAGTAGCATAAATGAATGTGGTTCATTATAATATATAGTTATAGTGTCAATGGGTTATTTTTTAGAAGTGGAAAAATGAGTGGGTATAAAGTATAAAATACATGCATTTCCTAATTGATATTATGCATATTTATTCATTTGCTAAAAATCTGTGACATTAAGTAGTAATGCCAGTTCTACTGTGTGTAACGCATAAAAGTTCTTCAAAAAGTTCATGGAAAGCATATTATTTTTAAAATTATGCATATATTTCAAACATTTTTTGCACCAAAATACACTCATATTTTCATTTTATTTCTCACAGACTTTCTGAAGTCCTCTTATGTTGTAGGCATGAACAAAATGATAGTCTCAACCGTCATAAAATTTACAGTATAAATTTTGTTCATCCCTTATCATCTTTATTTTCTAATAAAATATTGGGATAAAAAGCCATCATATTTCCTAGTAACAAAGTTTAGCAAATAAATTGAAATAAAAATTGAAATAATAAAGAATAAGCCATCCTCGAGCTAAGTATTTTCCTTACTAAATTTTAGACAATATGGAAACAAATAACAGACACTTTTCACCTCTTTATCAAACTCTTTCTATCATCTTGATAATCATTAATAAAGAGAATTGAATAAATAATAAAAATCTAGGTTGGATAAAATATATACATTTATATACCCTGTGGATAAATCTAATATATATTGAAAACAAAAAAGATTCAGAATTTCACACATTTGTGTAATGTTAATGATTTTTCCTGCAAGACTACAGATCCTTTGAGGCTCACTCTCCTAGCTCAGAGTCTGGCATTATTTAGTAGTTACTAAATGAAAAATTTTGAATAAAACGAATGAAGGAATTAATAAAATAATTCTGCAAGCCAACTTAGAATGTAGTTATTTTACCCTAAAAGGTTGCAAAATTTTTATTAACAGTTTTAGAGCCCCCCAAATATATTCAGGTTCATATTTACCCAAGACTTTAGGAAAAAAGATCTGACTAAAAAGACTCAGTTAGATTTGAATTTAAAAGTTCCTGTAATCATCTTACTTATCTTGTTAGTTTTGGCTATAGTCTTTATTCTCACCCTTTTATTACATCTCCAACTTCCATTTTGGACATTTGCTAAATATGTTCTACTGCCATCCTTTCATGAGCTGTTCAAGTTTCAGTAGTGGTGGCGTCATTCCCCCCCGCACTCATTTCCACCAGTTTTTATCATTCTTGCTTTATTTCCATTGCATGTTATAATACTACTGGTCAAAATAAAATAAATCAGAGTCGTGAGATGAAACCATGGTTAAACATAGAAAAATTTCAAGTGTTAACAAAATACTATTATTTAAAATTTAAAAAATAAAACTTAAACTTTATTAAGCGTCTGACGGTCACTAACTCCCAGGAATTGGTAGTGAATTGTCAAATCCTTCTATACATTTTTAACTGGGAAAATGATAATGTAAACTATTATGATGTAGCAATGTTTTTAAGTTTAACTGGCATAATCATACAAATTAATTTCTTTGTACCTGATCTAATTATAGTATATATAGTGATAAGAACTGTTGTCATCCAGAATTAAAAATATATGCACTTAGAAATAAAACTGCATATTATACAGTAAGCAAAGCATAAATTACCAAATATTTCTCCAGTTAAGTTTCATTAAACAGATTTAATGCAAATCCACAACTTTCAGAGCATTCTTCTAAAATCAGATGTTTATAGAAGCTACATAGGACTTAAAAGAAAAATAACCAAAACATAGCATATCTTAGATATGAATTGTGCTTATGTTAGGTCAAGCAAACAAACATGGTTCCAGTACAACATGTGTTGATGTTCTATGGCAGGCCAACCTCGTGTCATAGGAGTAACACAACATTTTGCAATGCTGAAGTCTTATTATGGGAAGGTTCCCAGTTAATGCCCCGAGATCTCCCTGTACACACCAGGAGTGTCAGTGCCCAATGTCCTGACTGAGTGAGCAGGAGAATGAATTGAAATTTGAAGAGACTATTAGAGACTCTATTTTTAATTCTGGATAACAACAGTTATTATCACTATATATACTATAATTAAAGCAGGTACAAAGAAACTAATTTGTATGATTATACCAGTTAATCTTAAAAACATTGCTACATCATAATAGTTTACATTATCGTTTTCCCAGTTATAAATGTATAGAAGGATTTGACAGTTCACTGCCAATTCCTGGAAGTTAGTGACCATGAGATATGTAATAAAGTTTAAGTATTTTTTTTTAAATTTTAAATAATAGTATTCTGTTTACACTTGAAATTTTTTATGTATTTAACCATGGTTTCATCTCACAACTCTGATTCTGTCTTTCTCTGTCATTGAAGAAGTAAATAAATAAACTAAAAAATAATTTTTCTGAGTCAGTATCTTGAGCACTCGCTTTTACTATTTGTTTTAAAATATCAAAAATCTGGCCAACCAGGTAGAATAGTGCTTAAGGTGGCTGGATCCCATATGGCCGACTATGGGGGTCTGAATCCTAGACCTACCAGGGTGGGTATGTGTGCATGCCCAAAATACCAAGAGGAGAGAGGAGAGGAAGGGATTGCCACATGATCATCCCCCTGGGAGTGCTTTTTCACTATCTCTCTCCCACTCTCTCTGTCCATCTCTCTCCAGTAAGCACACATGTCCTATAGCAAGCTAATAAAAAAAAAAAAAAAGAAAGAAAATTAAAAATATAGAGTATCAGAAGACAAAAAAAAATATGCAATAAAAAAGTTTGGAAAAAAAGATTAAAAAGTATCATAGTCATCTTTTTAAAAGTATCCAGCAAAGAAAAGTGTTCATAGAACCTTGTGCTTCTAACAAAAGATAATTCTATGTGATTTTTAGACAAGTTTACTATTTACATAGAATTTTCTAAAGTTTTAAATTATGTGCCAGAATTAGGACAAGGGCATTTAAAGTGGATCTCAGTTCATCATTGTGACTTTTTGAAGAACAACTGTGACATAATATTAATCATTAGAAATCAATATGGATACCACGCTTTCAAGAGAAATATGCCTGTTGACCTTAATAAATCTTCCCGTGAATAAATACAGAAATATTTGCACAGTCAATTTTCTGCTGAATTACATTTTCTCTGTACACATCCTCATACTGCAATATATTTTTTTAACAACTTATACTATACCAAAGTTTTGGTGTGACGGCAATTGTCTCACACACACACACACAAAAGAAAAAAAAAAGACCACATTTTTTGTTGCTTCATGATGGCTATTTTTATATAAAGTAATGTTATCATTGTCATAACAGTCTTCATTTGTGTGTTTTGAAAACTTTTTCACTATTGTAAATAATATAATGAAATTTTTTTTCCACAAGATTTTCACGAGGAGTTACTAGATTAAGAGTTCGGAAATATTCAATGTTGTTGATATATTCCAAATATTTGGAAGAAATCAGATTACGTTTTTTGCACAATAAACATAAAAGTAATTCATGCATCTTATTTAAAATTATAGCTAGCCCAAATTTGCCAATTGGTAATAATAGAAACTCTTTTCCTAAAACTTTTATATTAGATTTGACATTTGTTTATGTAGTCCTAGAGCAGAGGGTACTATAAAATTCTCATTACTCACAGAAACAAATTTAACATTTAATATAACTAAACTATATTAATATCAAATAATGACTCTGGATGCTTCTAAGTGTTGTTTCTTATTTACCTTTTACTCTTTAACCCTTTATATTTTGAATGTTGTCTGAGTGCCAGCACTCTATACCTCTTGGACATCAGAGCCTGGGCTCTGAAATCTTCTACCTATTTGAGAGCTGGGGGTAAGGGAAAGGAAAAGAGGATGTGAAACTAGAAGAAAGCCACTGAGATGCTGAGTATAGGCTCCCTGGACTGGTAACTTCCCAAGGCATGATAGAGGGAAGTCCTGGAAAAGGGCAGTCTAAGTGGAGCAAAAGTTAGACAAACTCTGGGACCAGCAGTTAGTGTAATGGCTATGTCGCTGGACTCCCATGTAGTCAACCACGGTTCCCATCCCAGACCCGGTGGCTTAAAACTCACGCCGGGCACGTGTGCCTGCGTGCCCAAAATCCCAAGAGGAGAATGGAGGAGAAGGGATTGAGGCATGGCCATCCCTCATGGAGTGGGGGTGGGGTGGGGTGATTCCTTGCTTTCTGTCTCTGTCTCTGTCTGGCGAGCACATGTGCCCTATAGCAAAAAGCTCTCAAAAAAAAAAAAAAAAGTTAGACAAACTCTGATGAATTACACACCAGTGTTGCAAAAAGCAAAAGCAACCTGCATCAAAAATG
Organism: Tupaia belangeri chinensis; assembly: GCF_000334495.1. NCBI lineage: Eukaryota > Metazoa > Chordata > Mammalia > Scandentia > Tupaiidae > Tupaia > Tupaia belangeri. The sequence goes on from NW_006159775.1 coordinate 3,633,270, forward strand.
AAAACTACTGGGCTGTCCCCATAGATTAGTGGTTAAGTTCTGTGCATTGGGAGCTCAGTCATGGCTTACCATATATTGAATCCTGGTCCCTGCACCTTGAAAAACATACCAGGCACAAGTGTGTGGATGACTAAAATCCCAATTGGAAAGAGAATTGGAGGAAAAGGGATTGGGGCATGACTATGCCCCTCTGGAGCTGCCTTTTTAATGTCTCCCTTTCTCTCTCCTTCTGACTAGTGCACATGCCCTCTGACAATTATTTTTTAAAAAGTATGAAATCCAAGGAGGATATTGGTGTCAGGGGAAGCATTTATTTGAAATGTTGTTGGTTTTTAGCCATATAAAGTAGAACATGTTGAGATAATTCAAAAGATGTTAAAAAAATCAAATAAATTAAAATGCTTTTAATTACCTGTGTGTGTATATATATTTATTTATCTTCTAGAAATTGGAAGATGATTCACTGGAAGAAAATCGACGTTTAGCACAAGAGTATCAGAAGATGCAATTTGCTTTCCTAAGAGAAAAGAACAATTATTTCAGTCTCTTTGATAGAAATCTATCATTTGAAGCCTCAATTAGAGACAAGAAACAGGTAATGGTTTTCATAATTTTTAAAAAAATAATTATTTCCTTCACATATGCCCCACACATAGTAAAAAGTAGTTAAGTTTTGGAGTCTCCAATCTGATGACACAAAGTATCATGTTTTACTTCTGGAAAGTTTTGCTATATATTTATATTATCCTTTGGAAATAGAATTGTTTTAAAGTTTACTATGTATTCCATGAGATAGACAAAGAGAGTGAAAGAGAGAAAGAGAGAGGGACATGCCAACTTGGTCTCCAGGCCATAATCTATCCCTTGACCCAGTCAACCAGGATGGCAAACATGCATGTACATGTTTGGCTACATGGAGACCTTCTGAAGCAAACCTGGGGTCCACCCAAGTGGCCTCCAGACCCTGGAGGATGCCACCACATCTGGCCTTGAAATTGAAATTTGAAAGAATATTTGAAAAATAAATTACAATGGCCAGGAATATCATGTTTCTTTGGTTTATAAATTTAAATATTTATCATAGACTTCAAATTTCAATTCTAACTGTAGGTGACTTCCCATGGTAAACATCTAAGTCTTCCTCCTGGTATATAAGCTCCAAACCCCAGGTTTGCTTCTCTTATTAGATACAGTGATTGATTAGAAACTGAAAAACATCTGATCCTCAGGTTGCTGGAAATCACTGGGAATTCTGAATATATATTATAAAATCTGTAACGGTGAAACTAAAATAAACTATGCAGTCAATCAAAAAGGAGCAAAATCTCCATTACTAGAGTGTTAAGATATGGCCACTTCCTCTATAGTCTCCAGGCTCCAGATACTTTTTTTTTTTTTTTTTGAGAGGTTTTTGCTACAGGGTACATGCACTCACCAGAAAGACAGAGAGAGACAGAGAGACAGAAAGTGAGAAATCACCCCCCAGGGAGGACGACCATGCCACAATCCCTTCTCCTCTGTTCTCCTCTTGGGATCTTGTGCCACTAGGTCTGGGACTCAAACTATGTTTGACTACATGGGAATCCAGTGACATAGCCATTACGTCAACTGCTGGTCCCATTCTCCAGATACTTAATGACAGGGAAATTTATTTTTTGATTCTTTGCCTCCATGATTTGAATTTCCGAAAGTAACAGCATAATTACTTAACAATGCATCTAGCTAAACTGTTAAAAGTATTTCTTTTTCTTATTGGCATTGCCCATAATATTCTTGTTACATAAACTATAATTTAGAATTTTAGTATTATACTTGTCTCTCAGTATTATGGAAAATTGGGAAGGCAAAAGCTCAGTGATTTGAGGTAATAATTTATCCTTTTCTATTTCTGTCTTCCCTTCTATAAAATAATATTTACCTCACAGACTAATTGGTAATGAATACAAAGGAAACATTCATTGTTACTTTGAAAATAAAGAAAGGCTTTCCCACTGTAAATAACTATTACATAACTTGATAGGCTACTTGTAAACTTCCCCATGTTTTCTATCCATCTACTCTCATGGGCATTAAGGCTTCTGAATACATTGAGAAAGTGAAATGCACATTTTTCTCTCAAAATTTGTATTGGAAAAGTATATATATGGAGATAGATCAAGGAAAAATTGCTTTTGGGAAAGAATTGATAATATAACGATCTGCCAACATCTAAGTGTACTCATGCTACTGGGCAGGATTCAAAGAAAGGACATCTATACATTCATGGGGTACTTGTCCAACTATTTCATGCACATAATATTTTTATTGAGATCAACCATGGTGCATTTGTTGCTGATGACTGAGGAGAAAATTGTAAATGGTTACATTGTACGTTCTTTTCTAATTTGGGAGAAAACAAAAATAAATTCTGTGTATACTTATTATTAGCTTGTACCAAATCCTTTGGTGTCAAACAACAAATATATTGGATATCTTCATAAATGGTAAAAAACTCATGCATTTAAAGAGAGCCCTACACTATATTCTCAAAGAGAGAACAAAATTTTCTTGATCTCATTTGTAGAATTAAAGCAAAGATATAAGGAATGAGACCCTGGTAGGAAGGCAATGGAGGATGCTAGGAGATCAGGATTGTTTGCAATTCCTCAAACGAATCACTTTTAGCACACCTGTTTCAGGGAAACTTTCAAAGATTTATTTGTACTTCCGATCATTTTTCATTTCCATTCTTCAGCGATGGAGGTCATTAAGTGCAGGCTGCCCTTGTCAGTGTCATGTAGGATCAATTTGCTGCAATGGACAGAGAGGCCTTATTGATGCTGTTAAATCTGTCAGTGAGGAATCGTATGTCATTAGCGTCTAATGCACTGCTTACACGATGGAATTTGGCCATCAAAAATGAGAAAAGCCTTTGATATTTTAGTCCATCTCCTTGCTATTGCAGCATTTTCTTACATATGTAGATTTTAGTCCTTTGAGCAGTTCAGTTTTATGTATACAATAGCACAATTCAACCTTGTTGAATTCCCTTGACAGACAAAATGGATCTCACTTTTAAGAATTTTGTGTATCTTGTTCCTGTTTGCAACTAATTTCATTATTTATGAACATAATTTTTGTGGAGCTTTTTTTCTGGCATGGCAAATAATTATATTTGAATTATTGTGCTTCTTAGGGAGTAGTAATCTCACTACATAAATTATATACTTAAAGCACGAGTAACAAAGAAAGTCTAACGGAAGAGTAAGACAAATTCAAAATAATATCCTCTTTATTTATACAATTTTATAGACAGATGTCTCCAATATTAAAATATTATAACATTACTGTTAGTGATAATACTATGTTGGCTTTATTTGCATGTGTTTTTCTTCATGTACTTTTAAGTTTACAGTGTTGGGTATTTTTCTCTTTAAAAATTAGAAAAAGTTAGGGCCAGTCAGTGGCATGGTGGTTAAGAAAGCTGGGTCTCACATAGCCAAATGCACAATTTGAATCCTGGACCCAGTGACTTGAAAAACATGCCAGATACATGTACATTCATGTCCACATATCCCCAAAAGAGAAATGGAGAAGAAAGGATTGCATCTCCCATAAGGGCTGCTTTCTTGCTTTCTTTCTCTTTCTTGATGTTTTTCTCCAGAGAACACATGTGCCCCAGAAAACAGGTTCTACTTCTATGTAAATACAGATCTTTTTATTATTTTCATAAGAAAGTTTTAAATATTTCTTATTTCTCTCTTTAAAATATCCATGAATACTTTGATGCAATGACTATGTGTTTGTTTTAAGTACCAGCTCAAATTTTTCGGGCCTGCAAAGAGAGATAAATTAAGCAAACATGATAAAGTTCATGTAATCTTTTGACTGAAAGATCTCTTCCAAAATTGGTTAAAAATATGTTTTTTTCAATTCCTGCATAAACTATGTGTACAGCTTAATCTCTGCTTACTACTAATTGCAGTGCTTTCAAACTAAGAGAATAAGAATTATTTCAGAATTATCTGGCACTTAACATGAAGCAGGGGCCTATTCTATGCAGTTTAAAAACATTATATTTTTAATGCTGGGGAAGTCTCTATTATCATTATATTCATTTCCAGTATAAGGTATGGAACTGAGACTGGGTGTCTCACAAATACATCCAAGTAGGATACAGGCTAAAATGGGAATAAAACTCAATTTTTTTCTCACATCCAACCCGTTCCATACTCATAACATTACCACTTTTTCTATAACTAATTAAATAATTCTATAGCTCTCTAATCAAGTTTTATAAAGCTTGCAAAAACCATATAAAGTAATGTGATAACTCTGGTATCCAACTGAATCATTCTTTGATTCGTTAATTGTTTTTGCAATCTTACCACATTGGAACCGCTTTTTCAATGATGATTTCCTGGTGGAGAAAGAGTTACCTTCTTACTTAGGAGCTATTTCATTTCCATAGATATTATAGATAGGTTTCATCACTCTGAAAGGTAAACTTTTAAACTAGAGTCATCATCTTTAGAAATTGTATTCTCCTCTTTAAAAATTAATTGTACAAATGAGCAATATTGCAGGGTGACAACCGAAGGCCTCAGTGGTTTATTACATATATGGTCAAGCAGAGAAAAAGTCAACCTTGGACCCCGTTTTCTTAGCTTATGTTCACATATTCTCTCTAATAGACTGTAGACGAGCAAGGGCTGTGGATTTTTTGGGGGGAAAGGGAGTTTAAGTAGACCAACAGCTGAAATTTAATAAGAGTAATTGTCATGGATATGCTCAGATGTGAGCACTAACTTTAAGTGACTTGGGCCTATGAAAAAATCACACAGGGGGGAACCAGCAGTTAGTGTAATGGCTATGTCGCTGGACTCCCACGTAGTTGACCGCGGTTCGTGTCCCGGACCCGGTGGCTTGAAACTCACGCCGGGCGCGTGTGCGTGCATGCCCAAGATCCCGAGAGGAAAATGGAGGAGAAGGGATTGCGGCGTTACCATCCCCCCTGGGGGGTGATTTCTCGCTTTCTGTCTCTATGTCTCTCTCTGTCTGTCTGGCGAGCGCACGCGCCCTACAGTGAAAATCTCTCCAAAAAAAAAAAAATTCACACAGGGTGACTCTGGAGCAGAGTGCTGGGCTCCAAGGGACACTTCTGAATCTCACAAAATTCAAACACTGCTCACTCATCCTTCAATTACTCAAAATACATTTTTCTTTCCTCATCATAAGGCAAACAAGCATGCATGTGAGAGCGAGACACATGTTCATGCACGCACACACACAGAGGAGCACCTTCTACTGGATCCAGTCATGCCATGATCTCCTTCCTCCAGTCCTCCAGCTTGTTGGATCTCCCTCAGGCTGACGAGACTGGGGATTTGAATGTAGTTTCCCTATGAGATCCAGTTTTCCTTGAGCAGTGCATTACCACGGCACCATGGAACGAGCCTCCAAACATTAATAACCACCTATTGTGCTGACAAAAATACAATGGAGGCCACGAGAATATGCCACCTCATCTCTGCTTCTATGCTGGAGGCTGTCATCAAGAGTCCAGAAGGTACTCACGGCTGAGAATCATCAGCTCTTCAGCAGCCTTCTTCACCCACCAAGGGTTAAAGTATGTTTTTTTTTTTTTCTATTTAATCTGCATTGCTGAGTCTCAATGAGCAAAATTTCTATCTTGAATTCCCCCAAAATTATATCACCTATAGATTTCATTATTTTCCCTCTCTTTTATCAGTCTTGAAACACAATTTCCTCTAATGCTTTAGATTGATTTGATAAGGAGTCAAAGTCAATTCTAGCAATAAACAAAATATTTTCCTAGAGGAATGTAAAAGCTGTTTTAGTTCTCAATATTTTGAATTGCTTGTTATCTTGCATATATTAAAATTGTGCTTTGGGTGGTGATTTCTGTGTTCTTGTTACAGCATAGCTAGAAATTCGTTTCTTTGATAGGAAAACAATACAATTTCTCAGTAGTATTTGCATATGACAACTATTGGAGGACTTTATCAACCTTGCTGCCTCCATTTCTTAGAATACAGGCATATGTAGGAGCACACACACATGCACCATTTTGGCCTGTTTCTTGAACACACACACACACACGCATGCATTTGTTCTAAAAAGGTTACTTCATAGACTGATAAGCTTGCATTAAATTCCTACTGCCCCCTTTCTCTAAAGTACTTCCCCCAAGAGACCTATGAAAACCTTTGTGATTCCTGAGATGTGAGTACACAGTTGGTAGGCTCTTGTTCTACCCCAGTGAATTTCTCCTCTGTTGTCCAAACCTCATGAGGGAAACAGCAAAATCTAAGGGTTTACTTTGGATAATACTTTGGAAAGATACAAGATTGGCTTATATCAAACTGGTTCTTCAGTTTAGTACCGTTTTTGAGTGAATTTCAGATTTATGACTCTTTTATCCAATTTTGAGATGAGTTTCTTCTTGTGAGTTGCATAGCAATGAACAGCTTTTTGATGGTCACAACTCCTAAAAAAGTGACAGGTCCCTAGTATATGAAAAACAAAGTAAAATTTTTACATATTTTCATGTCAGTAGTTTTCTACCAAAAGCTATTTTGTCCCCCAAGAGGTATATGAATATTAGGTAATATCTGGAGTTTTTTTTTGTTCTGGCACCTAGTAAACAGAGGTGAAAGACGCTGACAAATATCTTATAATGCACTGCACAGCCTTCTCCCCAACACACGCTCCAATATTCTCCAGCTAAGACTGTCAATAGAGCTTAGGTTAAGAAATCCTACCAGAGGGGCAGAAGTGGCATAGTGGTTAAGGTGCTGGATTTCCGTGTGGTCAACCACAGTTCGAGTCCTGGACCCAGCAGCTTAAAATTCATCCCAGCTGCGTGTTTGTGTGTGCCCAAAATCCCCGGCAGAGAATGGAGAAGAGATTGCAGCATGGCCATACTCCTTGGGAAGTGTTTTCTCTTTTTTCTCTCTCTCTCTCTCTCTCTCTGTCTTTCTGCTTGACTACATATGCCCTATAGCAAAAAAAAAAAAAAAAAAAAAAACTCTGAAAAGAAAAGGAAAAAAAACCTGAAAGAGAGAAATAGGAGAGGGAAAGGAAAAGGTGATATACATGTAACATATATGAAATATACACACACATATATCTATAATATGAAACAAGTGTATACTATTGGGTCATCAGGAAAAGGAAAAGCATGACAAATTTTCGCATTAAAAACAACTGAGAAAATTATGTAATTAATTATTTTCCCGATGACCTACTATATCCCCTTCTTAAAGATTTAAACTACATTTGCATGTTAAAATTCTGACAGATTCCATCTCGAGAAATTTATTAGGCCAACAGATGGTATAGTGGCTAAGGCGCTAGATTCCACAAGTATTACCCTGCAGTTCAAGTCCTGGTCCCAGTCATGTGAAAAACACACCAGGAATATGTGAGTATATGTCCAAAGTCCCGAAACGAATCTGGCGGAGAAGGGACTATGGAATGGCCGCACCTCCCCCCCCACCTTGGAGGGTGATTTCTCACTTTTCCTCTCTCTGTGTGTTTTTTGTCTCTTTCCAGCTATCACATAAGACCTGGGGCAAAAATCTAAAAAAAAAAAAAAAAAATCGGTTAGCTCTGTTAAATTTCAAATTCCTATTGTCTCTGGGACCATTTTTTCTTAAGGAAACAAACAATCAAAAATAAAACACCTATTTGCAACTGATAACTTAGTATTTAGTGGAGTAAACCTTCAAAAACTTTACTTCCAAATATATCACTAATTGTGCATTCATACATTCTGCTTATATACAACTTTAATAAAGAGGTGAGTAGTGCTCCTTATATCTTCTCTAAAGTCCTAGAAAAATTTGGAATATTTTCAGGTAAATAGATTATGTTCTTTAGAATTCATATATATTCAGAATGCCAACTACTTTAATGCCATGAAGCTATAAAATAAAATAGTATTGTTTTTTCACTCAAAAAAATTTAAAAAATAATAATACATTTATTGTATAGCCCTCCTATGATAGATACACTTTATATTTCGGTTTCCCTAACTCATGATTTACAACCACAATTGATTTTCAATTCTATAGAACTATCTGTTAATAATGTTTTTTGTTTCAAACTATGTATACACATTACAATGGCATAAATATTTGCAAAAACTACTTCTATAACCATCTTTTCCCACATCTATGAAGCTATATATTATAAGCATTTATTTTTAAAAAGTATTAATATGGAAAATACACATTAATAAACTAAGTAGTTTACTTTTTTCTTCAGAAGTTAATTCTTATTGATGGTCATGGGATGAAATGCTAATGCACAATTATATAATCCCTCTGAGCTTCTGAAAATAAAGAATATTAATGTCTCCTTAGAAAGATTATTGCAAAATATATGAAATATATATATATATATATATATAAATGCACATACACAGTAGTAATTAACATTTATAGAACTCATACTATGTGATAGGCATTTCATTAGCTTTTATATGTAATATTATTATTTCATTTCCTCAGTAACACCATGATGAATAAATATATATATATATTTTTTTTTTGAGAGGTTTTTGTGATAGGGCGTGTGCACTTGCCAGGCAGACAGAGAGAGACAGAGAGACAGAAAGTGAAAAATCACCTCCCAGGGGGGATGGTCACACCGCAATCCCTTCTCCTCCATTCTCCTCTCAGGATCTTGGGCACACACGCACACGTGCCCGGCGTGAATTTTAAGCCACCGGGTCCGGGATGCGAATAGCGGTCGACCACATGGAAGTCCAGCGACATAGCCATTAAGCTAACTGCTGGTCCCAATAAATATATATTTTAAGAACAAAACCACCAGAAATAGTTTTGCACAAACTGTATATTTTGCACGTACGATATGTGGCTACTAACACTTTTATTCATCCTTTAGATATATATAACACTTGTATCAAATTTTGGCATGGTTGTATGATTATAGATGACCTTCCAGTCTATGAAAGTTATCAGATAGTTGATGCAAACTGAGAATATGGGGTGAGTCATGGGACAGAAGTATAGTACAGAGGGAGGACAGAAGTATAGGATGATAGCGACATTATGATAATTGGAAAAATCCAGCACATGCTATTTGAAATAGAGCTGTGGCAGACACCTCCTGGCCAGGTAAAATTGACCAAAGGTTAACATGTACATACACATGTTTCTGAGCAGGCCTGAGGGATAGAGCTAGCAATGACACATGGGTTAAAGAGTGTTAATCCAAATCTTATAAAACCAAACATCAATGATAACATTTATATTTGTGAAAAGATACCATTCACTATAGCTACAACAAATAAAAATGTCCTAGAAATATTCTAATATGAAATATGTCATTAGGACTTTCATGAAGAAATTAGCAAAATTTTACATGTGGAGATGATAAAACAACACATGCAATTGTGATACTCAATATTTTAATTTGGTTGGATCTAGTATGTTCATAGTATAATCCTAAGGCAATTCCACATGTATTCTAAATAATTTCGGGGGTGGGGAGTTGATCCTGTAGCACTGTGGTTAAGTGCTATGCATAGGGAGCCAGGTCCCACATGGCCAGCTTTAGTTTGAATCCCAGCCTTGGAGTTAAAAAATGTGCTGGATACACGTGCATGTGTGCCCCAAATCCTGAAAGAATGAAACGAAAGTAAGGAATTGTGGTATAACCACATCCCAACACGGCTATGTTTTTTCTCTCGCTATTTCTAGTGAGGACACATGACTTAGGCAGTAAATGAAAAGAAATCTTTTTGGAACCTGACAAAATTATTTTTCACTGAAATATGAATGTAGGCAAGAAAATTATACAGAAAATACTAAGAGAACATTTATTCTAACTCATTTTCAAACAAATAATAAACTAAGATAAACTGTAACATGTAACAAAGACAGAAAATTCAATGCTATCACACAAAACGTCTAGAAAGAAGTCATAGAATGCAAAACAATTTATTACATAAAAATGTGGAAATGCAAATTAATAAGACACAATATTTTTTAAAAATAATTATTTATTTTATTTTACTAGTTATTATCATTATTTCTTCACATGCACTCACCAGAGACAGAGAGAAAGTGAGAAAACAAGCCACCAGGTCCAGGACTTAAACTGTGGCCGGCCATGTGGGAAGCCCAGTGCCTGCATCACCCCGTGGTCTGCTCTCTCCAGGATCCAATCTTGGAACAAAACGTTCTAGAGCCTACACTTTTTGGAAAAATAACAAATACAAGTAAATCCTAACTTGTACCATGTCAAAAAATAGTAATAATTAAAGAGTTAAATGATAAAGTGTAGTTGAATATTTATCTGGTCTTGGCATGAGGAAAGTTTTTTATCAATGTAATGAAAAGGAAAAATCTTTAAAAATACTCTATATATTTACTGACATAAAAATTGAAATATCTGTAGGTTTAAAAATATAGGAAATATTTTTAACATCTGTGACAAACATGAACTTAATATTTTACTACATGGAATGTTATTCAATTCACTTAAAGGATCACTTCTCTAACAGAAAAATGGAAAAAATGCCCAACAGATATTGCCTTGGTATGTCTTGTCTTTATTGAATATTTAAAGAAATACAAAGCAGTTTCTAAATATGAGAGATGCATTCTTGGAGTGCTTGGAAAATGTAAATTAAAGTAACATGAGAACATCTTCATCCACCTGATTAGTGTAATATTTTACAATGATAATAGTGGCATTGTCACTATTGGTAAGATTTTTTACTGTAAATATTCCTTGTGGGGCTGGTCCCAAAACTTAGTGGTTGGTAGAGTGCGTTGGATAACAGATCCCTCATAGTTAACCATGGTTCAAGTCCTGGCTCTGGTGCCTTGTAAATCATGCCAGGCACATGTGCACACCTGCCCCAAATCCTGAAGAAATGGAAAAATGGGGACCAGCAGATGGCATAATGGTTATGTTACTCGATCCCATGTAGTCAACTGCAGTTCGAGTCCCAGATCTGGTGACTTAAAATTCACACTGAAAGCAGAATGGAGGAGATGGGACTGTGACGTGGCCATTCGCCTTGGGCAGTGATTTCTCACTTTCTGACTCTCTGTCTCTCTCTGACTCTCTGAAAAGCACACACACCCTATAGCAAAAAAAAAGAAAGAAAGAAATGGAAAAATGGAGGAAGGGTGATTTCAGCCTGACCACACCCCATCAGGGGTTGCTTTCTCTCTCTCTTGCTTGCTTTTCCTGTGATGATGGCATACTCCCTCCAGCATTAAAATAAATAAATAAATATGGATTGCAGACCTAAATGTAAAAGTTAAAAAAAAAAAAACTAAAAAATACTCTCTTTAAAGAAAAAATTGACAGTGTATATACCAAGAACTTAACATTAGTGAAATACACTGAAATACACATATGGTGTTTTTAACAAAAGACAGATTATAAAATGGGCAGAAGTGTGTAGTGTGAAGCCAGATTGCCTGGGTTTGAATCCTGCTCTGTTGCTTACTAGCTTCTACTAGATTTTGAGCAAGTCATTTACCTTTCTGAGCCTCTGGTTCTTCATCTGTAAAATTAGAATTAGAGCAAAACCTAATTCATATGGCTTCCTGATAAATAATTTAATATGTATAAGGCTCTCATACAGTATTTGACACATAGTAAGTGTTACATATATTTTTGTTATATTTGCTGTTGTTATTAAATGAGATTATGCAGCAGACTTTACAGATTGTGTAGTTTATGTAGAAAATGAAACTGAAAAGCTGTCATTATTTGTGTTCTATTATGAAATAACTGTACTGAGTCAACGAAATCTTTACAGAAATGAACTTAATTATCTTGTACTAGAAAAGATTTTCTGAAATCCAAATACAGTGTAGAATAAGCTTTGTGGTGCAGTGGTAAAGCACTGTTCAAGAAAGGCTGGTTTTCACATGGGACGGTGGTGTGGGTGGAATCCTGGCTCTATTCCGAAACGTGCTGGACATTGATCAAGTGCCCAAGGTCCAATGGGGCTGGAGAGTAAAGGAAAAGGACTGTGGCATGACCAGACCCTGTGGAGAGTGCTCATCTCTCTCTCTCTCACTCTGCCTCTTTCAAATGAGCATGCATGTGCTCTATCATGAATAAAGAAAAATTTATATTGTAAAGTTGTCACATTCTATTAAACAATAGTGACATACAAACCGCAGATGTGCCCAACTGAAATAAATTATCATTATTAACAATAAACTTGGGAACCAGCAGTTAGCGTAATGGCTATGTTACTGGACTCCCATGTAGTCGACCGCGGTTCGCGTCCCTGACCCGGTGGCTTAAAACTCACGCCGGGCCCGTGTGCGTGCGTGCCCGAGAGGAGAATGGAGGAGAAGGAATTGCGGCGTGACTATCCCCCCGGGGGGTGATTTCTTGCTTTCTGTCTCTATGTCTCTCTCTGTCTGTCTGGTGAACGCACGTGCCCTATAGCGAAAAAAAACCTCTCCAAAAAAAGAAAAAAAAAAACAAACAATAAACTTATGATTTTATGATTATAATGGTTAAAACATCTAGCTATTGCTTTGTCTCCTATAGCCATGCAAACAGATGCATTTTAGCTAAGTTATTATATTAGAATCTTAAAATCTGTGTCAAAATTTAGAACATTCCAATTATTGCATATCAAACAATTTAAGGATGATTATTTGTATTTTTTCAAAGAATTTTTACCTCCTGAGCAGCTTGAGTACCATAATGAACCAAACGATCACTTAAAGTATGGTCAATTCAGTAGAATTTTCTCTGTATTCAAATTTCCAGAGAACATATTTTGCCTAATTAAAACGTGTTCTGATTATCTATCTTCTATGTATACATGACTCTCCTGCTAAGGAAGAAATCACTTGATTTTTGAAAGTTCCTTAATTCATTCACTAGGCAGTTTACAAGCTTGTTTGTTTTTCTTTTTCTGTTTTCTTGAAATGGAGCCTGAGTGTATATAGTCTGATCCTTTAATAGTTTGTTAATAATTTTTATGGAAAATGGTGTGGACATATAGGCATTAAAATATTTTTATCAGCTGAAGGGTAATTCTCACAGCTTTTCTAAGTAATCCTGAATGTGAAAAATCTTCTTCCAATCTTTTATATTCCACCATAATAAATCACTAATTAAAAAAAGGAAACAACAGAAACACACAGTCAATACATAATCTGATAAAAAGAAAGATAATTTGTTGAATAATATAATGTTTAGTATTTTGTGAGATTGAATCAGCTATAAAATGATTTTCAAATTATTTCTTCTGGTGCTTAGCATCAGAATTGTATGGTGTTTCAAGGTAAATTCCTCATTTTAAAGAAGGGTATTTGCAAAATACGAACAGATTATTGAGAAAAGTATATAAAACAAAGCTACTGCCTGCATGATGTACACAGAAAAAGAGCAAAAATGTTATCGGTAAAGGCAGAAAAGAATTTGGCTTGCTTGACTTTTTGTATCAAGCATGCTACAGCAATCTTTTGATTCTAATATGAAACTATAGTAAGGATCATTGCACTAATGCATGAGGATTTGTGATAATGTTGCAGAAATTTTACTGTCAAAACTGAACTGCAGTGTAATGACTTTTGTTATCATGGTTTCTAATAACTATTCAGCATGAATTGACCCTACATATGTTTTGCTGCAATAATGTGTCAGTAACTCAGAAAGCTAAAAAGGAAATGGAAATAGTCAACATAATGTTATATATGACTTCATGATCATCTTTACTATTAATATTGGTAAAGCAATTAAGTCACAGGCAGTATGCAAACTATACGATCACATAAAATAAAAACTTAGACATGTTGTGACAGTTCTGACCAAGTAAACCTACAAAGTACTTTCTGTACCTCTCTGTTCAGCCTGGGCACTAGTTCCTGTTTTACCCTTACTACTTCAGAGTCTTGATTCTTACTCTCTGTTGTAAGGAGTCTTTGATCTGGTTTGCTCTTCCTTTGACAATATGATAGTTTCTTCTTTTTATAGGCTCTTTTTACTTCTTTCTTCCTAATTTTTATATCTCCCTCCCTTCATCACAGTGTAATTTCAGTTTGTCATCTCTTCATTGCAAAGAAGGAAAAAATGAGTAAAATTAAGTAAACAAAAATGGTCCTATGTGGCAGTCACCATGCTAGACGTTCACGAACTCTGGAAAGTATTGAGCACTTACTTACTGTACCAACATTGTTATCAGTAAATTATAGATAAAATTACCATCCTTATTCTATTCTTATGATTTAATTTATACAAATTTCATGAAACAACTAGGAATATCCCCAGTCTTCCTCAGAAAACTAAGGTACTGTAGTAACTTGCTAGAGCACCTGTGACAAATTACCACGGACAAGGTGGATTAAACATAGAAAGATTTCTTACAGTTCTGGGGACTGTAAGTCTGAGATCAGAGTGGCAACAGCATTGATTCCTTCTGAAGGTCTGAGGGAAGGATCTGTGTCAGGCAGACCTCTCTCCGTGGCTTGTAGCTTGCTGTCTTCTCCCTTTGTCTTCACATTACCTTCCTTCTACATTTATCTGTCCAAATCTCTTATAAGACGGCTATCATACAGGATTAAGGCCCACCATGATGATCTCGTTTTAGCTTAATTACCTTGTTAAATACCCTGTATCTGTACAAGGTTACATTTTAAGATCCTGAGGTGAGACCTACAATGTGTGAATTTGTAGGGGAGGGACACAGTTCAGCCTGTAACAGGCACTTAGTTGTACTTCGTGGCCATATCATTCTAAGTGGGAACCAGTGCTGAGATTCAAAGCCAGGCCTCTTGGATTCAAGCTTGAGGACTTTCTGCTAGTCCAGTTGGTTTTTTTTGTTTTTTGTTTTTTGTTTTTTGTTTTTTGTTTTTTGTTTTTTGTTTTTTGTTTTTTGTTTTTTGTTTTTTGTTTTTTGTTTTTTGTTTTTTGTTTTTTGTTTTTTGTTTTTTGTTTTTTGTTTTTTGTTTTTTGTTTTTTGTTTTTTGTTTTTTGTTTTTTGTTTTTTGTTTTTTGTTTTTTGTTTTTTGTTTTTTGTTTTTTGTTTTTTGTTTTTTGTTTTTTATTTTTCTCTACCTTATCCAGCCTAACACCCATACATGGTGTCTCTATATCTCTTTAAATACAAAGAATATCAATTATAAATGCTTATAATAGCTATGCTATTGGTTATGCATATGATTAAGCAATATTTAGTAATGAAATGCTTTCTGGAGGAGAGATTTCACAGACAATGGAAGAGCATTTATGTTTCTGATAAATACAGATTCGAGTAGACAAAAAATACCTTTCCCAACTCAAGGAACTTTAAAAGTCCCTTCCCACTTTCTCAGATCACAGTTCATGCATTTGCCAAAACAGATGATCTTGATTCCAGAGACTGCAACAAACACAGATAGAAACTTGGGCTACACGTGTTTAAATATTTAGAAAGACATGAAAGGGATACAGAGATAGAAAAAAAAATAGCTTTGGGCAGCTCAGCAATTAACGAAGAACACTGAAGAAAGCAAATCTTTTTGTGGAAATTTGATATAGAGCTATGGACTGCTTAGTCCATTTTGTGTTGCTGTTACAGAATACCATGAACTTGATAATTTATAAAGAAAATAAATGCATCCAACTATGGTTCTGGAGTCTAGGGATCCCAAGGACATGACACTGGCATCTACTTGACAACTGATGAGGGCCTTTTTGCTGTTGCCCAAGAAGGTGTAAGGGCCAGTGAGCATGTGAGACAGAAAGGAAGGAAGGGGAATGAACCTCATATTTCATCAAGAACCCACTCCTGAGGTAGATAATACATTGCTGCAATAATGACATTACTTCCATGATGAGGGAAGAATTCTCAATTCTCCTCTTACTACTGTCACAGTGGCAATTAAATTTCAGTATGAGTTTTGGAGGGTCATTCCAGCATTAGCATGTAGCTTGATGATCTTTTTTATTTATTTATTTTTATTTATTTATTTTTTTACATTTGATCAGTGCATATCATTACAGTATACCAAGTGTATTTTCCCATCCTGAATACACTGCATATTAGTTCAATCAAGATATTATCATATATATTATCAACAGATAACTTGATATTCTGAGAAATGTGGTAATACAACTTGGATTAAAAAGATCATTCCTGTGCCCTGCACACAAACAGACACCCACATATACCCCAACAGCAGGTTGGATTAACCAAAGAGAAGTTTGTAAAGGTATCAGAAAAAAAATTACAAAGAATCTTATAACAAACAATGATTATAAGGTGGTCTGCTAATAAATACATCACATGAATTATTACATTTAGGGCAAACACAGCACAGATTAGGGGGAAATGAAGAAGGATACTAACTGTTATAAATGGAAACCCATTTCTAAAAGACACTGAAATGTGGCAGTAAGCAAAGGGAGGAGTTACAACACTCACTCTCCCCAGATATCCTCCTAAGTGGAAGCAGGTGGGGTGAGGTCAAAATTACTGAATTCTCTTTCAGTCCCAAAGATCTGGATTCTAAAGGGCAATGTACATTAACATGGATGGGATCTTTCCTACCTAGAGATATTAGAACTAGAGGAATCCCTCATGGATATCTGAGGCCAATTTATCTGAAGTCACTATTGGAACTGTGTGAAAAGAAGGCAAGGGGCCACTCCAAATTAAAAGCCAAGTAATATTGGAGCTCTTCTTTACTGATTCCCCACCAAGTTCTAGCTCAAGATAACAAAGTAATTTTAGACGTCATCCATTTAGAAAAAGTATAGTGCCTACAAAGGAAACTATCATACTAACTTCAGATTTAACATCCACAATATATTTTGACAGAAGATAAGTTTTACAAGTTCATATAATCTTAGAAACAAGTTAAGGCACCCAAGAATGTTGTAATCAGTCAAACTATTGTTTATGTGATGCAATACAAAGATATTTGTGAATTTATAGCAAATATAGATGAGTTAGCAAGTTTTAAAAATTTGGATGGCTAATAAACATAGGTAAAATGTTTCTGCCTAAAAATTGTACATACAAATCAAATGCAGGTACAAGTTTTAAAGTTTGTTTGTAAAGGATCAGTAAGATTGACTTTATTCAGTTATTACAGGCGAGTATATAGGAAAAGAGGTATTCATAAAAACTGAGAACTCTCCTTTGGCCACCAACATACGTTCATCTACTCTATAGTTGATATATTTCTTCCATTTGAAATTTAAGTACTTCTGCTCCTTTTGTAGAAAGGGTTCTTTACTTGGACTCTGGATTCCATCCTCTTTCACCTTCTCATAGTCATCATTCATATATTTTCTCCATCCTTTATACTCATTTTCCCTCCTTATTGGATTATTCCCATCATCTTATATATACAAACATTGTATATTCCCATCATCTTATATATACAAAAAATTCTATATATATATAGAATTTAGCATCTGAAAAACATCTTTTGATTACATTTTTTGTTCACTAGTATGAGTCATTTCTGGTTAATATTTTGGAATGAATTGTTCACATTCTTCATTGCTTCCCATTCTCTTCTTTGAACTACCCCTTGTCAATGACTTCTGTGATGTCCAATTCAATAGCACTGTCTTCATCTAGTTCAAGAACTTGACAGTATTGCATCGTAATTTATCATTCCCCTTCTTGAGGCACTTTTTCTCTTAGCCATGACACCATAGTCTCCTAGTTTTCTTCCCACTTCAATGAATACTGTTTATCTCCATGGTCAGCAACTCTTTGCTCAGTTTTCACGTTAGAGTACTCCAGTGCTCAGTGGTGAAATGCTTTCTTTCTTTCTTTTTTTTTTTTTGACTACTTTCCTCTCTTTGGGTAGATACCTATAGATTGGATGAATCCTAAAAGCATAATTTTAGGCAAAAGAAGCCAAAATGCATACTGTATAAATTTTCCTTTGTTTATATAAACAATTGAAGTTAATTTATGCTGTTAGAAGTCAGGAGAGTAGTTACCTTTGGTGAGAAGCAGTGACTGGAAGAGAACTGAAGGAGCTTTGGGGATGATGGTAATTGTTTTTTTGTTTCCCAATCTGTGTTCAGTTTGTGAATAATTCATTACACTATATAATTTGTGATGTGTATACTTAAATATTTCTATGTCACTATTGACTTAAAACTTCAAATTGTCCAGTGATTTATTATCATAGTCAGAATAGAATTCATATACCTTGCCATGGCCACCCAGACTGCATAATCCATCTCTTCCCCTCCGTGATTACTCTCACTCACTTCATTGTGCTTTATCCGCAGGCTATTTTTTTGATCCTTGACCACAAGACACGTTCCCAATATAAGGACCTCAAATTTTCAGATGCATCCAGCTGTACATTTCCCCAAAAATCCTTCCCATACCTGTCTCCTTTTTACCATTTCACCAGGTTAAATGTGCCCTTCTCAGAGCTGCCTTCGCAGAGTCCCTAATCTCAAGTGGTCCCTTGGCCCCCCCACTGTCATGTCACCCTATTTTATTTTCTTCACACTTAGCACTCTGATATGTTATTTTATGTTTATTTTTTTATAGTTTATTTCTGTCAACTAAACGTAAAGTCAGTAAGAGCGAGGAACATATCTTTTTTAAAAAAAATTATTTAGCTGTGTTTGCTATTGAAAATATGTAGATTTTAATTAAGATCATCAGCAAATCAATAAAATGTGTGTGGGAGGGAAGGCATAGAAGAGTGAGGAACATATCCTCCTCACACCCTTTACTCTACACCTAAAGAGGAGCCTGGGAAATATTTTTGCAATCATTAGATGATCATTCCTGGTGGAGTGTCTAACAAAATGTGTATTCGTACACACTGAGCCAGCATTTATACATCTAGGAATTTGTAAGAAAGTAATATGAAAAAGTCTGCAAAGATACATGTATAATAATGGTGACTATAGCATTGTTCATAAAAAGGAAAATGTTGGCACTTCAATATATAGTCATATGAAATTGTTTAAGAATATAACAGAACATACATACAATGGTATATTACACAACCTTTAGACTAAATGATATACACAGCCATGGTACATAGTAAAGTAAAAATCAAGGTACAATTCAACAATATATGATTGCTTTTTATTCTTCTGTTTGTTAGATTTTATTGCAGTCATTTCTATTCATCTATTTATCTATCTTAAAATCTTACAAATTTATTTATGAGTAATTTTTGCTCTCTTATTCAGTCCTTCATTTGCTTTATCTTTATGAAGAATATTTATTATTTCATGATAGTAAAATACAAGGCCATTTTTATGTCACAAAAAAGGAAAAGTTTAATAAGTGCCCAAAAATAAGAAGTGGCCATTCCAAAATAAGTATCATGAGATTTTGAAAATATATGGAACACCCAGAAAAAAATTCTAGAAGAAATCCACATCAGTCCACATCAGACACCATCCCAAATATTCACAGTGCTCTCTGTAAATGCTTTTCATCATAATTCATTTGCTTTGATTATTTTAAAAATATAGATTTTTTTAAAAAAATTATTTATTTAATTTTATATATTCATTCATTTTATTTTAATTTGACCAGAGAGGCACAGACAGAGAGAAGAAAAGAGGGAAAGTGAGAAAGCAAGTCACCAGATCCAGGACTCCAACTGTGGTTGGCCATGTGGGATTGTCCAATACCTTAACCACCCTGCCTCCTGCTGGTCCCCCCCAAAATAGAGTTTTAATTACAGATTGTAGGTTTAATTATTCTCATGAGGTCCTTTTTAATTTTTACAGTCTGAAGTAAAAGCATCCTTCATATAAATAGTTCTACCTTTGTACAAAGACAAGATCCTAAATAATGACTTTAATCAATGTTTAAAGAAAGAATTGACAAACCCTACAGTATCCCTCAATATATATTTTTTATAAATCAAAAATACTTTGTTTTTCTATAGTGATACCGAACTATACATTTAAAAAGTATTCAAGACACATTTTAATCTTCTTTCAGTTAGAGACATCTTAAGTCAATACAAATTTGAGTTTGAATCCTGGCTCTGAGAAGAACTTGGCAAAGTCACCCCATCAGCCTGTTTCCCCCAATTCTCTTTCCTGTTTCACTCTGCAGAGATACTAGGAAGATTATGAGAGGTGACATATATGACAGCTTAGCATAGTGTGGGTATCATATAGTATGCCTTCACAAATATCTGTTAACCATGAGCTAAATAATTCTCTTTATTTTGTGATATATTTCTTTGTGGGTAAATCTTTCATTACTTTTAGCACCTGAAACACATTAGAAGGTGATATTCTCATTATTT
The DNA here is from genome assembly GCF_000334495.1 of Tupaia belangeri chinensis. Classification (NCBI taxonomy): domain Eukaryota; kingdom Metazoa; phylum Chordata; class Mammalia; order Scandentia; family Tupaiidae; genus Tupaia; species Tupaia belangeri. The sequence goes on from NW_006159775.1 coordinate 3,653,537, forward strand.
TTCTCTAAATTATTTGTGTTTTTATACTTACCATGTTTTTAAAACATAGTTTGAACCTCCTAAATACACAAATGGTGCATATGCAATGCAGAACCTTTGACAAATATCAAAAGAGGTCAAATTTTATCTCTGAATTTACTTAACAGTATGGTATTAGTAACTAAAACTAAAGGCAAGTATTTAAATGGAGATTAACTGAAACAAGAAAAAGTCAGAAGGATGGTTTTATTCAAGTCCTTACATGTCATACTCCTTTCAGAATTTCCTATACAGTGAGTGAATGTTGTTAATTTTTTATAGTAACATCATACTGTTGATTAATATTCTAATAAGAACATTTTCTTTCAGGTATCGGTTTTTTGTGTGTTTATATTATTTCATCTCTTCCATTTTATCTCCTATTTGTACTGACTAAGTAGATTAATAATTACCTAGAGAATTGATGAGTGCACTCTAAATTACTTAATGCAAATCATCTAATTGCAGTTGAATAGATAGATGGTCCCCAGAACCAGTACCCGGGAGCTACGTCAAAACATTGGAACGACTTAAAATTAAAGCCCCAGTTGTCCTTTGGTTGAATATTCAAGCATGTTGTTCATCCACCCACCTAAAAATAATGTGGCTAAGGTCACACATTTTCCCAAGTTTGTCAATGAAAATGTGGAAAAGAGCATATTCCAGGACCTCCTGAACACAAGATGAATTATCATGATCATTTTTCTTTGTGTCTGAGGCCGGTAAGGCTTACCACAGGACACAATTAATGGGTCTGACATGATTTGCTATTCATAAAATCATGTTTATATTTCATAGTACTCATACTTTTCCAGGTGATTAAAATTTGATTTATTACTCCTGGTACCTTCCAAGATAAAAACACGTACATGTTTTGCCTTTTCAGTATTATTTTCATCTTTTCAAACAATGCCCTTACAATGTATCCAAGACTTCTTGATTTTAACACAGGCAGCTGCTTTTCCTGTTCTCATGATCTCCGATATGGACAGCCTTTTCTGCTTTTAAATGGCTACATGGCTAACTCATTCTTCTTATGTACCCACCCTTTCACCAATGGTAGCTTGAAGAAACTCTGACCAAGTTTACAACTACTTTCTCCTAAAAGGCAGTGGTGAAGAAGCCATTTAACTTTAGCCTATTTGCAGCTCGCTGTATAAACCTCTCCATTCAATAATTCACTATAATTAAACAAATATTGATGGAGCACATACTATTTGTCCTCGCCTGCCTTTCAGTATAGCTGTTTATTTTCTAATCCTCTTCCGTAATTGATTTGAAGATTTATTTCCATATTTATGGTTTTCTGTTGATAATAATGCCTGTTCTTTGTAATGTGTCTCTATGAATTTGTGCCTACTTTTTTCTACATTTGTCTTTATTAATCCAATTAGTTTTAAATTAGAAGGACTTTCCCTTTGTCTTTAGTGCTATATAGACTTCTGAGTTTAACCAATTTTGTTTCTTGCCTTCTAATTCAAAGTCGGATTATATTTCTTAGTTTCTTCTCAGTTTCCTAACCCAGTTCATATGTACATACCTAAAGGCCTTCATCTTAATTCTTTATTTTGGAGCATCTGTTGTGCTAGAGAAATGTATCAGATGAAAACTTAGGGGCTGTGTCCACATATAAGGTACCTGCTCTAGATTTTTTCTCATGCTTTATCTTTGAATTCATGAAATCATTTCAAATGCCTGAAGAGTTATATTCACCATCACTTCTTCAGCTGTTTCATAGCAACAAAAATCAAGCAAGACAAATCCAATTACCATTATGGTAAAAATATGTTTCCAAAGAAATCACTAAACCTTCTGATAATGTCTCTGAACCACTTGTCCACCAGAGAAATGGGTTAAATCCTCCACTGATAACTGATTTGAATCAGAGATTTTCACTAAACTAATACATAATACCCTGGTGTGATTCTCTATAGATGTCTACTATTTCTTTGTTTTTCCTTCTTTTTATTTTATTGTTGCCATAGGTCATGTTCACTTACAGAGTAAGAGTTAGAGAGACAAAGAATCTTCAAATTGGGCAATCCCTTTTTTCCAGCTCTCCTTCCCATCAGGATTGTAGGCAAACATACATACCCAGCATATTTTTCTTTTTTTAAACTTTAATTTAATTTTAATTTCTTTTATACATTCAATCATATATGTCACTTAGTTTATAACGTGAATATTCCAACATAAATACATTTTCTCTCCAGTCCAGTTGGGGATCTATACATGTTATCATCAATAGATAATAACCCATTGCATATTTTTCAAGCCACAGGAGTTAGGATTCAAACTATGGTCAGCCATGTGGGATCACATTACCAATGCACAGCACTTAACCACTGTGCTATGGGTCAGCCCAAACTTTTCAAATCTAAAGTATCTGGAAGGAAACAAATCTGCAGAATTAATGGTCTACAATTTACCAACACTCTGGAAATCACTTGTATTTGGTATACATTTATTCAAACATGACAAAAACTAGTCCCCATCTCAATTCTATGTCAAATTGCTCCATCTATGCATATTATCTAGAAATTTTAAACAAAATAAAGCCATTTTTTTGAAGACATGGCTAAGCTCTCTTTCCTTATTCTAACTCTCTTTTGCCTCAGTTTCAATTTAATCCATGATGAAATTTGATATTTAACAGTTTCCACTTAAAGACTTTGTTTACCAGAGGTAGAATAGATGGTTACAATAGGATAGGACATCATGAATAGAATAGGACTATGCAATAAAATATCAGAAATAGGTTTTCCGATTCCTCCTCTTTACATCAAAATAAGTGATCAAGCAAATTATTAGATATATTAGTAGACTTAAAGTAAAATTTATAGATTACTTATTATTCATAAAATCAAAACATGGCAGTATAATAACTTCTCTTTTCTATGTTATATTCATATTTCAATGGGGAAGATTATTATTATACTTAACAAAAAGAATAGAATAAAATTATTAAATTTATCTATTTCTTATTTTTTGAAAACAGCATTGAAAAGTAGGCATATTTACTTTTACTTGACTCATACAGTAAATAGGTGAATAGAATAATAATTCATGACATAGCATGTTTAATGAACTGTCAACAGAGAAATCTGGTCAAAGAACAGCAGAATAAATTTGTCCTTTAAGAATTGGAACCAAGGGGCTCCATAATCATCTAACATCCAGACAGTGTTATATCTATGGTTAGAAAGTACATGATGAGAACTCCCAGGATCTTCTGGTTTCTCTGTTTAAGGTCACCTGGTGACCTTAAAGGTAACACTTGTGCTGTGTTACTCTGCGATAGCAGTTATCTGCATAGATTTCTTTCTGTGTGCATGACAATCATTCACATCTTGGCTGTTGGTTTAGAGCCACTTGATACTCTTGCCCCAATGTCATAATTTCAGCCATTACACAATCAGTTATATAAGCGATATGCTTGGCATGAAGACAGTCATCATGACTACACAAAGTCCAGTTTGGTTTTAACGGAAAATTGATAAAGGTGTTATGAACCAGAATGTGGTAAGGTGGACCCAGCTGTATATTATATTGTAAGAGTAAGCAAGAAGGGGTTTGAAGGACATCTCTTTCCTTCATTCTGCTAGGATCTTTTTTTTTCTTTCTTTTTAGGTTTTAATCTATCCTGTTCTTTAAGCCTCTGATCTCTGAGACTGAGCATTCACTTCATGGTTGCATACTTCATTGTTTTATTTTATTTCCCCATGCTCATGCCCCACTCTTTTTCTCCAGACTTATTTTCCCATTATTGTAATGGCCACACTTTTGCAATAAACAATGCAGTTCATGAATCTATTTGGGAGGTTTGAAAAATAAATGGGTGAAAAATTCTAGAAATAATGTCATTGAACTGCATTATGAAAGTGCAAGTTAACAAGTATCACCATGCCATTAAAATTTAAACCTGATAGCTGTAACTAATAAGATATTTCCATGTTTTAATAGACTGAAAAATACATTAAATAAATGTATGATTTTTCTAGATTTTGGCAAATAGTGAAGTTTCTATTCAACATAATTGTTAGGAGTGTGCTGAAATGTGAATATGTGATAGAATAAACAATCTTTATATCATTTAGTTATAGAATGAATAAAGGAAATATTTTGTTTTTGCTTGTTGTTTATTGCTTAGTTTGGGTGGCAGTGCTATGAAACTTTCTGCATTTTTCCAATTCGTGTCAAAAGTTGAATAGGCATATTTTGAGAGAAATATTCCATTTTAAAAAATATATTTAATTTCTTATTATCATAATTTTTATATTACTTTTAATCATATATATCTTTACAGTGTATTACATTTCTTTTCCAACATGACTATCATGCATATCAGTCAAGACAAAGACATTAATATCTACATCATCATCAAATAGTTTTTCATCATTTTTTTCAGATTATTATTATTTATTCTCTTTATATTTTTTAACATCCAATCAATATATAGCATTTGGCTTATAAAGAGAATTTACCCAACATGAACTACTTCTCAGACCCGTCCAGTTGAGAATACTATACATGTTATCATCAACAGGTAATAAACCATTTCTGTGTTCCACTAAGGTCATGTTCCACTACAGTTCTCTTGCTATCCTTCTCTATACTCTTCCCTTCTCCCCAACCCCCAGTTCCACACTGTCTTCAGCATCCATAACTATTTTCACTGCTTTTATGCCCTCCAATATTTCAATCTCTACTACAAAGTGCAGATAGTCAGTATATATTAAGTGGATACATACAGTATCTTTCCTTCATATCCTGGTTTGCTTCACTCAGCAATAGATCTTCCATATTTGACCACTTTCTATCAAGTGGCTGGGTAGAAATATTCCATTTTTATAAAATTTCCCTTATACATGCATGATATTGTTTCTCACAGAGACTTCAATTAAAAAATGTCTTATGAGGGATTTTCCAAAAGTTCATGGAGAGGGTATTATGAAAAACTATGCATGGATTTTACAATTTTTTTCACCAAAGTAAACTCATACCTAAATTCCTTTTTTCCATAAACTTTGTGAAGTCCCCTTTTATGGAAAAGTTTGAGTTGACTTCAACACAAAAACATTCTGTCATAAGCATCAGATTCACTAATATCCATCAATGACTTAGTACAGAATTCAAAACTCAACAAAAATTTGCTACTTTAGAAAACTAAAACTAAAATAAAATAAAATTTAAAGGAGATTTGTAGAGTAGTTTGAAAACATAAGATCACTTATTCACTTAGTCAACAATCATGTTTGAGAAAACTAGACCTTTGCTAAGCAAAAAAAAAAGTCTAATGAGAAACAAAGATGCACAGCATAATGTAATACTCTTTGTTGAAGATGATGACTATTGTAATATCCCTAATTTGATTATCACATACTGCATGCTTGCTTTGAAATCTTATTATATCCACAAAGATATACAACAATTAAATGTAAATAAGAATTATAAAATTTAAAAGAAAAAATTTTTTGGAGAGGTTTTTGCTATAGGGTACGTGCGCTCGCCAGACAGACAGAGTCAGAGAGACAGAAAGCAAGAAATCACCCCCCATGGGGGATGGCCACAACCACAATCCCTTCTTCTCCATTCTCCTCCTGGGATCTTGGGCATGCACACACACGCGCCTGGCGTGAGTTTTAAGCCATCGGCCGCGCCGGGCGTGGTTTTTAACCCATCGGGTCCAGGACGTGAACCACGGTCGACTACGTGGGAGTCCAGCGACATAGCCATAAAGCTAACTGCTGGTCCCAGATTAAAAAAATTTATAGACAATATTTATATCTTGAAAAAGATTATGAAGTATCATTAACAGTGAAGTTTCCTAAAGAGAGGCTGTAAAAGCCTTGTAGCAAGTATTTTCAATGGAGTATTCCATGGAAATGTAAGAATGACTACATTCATGACAGAAATAAACTTAAATTTGTATAAAATGGCATTTGTCAGAACTCATTAATAGTGCTTTTCACCAATGATGTTATTTGTCAGTAAATTATGTTGATAAATAACTTTAAGAAGTTAGTTTAAGAAACTAGATCCATCCTCATAGCCATGTGGTTAACGGAGCACATGGCTGAGTCCTGGCTCTGGAGGCTTGAAAAACAAGCAGGCACATGTGCATAGATACCCCAAGTCCTAACAGGATGGAGAAATGGAGGAGAAGGGATTGCAATGTGACCACACCCCTTTGGCAGGTATTTCTGTTTCTCACTCTGTCTCTTTGTTTCTTTCTGGCAAGTGCACACATCCTCTGACAATTTAAAAAAAAAAAAAGAAGAAGAAGAAGGAAAGGGACCAGCAGTTAGCGTAATGGCTATGTCGCTGGACTCCCGCGTAGTCGACCGCGGTGCGAGTCCCGGACCCAGTGGCTTAACCTCACGCCGGGCACGTGTGCGTGCGTGCCCCAGATCCCGAGAGGAGAATGGAGGAGAAGGGATTGCGGCATGGCCAGCCCCCCTGGGGGGTTATTTCCTGCTTTGTATCTCTCTGTCTCTCTCTGTCTGTCTGGCGAGCACATGCGCCCTATAGCCAAAACCCCTCCAAAAAAAAAAAAAAGAAGAAGAAGAAGGAAAGGGACCAGCAGTTAGCGTAATGGCTATGTCGCTGGACTCCCGCGTAGTCGACCGCGGTGCGAGTCCCGGACCCAGTGGCTTAACCTCACGCCGGGCACGTGTGCGTGCGTGCCCCAGATCCCGAGAGGAGAATGGAGGAGAAGGGATTGCGGCATGGCCAGCCCCCCTGGGGGGTTATTTCCTGCTTTGTATCTCTCTGTCTCTCTCTGTCTGTCTGGCGAGCACATGCGCCCTATAGCCAAAACCCCTCCAAAAAAAAAAAAAAGAAGAAGAAGAAGGAAAGGGACCAGCAGTTAGCGTAATGGCTATGTCGCTGGACTCCCGCGTAGTCGACCGCGGTGCGAGTCCCGGACCCAGTGGCTTAACCTCACGCCGGGCACGTGTGCGTGCGTGCCCCAGATCCCGAGAGGAGAATGGAGGAGAAGGGATTGCGGCATGGCCAGCCCCCCTGGGGGGTTATTTCCTGCTTTGTATCTCTCTGTCTCTCTCTGTCTGTCTGGCGAGCACATGCGCCCTATAGCCAAAACCCCTCCAAAAAAAAAAAAAAGAAGAAGAAGAAGGAAAGGGACCAGCAGTTAGCGTAATGGCTATGTCGCTGGACTCCCGCGTAGTCGACCGCGGTGCGAGTCCCGGACCCAGTGGCTTAACCTCACGCCGGGCACGTGTGCGTGCGTGCCCCAGATCCCGAGAGGAGAATGGAGGAGAAGGGATTGCGGCATGGCCAGCCCCCCTGGGGGGTTATTTCCTGCTTTGTATCTCTCTGTCTCTCTCTGTCTGTCTGGCGAGCACATGCGCCCTATAGCCAAAACCCCTCCAAAAAAAAAAAAAAGAAGAAGAAGAAGGAAAGGGACCAGCAGTTAGCGTAATGGCTATGTCGCTGGACTCCCGCGTAGTCGACCGCGGTGCGAGTCCCGGACCCAGTGGCTTAACCTCACGCCGGGCACGTGTGCGTGCGTGCCCCAGATCCCGAGAGGAGAATGGAGGAGAAGGGATTGCGGCATGGCCAGCCCCCCTGGGGGGTTATTTCCTGCTTTGTATCTCTCTGTCTCTCTCTGTCTGTCTGGCGAGCACATGCGCCCTATAGCCAAAACCCCTCCAAAAAAAAAAAAAAGAAGAAGAAGAAGGAAAGGGACCAGCAGTTAGCGTAATGGCTATGTCGCTGGACTCCCGCGTAGTCGACCGCGGTGCGAGTCCCGGACCCAGTGGCTTAACCTCACGCCGGGCACGTGTGCGTGCGTGCCCCAGATCCCGAGAGGAGAATGGAGGAGAAGGGATTGCGGCATGGCCAGCCCCCCTGGGGGGTTATTTCCTGCTTTGTATCTCTCTGTCTCTCTCTGTCTGTCTGGCGAGCACATGCGCCCTATAGCCAAAACCCCTCCAAAAAAAAAAAAAAAGAAGGAAAGAAATTGCTAAAATTAAAGACTTCTTATAATTCATTCCAGACATCACATAGAATCTTATATTAAATCTTGAAGGTGGACCCAAAAGTAGCTGAGTACATTTCAAAAAAAGTGTGCATTAAATTTGGCCCAAAATATAGGGAAACATTGACTCAAAAGGGAGTCACAAATAAATATCAGGCAGAAGGTAGCATCCTAGAGATTTGGACAATAGGGAAAGGTAGGTCAAAGACTTGGAAAATTTATAAAAACAAATCAGGAACAGGGTCAGTGGATGGCATAGTGGTTAAGGTATTGGACACCCACATGACTGACCATTGTTTGGGTCCTGGACCAGTCAGCTTGAAAATCATGCTGGGCATATAAACATGCATGCCAAAATCTCAGCAGGTGGATGGAGAAGACAGGATTGTGGCATGACTGTCACATCAAGAGGTGATTTCTTACTTTCCCTCTCACTGTCTCTCTATGACTCTCTCCTCTACAGCAAGGAATTGCAACCTCTGGCAAAAACCTTAACAACAACAACAAAATCAGGAAGAATCTTGTATTCTGGAGTTAATAGAGTTAGACTTTACTCGTCAGGCTATGGAAAACCACTGAAACATTTTAAGCCTGATCTTAGTATGAACTAATTTGTTTTAGAGAAATCTCTTTTGAAGTAACATATAGATGGACCTGCAAGATTTAGATTGGAGACAGGAAGTCCAGTTAGGAAATAATGAAATATTTCTGGTTAAATGTAATAACATGATATACTGATGCAAAGGTGATTGAGGAAAGTGAAGGGTACAAATTGGAAAAATATTAGGAAATACAACTAAAAGATTTAGTGATCTGGAGATGAAAAGTAAAATAGAGGAATGAATGCCACTCATTCACCAAAAGTGTGCGCCTTTTTTCTATATGTAAGGCATCATTCTAGTCACTAGAGGCATAAAATTACCTTATGCTTGGGTGATTATGTAAATCGGAGGGCAAACCACTCAGATAGGTCATGTAGTTTAGTAGCAGGTTTCATATGAAAGAGGACATGTTCCTGTTTGGACATGCTGTTTGAAGAAATAATGTAAGGTTACTAGGCATCGATACCAACTGGAATACAGGTACAATGGTGAAGGTACAACTATAAAAATCTGGGAGCTTTGGATTGCATTTGTTTGGTGTTACTTTTGAATTATTTTTAATAGAATTTATCAATATTACATATTGAATTTTAACAGGTTATTTTTAAATGTTACACATGTATTATATTTTATTTTTAAAAAGCACAGGAAATATATATATATAATATGTATATATACATTTATATATACATATAATATATATATATATTTATTCACACACACACATATACATTTTTTTTTTGGAGAGGTTTTTGCTATACAGCACATGCACTCGCCAGAAAGACAGAGAAAGACAGAGAGACAGAAAGTGAGAAAAAACCAGGGAGGATAGCCACGCTGCAATCCCTTCTCCTCCATTCTCCTCTCCGGCTCTTGGGCACGCACACACACACACCCAGCATGAGTTTAAGCCACCAGGTACAAGACTCGAACAATGGTTGACTACATGGGAGTCCAGTGACATAGTCATTACGCCAACTGCTGGTCCCCAAAAATTATTTTTATATCCATTACACAAGTGAGTAAAAGAAAGAACAGAAAAGTAAAACACTGTTAAATTGCATATGTCCATATTTTAGTACAGTTACTTTCCTAATAATTGAATTATAAGAAAACCTGTGTATGTAAGAATTTACAAATAAACCATCCATTTACTTTTCATGAATCCCCTTTACATCTTGCCTTTTGTGACACAGTTGTTTTAACCATCAAAGAACTAGAACATCGTCTTTGGACTGTGCCTTAAGGAGACTGACTTCTTCCCATGAAACTATGACTTACGGTATTTGTTCTGTGTGCTCTCTGTGTGGCTGGACCTTTCCCATTTCCTTTTTTAGAGGGCTGTCTTAGCCACCTAAGAATCCATCAGGAGGTTCATAATTTCTATCTCTAGCATTTCAGCTTTCAGTGGTGTATGCTTGACTATGAAGTTCTCCTTTATTGACCAGAATCATTAAAGATCAGAGTTGCAGCCCACACTTGGAGGTTTATTGCTTCTTTGACTTAGCCTAGTATTTTCAAGGTTCATCTGTGTTGTATCAAACATTAGTACTTCACTTCTTCTCATTGACAAATAATATTTCATTATATAAACAGATTACATTCTGTTTACTCATTTGTTAGTTGATGGACAGTAGGTCATTGCCAATTTTTGACTCTTCTGAATATTGCTGATATCAACATTCATGTTTTGGTGTTGACAAGTTTTCATTTCCGTTTGGTGTATACCTAGGAGTGGAATTCCTGGGTCATATGGTCATGTTAATATTTTTAAGAGAGATTTTTGTTATAGGGCGCATGCACTCACCAAGAGACATAAAGCAAGAAATCCCCCCCCCCCAGGGTGGATGGACACACCACAATCCCTCTATTCATACCAATTCCTATGAGTGTGCTGTATTACCATACACAAGTTAAGAAATTAAACCATCAAATATGAAGGAACATTCAACATCAGAAGCTATAAAATCTAACTGTATGTAGTAACCCCTCAAAAAGCTACAACCTGCATTCTTAAAAAAGTATTTTCTCTACAAAGAATCTTATCAGCTATACAAAAATCTGTACAGTTTAACCTTTTGATGAATTCCCTTTCTTTAAGTGGTTGTGCCATTTATAATCCTAGTCATAGTGTATCAGGTAACAATTTTTCTACATTCTTACTAATGCTTATTATGTCTCTTTTATTTTAGTCCTTGTAGTGGGTGTGAAGTGGTATTCTATGTAGGTTTGCTTCGTGTTTCCCAAATGACTGCTGTCAAAACAAATCTCTAACACAGAGTACAGCTCATAACTTTTGGTATCATGTATGTCATATTTTCTATTTTCTTATATTCTTTACAATTGTATTTTTTAAATGCTGATTATCAGGTCCTTCTAAATTATATCATAACCCTAAATGATTCAGTCCACAGTCCAAAAAATTCCCTGGGCTTGATGATATATAAGGATCTTTCCAGATCTAACAAAATAGTGCTGTACATGGTATGTTTGTCCTAAATGCTTCATAAACATTTTTCATTTAGTATTTATAAAAACCCTTTGAATCAGGCGTCAATAGCCCATTTTGTGTACATGTAAACTCAAAATCAAATAAATAAAATAGCTGTGTTTTTAATCAGTTTGTCTCTGAGACGCTCATTAAATGTGGTTTCAAGCTTATAGATTGGAACTGGTAAATTACCTGGATTTTTATGAACTAACATTGGCGGAAAATGATCAAAAGATTGCTAAAACTAAATTCATGCTGTTACATACTTTGTGAAAATAAAGTCTAGCTATCTTCAGTTGATCCTTTCACACTTAGGTGGTCTCATTGTCCCCCAGGTCAGCCATTTGAATGTTCTTAGCTCAGCCATTTTGATAACTTTCACTTTGACTAAATAAGTAATGTCTTTTAATATACACACTCATCTATTTGGTCAGTTATTGTAAAGTTTTAAATTTTTTCTGTCTATACTGGTAATGTATGTCTATTATAGAATATTGGAAAGTGGTGAGAAAAAAATACAAATACTAGAAAATCCCAACATCAAAGATAAGTTTTTAGCTTTATGGTCTATACATTTCTAGTCCTTCTTTGAACATAACTGGACTCATTCTGTGCATAATGGTCTATAAACCAGAAAACTATATTCATGCATTATATATGAATATAATACATGAGTAAGAATGCTTCTTTGGGGGTCAGTAAGTGGCATGGTGCTTAAGGTGACTGGATCCCAAATGGCCAACTGAAATGTTCAAGTCCCAGATTCTGCAGCTTGAATGACACTCCCGGTACATGTGTGTGCATGCTAAAAATTCCAAGAGAAAAATAGAGAAGGGATTGCAGTGTGGCCAACTACTTCAAGAGAGATTTTTCATTCCCCCTCTCTCTCTTCCTGTCTCTCTCTGGAGAGTGTACATATCCTATAGCAAATAATAATAATAAAAAGAATATTTACTTTTTACTTTATCCTGAGTTTAGCCCCTATCAGTGATGGATCACTCTTGACCATTGAATTTGTTACCTATGTGTGATTTTTCTAAATTAAGATAAAGTTAAATTTTTCAGTTTCTAAATATTGTCAGTCTCTGAATTATGCCAGTTTCATCTCAGACAAAACTCTTAAGATTCCCTAATATTTGGGGCTACCAGGTGGCGTGGTGGTTAAAGGTGCTGGACTCCCACATGACCAACCATGGTTTGAGTCCCAAACCTGGTGACTTGCTTTCTCACTTTCTTGCTCTCTCTCTCTCATCAAACTGGAAAATAATATAATACTAATAAATAAAGTTAAATAAAAGTAATTCTTTAGCAAAAAAGATTCCCTAAAATTCTCACTTGTTTACTAATCCCTGTATCTATTCTGATCCTCTCTAATTCTGCCCATCTTCTATGCCTCTCTTTTCTTTGAGGGATTATAAAAATTATTTTAAATAGGAACAACGTTATATCTCTGCTACATTTAGCTATCTTTTTTTTCACCAATGTTAGTTGGTAACAATCCAGATAATTTACCAATTTGAATCTGTAAGCTTGAAACCACATTAAATGACCATCTCAGAGACACTATTTAAAAGCTTGTGATATATGAAAAGGAAAGAGTAGAGTCAAAAGCCAGCCTGCAGTAATTTTTAAAAGTTAATAAAGTTCTTGTATTCATGTTGGATTGTATAAGATCCTGAGAGCAGGAATTGCTTTTAACATGACCTTCTTCCTGGCACACAAGATATTCAGTAGATGTTTTCTAGATGATTATGAGCTGATCCCATCTCATCTCTTTTCCCTCCACCCACCTGAAGGCAGAAGTCACATGATGGTAAAATTGACATTTCATCACATGTAGTTGGTAGCACACACACACATGTGTGCCTAAGGTGGTAATGTCTTTTCCCATTTATTTAATAACCATTCATTGAATTCTTATATAAACCTATCTCTATCCTATTCAAAACCATTAGAAGACTGTGTCCTTCCCTCACTGAACTTGGAGCTTCATCGTGCAGGCAGAAGCTTTTCACGTTAAGCATTAGAGAACACTCACAGAGAAGAGGAAGTGAAAGATGAGATAGATTTTTTTCTTTGTATAAAACTTATGCCATGACTGTTTGTCATATTTATTGTATTTGGATACATAGCTCATGGGAATATTCAGTGCAAAGTGGATTGAATTCAAAATGACTCACCTCAGTGGGAAAGGTTGAAGTAGATTACAATTACAGAAAGGGGTATATTTTCACTGAACTAGAAAAGAAAAACTACACATAAAGGGAAAGGAAAAACACATCCAGTGCCTTGCTCTGACTGGATCTAACTCTAATGGGGACATTTTGGATTGCTATTTTAAAAGTCTTAGTACATACGCTGTTTATTGATATATTACAATTATGCTTTAAAGATGTTATGTATTTGTTATTTTATATATTAGAAGGCCAAATATTTTTCTAAAGAAACAGAGATAAAATTTTAAAACAAAAATCTGTCATAAATTGTTATTAAAATAAATTTAAAAATGAAATTACCTTTTAAATTATTACATAATTTGAGGTATAATTTTTTGAAATATTAAGCATATTTTACCCTTTTTGGCACTCCTTGACTATATACTTAGGTTGCTTCATTGATTATGCTTTTCTCTTCAACTTTTCAGGTTCAAATTCAGAGACCACTTTAACTTCTCTTTTTTAATCTCATATGTTATCAGGAAATGTTTTGAATTTTAAAATTCCCTTTAAATGTTACTTTTAATCCCTAAAAACTCTCCTTTTGGAATTATTTGTCCTTCTTACAAGGCATACAACATCCATATTTTTAAATCTTTTTTTTCCATAAAGAAAATATGGTTTTCATCCCAAAGTATTACCTATGTTAGTCTACCATTTCCGTCCTTGAGAATGAACCACTCAACTCTTAGAATCACTATACTAAATGTGTCTAATAAATGAAGTAATAAGGGCTTTCTCACTATTATCTCGCTGACATTAGACCTTTCCACAGGTTACAGGGACTGATTTGGGATAATGGAACAAATCCGTGGAGAAAACCATCTCAGTATGTAGACTGTGTAAATGGATTATCTTATGGATTGAAGCCTGTGGTTTTCAGGCTGATGTCCAGACACCAGATGGCTTTAAAAATCTTTTCATCCAGAACACTAGCAGCCTGCTTTAGTCACATTGCTCTTGCTAATATTTGTAGAGCATCTATGTGGTCCCCAGTGCATGCACTTATTATTCTATTATGCGGGCATTATTCCTTTTGAAGCAGCATCACATGGCTCCTGGGCTATGTTGGTATCGGTGACATTAATCACTATTTGTCCGGCCTTAGGGTGGAAAGTTCCTAGATCATCATCTTCTAAGGACTTTCAGACAGCATTTTCATGACGATGAAGAAATGACTTAGCACCATCAGGATTTTCAAAATTATTTTCTCAGCAGTACTTCTCTCTCAAATTACATGTTAATAAAAGGCAGTTCTAGTTGCTAAGAATTCAACAGATTTTGCTTCATAAAATACTGATGAAACTCTGGGCATATGAGGAGCTAGCACAGAAACTTTCTTGTCATTTTTCAAAACCACATAGGCTAACCTTGAATGTTAAGAATGGCTTTATGGGAGCTGTTCATTTTAAGGATTCCAAATATTCCTTAAACATCACATGTGTGTTTTTATCTTCCTCTTTTTGTTTCCTCCTGATTGATCTTGAACAAGAATTTTCTTTCTTTATAGGGATATGGTTAGACTCGCAATGCTGCTCTTTTGAATACCACTCTATACAAAGTGTTGAAATAACAAAAAGAGACTTTCTTTGCATCTTTAATTAGCTTTGATTGTAAAATCTTTGCATTAAAAATTGTTATCGTATCATTTAAAGTTAAATTTGTAATCTCGCTACTCTCTTATGTACTGGAGTTCTGAATTTACCTAAGTTGACAAAGAAATGAAATTTTGCAGCTTTTGTCTGACGTGCATGCTGTTTATGATTTTAGGGATTATATTCATTTTCAGCATTAAATTCATAGAATAAGCAAAATGTCAAACTTTGTTTACTAATTTTATACTTATCTGTTCTTTTAATATCCTGTCTTGGTTCTCTAGTTATAACATAGATGAACCTAAAGTTTGCTAGAAACATTTGCCATTAGCTTCTTCTAAAAAAAAATTAAATTTGAGGATAATCCTACCTCCAGAGCTTATTCTGTTCCTGGCCATTGACTGTGACAGTGGAAGGCTCATCTGAAAGCACCGGAGCATCCCATCTAAAAGCATAAAACATATTACATTTCATGAAAAAGCTAATTCAGATTGTTTAATTCTGGTAATATTGCCTCTGTCACCTTCAAAATCAAAATGTTCTTTCCTGTTATTATAAGGAAAACAACCAAATTGCTAAAAAACCCATTTGAATACACAGCTGCCTTATGTTGCATACTAATTTGATTAAAAACGCTCGTGCCTCACCAGCATTTTTACATAGAACACATTGGTGAATTTAACAAAGACTATTTTAAAAATATATCTGAGGAGGTTTGGATGACCAGAGTCCACAGCAGTGACCACTGCCCCCCCCTCCCCCCGGACTGAGCAAAAATCTTTCTGGCTGTCTTGGAAGGCATGAAACAATTGTCGAGCTATATTTGTTTGCTCACTGCTTTGGGCACTGAGCCAACCTCATTGCAAATAACTGCATTAGTCAAGTGTATCCAAATTATTACAACACAGCGTCCATCCCAGTTATTGCTGTTGAAGCATTTTCTGAATCTTCCTGTCACTAGAAAACATTTATTTGAGGGGTTGAGTGTCACATAAATTCAGGTCACTTGGATTTATATAAAAGCAAGGAGACTACTTTCTCAAGTGGCTTTATTTTCCCAATCTCTACAAGAAGAATCCTTTAAAGTACTGATTGTTAGGATCTCATTAAGTCTGAAGAGTTTTGGAGCCTCAATAGGATATTTGCCATCCTGTATTATTTTCTTTTATTTCTTTCTTTCTTGAGGTGATTTTTATCCAGTGTTAATATTTACCTACATTTTAACTGACTTTAACTTTTGTTTCTAATAATAAATGTAAAAGTTATGTAATTAAATAGATTAAGCTTTTTGAAACCTTATTCTATATCCTGTAGGTGAACCACAAGCTAAGTCTGTACAGGGAAAAAGTTCCAGATCTTTCTGGATGACCATTCTGGTGAATTCTAACATGAACACATTCGCCAAATGCATCATTACTCTCAAGCAATAAGATATGTTATTGTAGAAGACACGTTAGCTCCGTAATCCACAAGATTGCTAACTAGATATCATAAAAGTGGATCTGACATAAACCATGTTGACTTGTTTAGGCTTCTAGGTTAACTCTGCATTGCATGGTATCTGGTACTTGTTTGTGTGTTTTAGTTTACAGACCTATTTTATTACTTATTTATTTTACTTTTCTTTCTAAATTTATTCTTCTGTATCATTTAGTCCACTGAGTACTGCAGATTGCTCCTTGGAACCTTTAATTACTAATTTCACTATTGATATTATGAAAATAATGTCTGTCATCTATCTTTCAAGACTATTCAGAAGACTAATGAGAAAATATTTATAAGCTATTTAAAATTTAACTTTAATGTTTAGCATCATTTTGCCATTTAACACACTGGAAAATAAAGTGAACATATGAGAAAATAAGCCCACAAAGGCTTGCAGGTGGTAGTTAGTAAAGGTACTGGACTGCCACATGGCCAGCTGTTGTGCGAGTAGCTGACCTGGAAGCTTGCTTTCTCATGTTCTCTTTCTCTCTCTCATGAGTGCATGTACCCTATTGAAAAACTTGTAAAAACAATAACGATAACTAAAATTAAATATATAATTGTTTTAAAAATAATAACAATAAAATAAATCCAGCTATATTTCTCTGAAAAACTACAATGTATAAAATAGCTGTGTTCCCATAGAGTTTTCATTCTTTTTTTTTTCTCTAGGGCGTGTGCACTCACCAGACAGACAGAGAGAGACAGAGAGACAGAAAGTGAGAAATCACCTCCCCCAGGGGGGATGGCCACGCCGCAATCCCTTCTCCTCCATTCTCCTCTCAGGATCTTGGGGATGCACTCACACGTGCCCAGCATGAGTTTAAGCCACCAGGTCCGGGACTTGAACCGCGGTCAACTACATGGGAGTCCAGTGACATAGCCATTATGCTAACTGCTGGTCCCACCATAGAGTTTTAATTCTTTTAAAAACTATTTAGTATATTTAGTATGAAGTATGAATTAACAAATACACAATGTGTGTCTTAAGTTCTATTCTTGTAATATTTTATAATATTCTTATAATAATTTTTAGAAACCTTTCTGGAAAATAATTCTGTGAGAATAAACATAATTAAGAGTTCCTGGATTCTTCTATCTGCCTCCTTATTAAAAAGTGTGATTCACCTATGTTTAATAGAAATCTTATCTCTCAACAATATTTATAAGCACTCAGTCTGTTAAATATTCTGCGAGTTCTAGAGTCTTAAAGAGTAAATGCTCTTTTGAAATAAATAAATAAATAAATAAATTATATGTTTATATATATATATATATTTAGAGAAAGAGAGGGAGAAAGAAAGAATACATACACCATGTTGGGGACTTTATGTAAAATGTGAAACTAATATTTAAAAAAAAGAATAAATGCCAAACAGTTGCAAATAGTTAGGTAAAACATACTGCAACTATAAAATAAAATATAAAGATGACTTATTTTATTTTATTTTAGAGATTTTTGCTATAGGGTGCGTGTTCTCTCCAGAGAGACAGAGAGATAGAAAATGAGAAATCACCCCTTGGGTGGATGGCCATGCCACAATCCTTTCTACTCCATTCTCTTCTTGGGATTTTGGGCATACATGCACAGGTGCTCAGAGTAAGTTTAAGCCCTGGATCTGGGACTTGAACCACTGTTGACTTTTAGGGAGTCCAGTGATGTAACCATTATGCCATCTACTTGTCCCAAAGATGACTGTTTCAAACTATAAATTCTGAGCTAAGAAGTGCCATGAAAATTTCATTGATATATTTTAAAGTGACGAAAGTTTATACACAAGATAAAAATGATAATCATTTAGTTTAACATATATAGGTAATTATACTATACACAAGTTTTAAACTACATTAAATCAAATACATGCAAGGAGACATTAAAAAATTCATGGAAATATATCATTAAAGCTTAAGTTTATGTTGGTAAAAGAATGAATTAATAAATAACCTTTTGAAATCCATGCATAGTTTTTTTGGTTGTTGTTGTTTTGTTTTGTCTTAATAATATACTTTTTTTTTTTTGCATAGGTGCTTTTTTTCCCCATAGGTCCTATGTGTTCTCCCAAGAGACAGAGAGGGAGAAAGTAGAAGTCACCCACTAGGGGGATGGTCATGCCCACTCCCTTCTCCATTCTCCTCTTGGGATTTTAGGCATGCACTTATATGCACCCAGTGTGATTTTCAAGCTGACTGTTCTGGTACCTGAACCATGTTCAACCATGTGGGATTCTAGTGCTGTAACTACCATACCACCTGCTGGCCCCATAATACATATTTTTTCATGAATTTTTTAAGGCCCTCTTTATATATCTTTGTATATACATTTGTTATGTGTGTATATTTATATAAAATGCAAATTTTAAATAAATTTGCTATTGAGTTTTAGGGATTTTTTGTTTTTTAGATTTTTGCCTTAAGGCATGTACGCTTGCCAGGGAGAGAGACAGAGACAGTGGGAGGGAAGGTGAAAATTCATCCCTTAGGGAAGATGGCCACACAATAATCCCTTCTCCATTCTCCTTCTGGGATCTTAGGTACACTCATGCATGCATCTAGTGTGCAGTTCAAACTATCAGGTCCAGGACTTGAACTGTGATCAGCTATATGGGAGTCCAGTGATGTCACTGCTATACCATATGCTGGCCCCGAGTTATAGGGATTGTTTATTACTCATTTACATATTATAACTTTTCTTGTTTTCTAGATATTTTTATAACTTTGTATGATTTCATACATTAACATACTAAATACCAGTTAGTTTTATAAAATCTTATTGTGAGGTTATTAAAGAAGCCAATACACTATCTTTGAATTAGGTGATTTATCCTACAGCAAACTTTGCTTTTAATTGTTCCTCTACATTTTTGTGTCTCAGTTTTAGAGCAAATTATTATTAGGTTTGAATTGTGATAGACTTTCTTAATCATTTTCTTGTTAGTTTATTAGAATCTAATGTCAGTTAAATTTTCAAATTTATCTCTAAACGTTACACTATAGTAATTTATTTAGATGACATTTTGTGGTAGGGTAGTGTTAGAGTTCCTTTTCTTTTTTTTTTTAAAGAGATTTTTCTATGCTGTGTGCACTCACCAAACAGAGAGAGACAGAGAGACAGAAAGTGAGAAATCATCCCCTGGTAGGATGCCTACACCACAATCCCTTCTACTCCATTCTCCTCTTGGGATTTTGGGCATGCATGCACACACAACTGGCATGAGTTTTAAACCACTGGGTCCATGACTCAAACTGTGTTCAACTATATGGGAGTCCAGTGACATAACCTTTACACCACCCACTGATCCTCAGGGTTATTTTTCTAAGATTTAGCAATTCTTATAATATTTTTTGAAAATGTTTCCAAAGTTGAGAACTTTACTATAGACTCTATAAAGGATTGAGATATCTCTGAAATTTTAATGTTATTTTAAAGACTTATTCTTTCCCATTATCTATTTTTCTGCCTTTTCTCTTTACAAAGATGAAGCTATCTTTAAATCTATAATTGACAGCTTCCACCTAGATAAAAATAGATGAAAATAATTCACACAGTCAGGCTACAGGAAAAACATTCAAAGAGACAGCCTCCAAAAATAATTTTTGTCCAAAGCCATCTGTAAATGAAAATACAGTTATGAAGCAAATAAGTTGGAAAATTGCTACATGTATTATAACTATTTTTTATACTATAGTTTATTTTATGTTTGTGAAAATTTTTATGAATGATCCTATTTCATAATACAAAAAAAAATATTCTTGTGCTAGAGCAGTTTCTTTCTTCCTTTCTTTCTTTCTCTCTCTCTTTTTTTTTTTTTTTTGAGAGAGAGATTTTTGCTATAGGATACATGCACTAACCGAAGACACAGAGAAAGACAGACAGAAAGCAAGAAATCACCCTCCAGGGGGGAGATGGCTATGCCAAAATTTATTCTCCTCCATTCTCCTCTTAGGATTTTGAGCAAGCATGCACACGCACCTGGCATGAGTTTTAAGCTGCTAGGTCCAGGACTCAAACCGTAGGCAACTACATGACAGTCTAGTGACAACCATTATGCCACCTACTGGTCCCAATGATGCCTCACTTTAATTCAGCTTTGGCATTCTTTATTATTTTTTCTTTTTTTAGAGGTTTTCGCTGTAGGGCGCGTGTGCTCGCCAGACAGACAGAGACATAGAGACAGAAAACAAGAAATCACCCCCCCAGGGGGGATGGTCACACCGCAATCCCTTCTCCTCCATTCTCCTCTCGGGATCTTGGGCACACACACACAAGTGCCTGGCATGAGTTTTAAGCCACCGGGTCCGGGACACGAACCGCGGTCAACTACGTGGGAGTCCAGCGACATAGCCATTATGCTAACTGCTGGTTCCCTAGCTTTGGCATTCTTCATGAATGGTAAAAAGATTATATTAAATATAGAACTGTGCTATCTTTTATATGTAGATATTTTGACAGTTCTGGAGACTAGAAGTACAAAATCAAGATGTTAATAAGGCATCCTCTTTCTGAAGGAGCTAGGGAAGGATCTGTCTCAGGCCTCTCTCCTAGCTTCTAGTAGGTTCAAGCACTCCTTAGCTAAAAGATCACTGACATTTCTTTGTGTCTTCCCACATCGTGTCTCTGGGTCCACATTTCCCCTTTCATTAGTACATGAATCATATTGAATGAAGGGCCACACTAAAATGACTTAACTGTAAATCTGTGTAAAAACTCTATTTGCAAATAAGATCACATTCTGAGGTACTGGGTGTTACAAAATCATATCTTTCAGGGAAGGAAGGTGCATTCAAATATCAACACATATGATCTACCTTTGTTATAAACTCTGACCTTCAAACTTGATCTCTAAGACAAATCTTGACTTAGAGCACTCTTAAGGAAGTATTAATACTGAAAAAATGGCAAAAGCCAGATTGTCATTAGACCTTTACTATAGAGACTTAAATAAAGAAAAACAAGGGTTGAGGCTGTCCTGGGGCACAACAATTAAGTGCTGCGTGGGGAGAGCTGGATTCCCACACAACTGACTGTGGTTTGAATTGTGGCCCTGGAAGCTTGTGAAACATGCCAGGCTAATGCACATGCATGTGTGTGCTCTAAATCCTGATAGCATTGAGAAATGGAACAAAAAGATTGTGGTGTGACCAGCTCCATTGAGGGCTGCATTCAAATCTCTCTCTCTCTCTCTCTAGCTCTCTCTCTCTCTCTCCTTTCCCCTCCTGGTACACACACATATCTTCTGGCAGTAAAATTTTAAAAAATAAAATGGAAGCTAAGCATCCACAGAGAGTTTCCAGTCTTGTCTTCTCTGTTGTTTAGTGTATAACTCTTTAGAAAGATTTTCAAACTTACAAGGGGACATGAAGATCAGAGCATTTTAGGTTGGAAGTACCTCTTTTCATTTCACAGATGAAGAAACACTTGAAGGCCCTAAGCAATATTTGGCCAGAAAAAAAAAGTACTTGCTGGCAGATTGATTAAGCAGACAAAGTTTCACCCATAAAGAATATTTTATGCCTTAAAATTTACAAAATTACAGGCATCAATTGGGAAGCTCTTTCATACTTAACAAACACAAAGTAAAATGCCGATACATCACAAAAATGAAACCTCCCAAATATAGGCTACCACTTTCTAATGTATCCGTTAAGCTTATGAGACACAGAAGTTATGAAAGGGAAGCAAGGGAAGGAATGAACTTAGAGAAACTGGAACAATTAATATTTGCTCTGGGATATCATAAGCCTTAGGTTTGAATTCACTTTTTCTTTATTGTACTGTCTGTATTCTTTTCTCCCAATTCTGCTCTGATTATTTAGCTGACTGATTATTTATCCAACTAAAGTAGGATACGTTGTGGCGTCTTTGATTTTTCGGTTAATTTTTTTTTTAACGTAACATAAAGGCAGAAGACAGTTGTATGTGCCATTGTGCAATGCTTACGAAATAATTGTATCTATTGCCTAGAACTGTCAAAATATCTACATATAAAAGATAGCATAGTTCTTTAATATAATCTTTTTAACATTCATAAAGAATGTCAAGCCGAAATAAAGTGAGGCATCATTGGGACACAATTGTGTGCATGCCCAAAATCCCAAGAGTAGAATGGAGGAGAAGGGATTGCAGAATAGCTATCCCCCTGGAAGGTGATTTCTAACCTTCTGTCTCTCTGCCTCCCTCTGTCTGGGAAGCGCACATGATCTATAGCAAAAAATCTCTCTCTTAAAAAAAAAAAAAAAACTAAATAAAAGTCATGCATCATTTAGTTTGTGAGAGTCAGTCAAATATTAGTTGTATAAAGCATGTCTGTATTTCTACCCTTAGAGTCTTTAGTCATAAAAGTTTAAATTATCTTTGAATATATGAAAGAGCTATTCATTAGTAAACATGTCATTTCTCCTTAAATTGTGGAAAGTAGAACTATCATGAAGTTGATAATACAGGCTAAATTTTTTCTTCTAAAATTTTTTATATTCATTCAATTTCCGAAATTACTTTTTCCTTTTTTGCTTATGGTTCGCTTTGTCTCGTAAAGATTTTTTTTTATTATTTTTAATAAGTAAATGCCGAGTTTATTTTACATTGAAACAGCAGGTAGATTATAGCAAGCTGTCGTCAGGCCATCAAAAATTAATTCTAGCTATCAAGATCTGATATTTAACAATGGTTTTGAAAGGGAGAGGGTGATCAGATATAAGCTCAAAATGTAACTATGACAAATAATAATTGTGTGCCCTTGGCCAAGTTACCAAAGATTTCTAGATGTGGAGAGAAGAAACTCTAAGATTTTTAGACCTACATGTAAGTATAAAAATTAAAATATAAAAAGCAAGGTCACTTTGTTCTTTGAGAATTAGTTAGAAATTAAGTCTGATTCCTCCTAATGCAGTTTCTCTTTAAAGTTTCCCCATAAATTTTATGTTTGTAAAGGCTAATATCATCTAACATCTGACTACACATTAAAAACCTCTTATCTGGAAACATGGTCACTCCTAGTAACACCTGCGATGCTTTTGCCCTGTCAGTCAAAGTACATTTTTGTTACAGGAAATGAGAACACTCCAATGTTTTAAGTGGATGGTAATATGACAGGATTACTTTATAGAGATACATTAGAATTCATACAGATGAAAGCCAAACCAATTCAGATTACACTTTTGGCACAGATTTTTATGAGTGTTGGGTTATAAATTTTCATGGTAACAGACAAAATCGAATGCCTCAAATGCTCTGCACAGAACCTGGCAAAGTAGATGTTCAATAACTCTAAATAGTTAGCAAATATCTATTTAGCACCTACTGTGTGCTCAGAACTATGTTCAGTAGTAGAGACACAGAGATGCTACACAAGATAAATCTACCTCTAGGGCTTAAGATACCATTTATTGATCCTTTATTCTGACATTAATATCTCATACAACTGATTAAACACTACAGACATAAAGTGCTATGTGATATTATTTTAATTCTGTCAATACATAATTGAATCTGCAAGGTAACTCTATGTAACAGAGCATTATTATCACTATTTTACAGATAAAGAAATTCAGACTCAAGTTAATAATTCACTTTCCAAACTAATATACAAGTTAAAAACCAATCTAGCAAGTTCTAAGTCCAAATTCCAAACTGTTGACTATGATCTTAAACATTTTTAAGTACAATTTTGTTTTGCCTTCTTCTAGTATATTGTCCAGTACCATATGAATGTCATAGCTATAGGTTCAACTATAATGGTGGGAAAAGGTGGGAGACGATAAAATGTGCTGAATGCAACCAGAATATCTAATTTGCCTTTTAAAAATATATATACATAATTTCTAGAAAATCTGAGCACCAGTGCTATGCTATAATTTGTTTTATGATCTGCCTCAAGGGATATGATTACTACATGAAACATTTTTCTAGGTATAAAATAAAAAGTATATCCTATAGAGTATGACATCTTTTTAATTATGCCCTAGCAATTTTTTTTTTTTTTTGGAGAGGTTTTTGGTATAGGGCGCGTGTGCTCACCAGAAAGACCGAGAGAGACAGAAAGAGAGAAATCAGTCCCTGGGGGGATGGCCACACTGCAATCCCTTCTCCTCTATTCTCCTCTTGGGATCTTGGGCATGCACACACACATGCCCAGTGTGAGTTTAAGCCGCCAGGTCTAGGACTTGAACCGCAGTTGACTAATGGGAGTCCACTGACATAGACATTACACCAACTGCTGGTCCCTATGCCCTAGCAATTTAATTTATGTAAAATTATTTTAGCTTTAAGATTAAAAAAATAGCAAGAGAGCCCCATAATATAGTGGTTAAGGGAGCTGGATTCCATATGGCCTATAAGAGTTCAAATCATAGCCCTACAGCTTGTAAAACATGCCAGCTGCACGTGCATGTGTGCCCCAAATCCCAACAGAATGGAGATATGGAGAATGGATTGCAGCATGAGCACTTCCCACTGGGGGGATGCTTTCTCTCTCTCTCTGTCTCTGTCTCTCTCTCTCTCTCTCTCTCTCCCTTTCTCTCTGAATTTCTTTGGTGAGTGCACATACTCTGTGGCAATTTGTCTTTCTCTTTCTTTATTTCTTTTTAAGAATTTTTAAATGTAATCATTCATTTACTTTAATTTGACCATACACACACACACACAGAGAGAGAGAGAGAGAGAAAGAAAGTGAGAAAGCAAGCCACAAGGTCCAGGACTCAAACTGTGGTCGGTCATGTGGAAGTGTCCAGCTCCTTAACCACCATGCCACCTGCTGGTCCCTGTGGCAATTTTTTAAAAAAGATTGAAAATAGCTAAATAGCATCCAAACCTGGAGACTTATGTTAAGTTTAATCTTACAAATGCTAAACTAAGATTTAAAATGAGGGTCATACTTTTTAAACACGTTATAGTCTATTTATTTCATTTTACAACATTACGATGATATAGGTGCCTTTTTCAGCAGCACAGAGTTGTAAAGTAAACTGCCCAACATCATACAGCTAACGAATGGTGAAGCAGAAAATCCCAGCTAAGTCATTCTGGTTCCAGACTTCATGCCTTTCACTAGGTTGAAACATGCTTTTCAAGCTAAAAATATAATTGCATAGTAATTTTTGGTAGAATTTTAGTCTATGTAATGGGATTTGATGCAATATGACAACATTTAGCTATTTGTGATTTTTCAGAGAATGCAATTTACCAAAATAAAGGACATTTTTATATATACAATTTATTGTTATGTATACATAGTATACATAAGTAAGATTAATAACTGCACACATATTTTTAAATTAATTGTAATGTTCCTTTATTGGGTCATTGGAAAAATAATATTTTATTGGGCCTTCACAGCAATATTTACATTGCTATGTTCATTCAGCATCATTTCTGAATAAATTTTTATCTTTTAAAAACTAAGCAATCAATACTAATGCTTTAGCTATTTTCAGAGTTTTTAATTTGCTAGAGGGTGCATGAGCTTGCCAGAGAGAGAGAGAGAGAGGAAAAATTAGAACGTACTCCCCATAGGGGATGGCCACACTGCACATATACCTGGTATGTTTTTCTTTTTCTTTTTTTTTAAATAATTATTTATTTAATTTTATTTATTCGTTCACATATTTATCATAGAAAGACAGGTACACATAGAGAAGGAAAGTGAGAAAGCAAGCCACCAGGTCAGGCACTTGAACTGTGGTTGGCCATGTGGGAGTGTCCTGCACCTTCACCACCATGCCATCAGATCTGGGACTTGAACCTCACAGTCAACTATGTGGGATCCAGCTGCCTGAACCACCACACTAACAGGTGGCCTTTTTTCTTTATTTTTACATATTACTTTATAAAATATATACATATTTATTTACTAGTGAAATCCAATTCTGGTCACATAAGCTGTTTCTTTCCTAACCATTATTGCTCATTTTTTCTTAAATCTCAATCATGATTCCATTTACTATGAAAACATCTCTGCCATTATCTTCTTACTTCTAAGTCATGCAAACATTTTAAAATTGCAATGAGCATACAACATTTACCTCAATTAAAAATTAGTGAAATTATTTAAATTTTGCTGGTCCATTTGAAAATAGGTTGCAGAAATGACTTTTCAGAGTGTATCTTCTAAAAATAATAAAATTCAACCAGGTATTTGCAATCTCATTATCACACTGAGGAAAATTAAAATCAATTTCATAACACCCAGTTCATATTCATGTATTCCCAAAATGTCTTCTACAATTGTTTTTAGAGTAGTATATAATTGAGATGCATGAATTTCATTTTTTTTGTCTCTTTGGTATCTTTAATATAAAACAAATTCATTCATATTTTATATATGTACATTGACTTTTAAATTTCTAATTGCCAGAGGGTGAATGTGCTCACCAGAGAGAGAGAAAAAGTAAAGGATAGCACGCCACAATGGGGCATGGCCATGTCAAAATCTTCTTCACTCTGTTTTTCCATCTCATCAGGATTTGGGGTACACGTGCACACCTGGCATGTTTTTCAAGCCTCCCATGGCTGGAATTTGAACCATAGTTGGCCATGTGGGATCCAGCTCCTGATGCACTTTACACTGTAGCCAGTGGTAAAGTGACTTTAAAAATATCAAGTCAGTTTTCCTTACAGACTGTCTACCTTTTGAATGTGTCTGATTGTTGCCTTGTGATTTGACTTGCTACTCTAGCCCCTTGATATCTTAGAACCTTTAAATGCATGCACATAAAAGTGTGAATATAATCAGATGAACTATTTTGGGCAGGAGTACCATACAGGTGATGTATCTCATTAAGTAAGGGCTTGCAAGTTTACTATTAATGATGCTAAGTTTGATAGTTTCTTTAAGGTGATAACTGGCAATTTTGTCCATTATTATAGTGTATCTCCCCATTGGCAATGAGCACACAATTTGCAGGGTGGTATTTGGCATTGTGTGATTATCCTGAGCCCCGATAGCTTTTCATCTAATTGTTTTGGCATTCACTGATGGTCCTTTCCTGAATCAATTCCTTCGTTGGGTATCAAAACACTGATTTTCTAATTCTAATCTTCTTTTATATTTATAGACTAGCTTTCTTCTGAGGGTGTGGGGGACACCACTTTCTCTCATGAAATGAAAATGAACAATAGTTTTTTCTTAAAAGATATTTCTTTCACTTTATTAATTTTCAATTTATTGGGTGAAGAATGTTTTCATTTCAACTATCATTGTGGATTTATAGCTCTCATAGAGTCAGTGTTCCTTTTGTCACTTAAATTGTTCCTAATCTACCTAGGAGGTGTCCCTTCACACCATCTCCTATGTTCTTTTGATATGCAGCTTTGGGTCCTACTAGCACACCCATTCTGTCATGACCCAGCCTTCATAGGATGTCTCAGCCTAACCTTGTGCTTTCCCCATGTCAACCACAAGCTTTTTGAAAATATCCTTGGCCTTTTTCTTCAGAATGGTATTTAGACATCACAAATTGGGTTACTTGAGTGCAATTGCTTCTAAGGCATCTCATTGTACCTATCTAGGAATTACACCTTTTACAATTAAAATCATAGGTTTGTTTTAATAGCTATAGTTAAAATTTAACATTACAGGATTTTACTTAATTTCTTTGATATAGTATTTTTCTCTTTTCCTCTTATAATACAAATGCTGGTTCCTACTAATATTAATATAATTACTTATGTGCTTTATCTTTTAATAGTAATCAAATTGTTGAAAACAGTAATATTGCTAATAAAAATAAAGCTATTGACTTAAAATTGACGTTTATTTACATGTTTTTTTCTTAAATCTTAGAATAGCTCCCACCGAAGTTAGAATATAGTCAATTGTACATACCAAGTACATTCATACATAATTATACATAATTGTACAAATGTCTCTTGAATTAGTTTTTCCTCTGAGTTGTTTTTGTTGCTAATTTAATATGCTGTTTGCTTCATATATTTCAGTTTATTTTCAATTTAGAACTTAATTCTGCTCTCTTCTTTTTTGAGTTTTAATTTTTTTAAATAAAAATATGTATTTATTTAAGTATAATAAAAATCATATTTAAAGAAATTTACTTCCATTTATATCCCTTTCTTTCATTTTCCCAACTAGTGATAATTTTTTATAATTTCTGGATTATTTACCTGGAATTATTTTGTAAAAAAAGTTTTTATTTCCCCTTCTTCATTAGAGACAACATACCAAAAGCGTTATCTAGACCTTGCTCATTTCAATGAATAAAATATTCTAGTAAACTCCTTATATAACTACATAACAACTATTTTTATTCATAGTATCACAGTTTACTTCATTAATTAGCCCTGATTGATGAATAGCTACATTGTGTTTAATATTTTGAAATTATTATGCAACAACCACTAACTTTTTATTTACTGAGGAATTAACACAGAATCCTAAAATTGCATTTGTATTTACTAAGGAATTATTTTTCACATAGAATCCTAAAATTGCATTGTTGGACATAACTAAATCTCCCTGCATAGAGACTGTGCATAGAGGTTTTTGCTACAGGGCACGTACACTCACTAGACAGACAGAGAGAGACAGAGAGACAGAAAGCGAGAAGTCATCCCCCAGGAGGGATGGCCACGCCGCAATCCCTTCTCTTCCATTCTCCTCCGGGATCTTGGGCACGCAGGCACATGCGCCTGGCGTGAGTTTAAGCCACTGGGTCCAGGACTCAAACCAGGGTCGAATACATGGGAGTCCAGCAACATAGCTATTACGCTAACTGCTGGTCCCGAGATTGTGCCATTTTGCACATAAGCAGTATTTTATTCAATGACTTGTTTCCTAGAGTCTTAACAGAGTATAGCATAAATATTTTGGAGTTTTGACAATCTGGTATTTGAGAAATGCTATCTTAGTGCAGCTATGATTTTTATTTATTTTATTATGGGTTAGTTAAGTGATTTTTTTATATGTTTAAGAAGTATTCCATGAGTTTAAACAACGTTTTATATGTTTAAAATTCTTTTGAGTTGTCTTTTTATGTATTGCCAATTTTCTTTTCAATTTTAAATGCTCAGTGATTAGCTATTTCTCCAGTGGTGTATGTTGTAAATAGCTTATGACTTTGACTATACTATTTTTACTGTGAAAAATACTATTTTGTTTACTGTGTTTGTGTAATCAAGTGTATCAGTCTTTCCTTTTTTTGCTACTGCATTTTAAATTGTGATTAGAGATATTTTTCTCACTTTCAAATTATGGATGAATTCATTCATGTTTTAACCTTCTAGTATTTGTATAATTTTATTTGTTATCTTAGTTATATGGTATTTTAGAATATATTAGTTTTTTTCATTGATCTTTATTTGAAATACTAATGACATGTTCTATTTCTAGAAGTTCCATTTTTATGTTTTTGCTCATTGTTTTTAATTTTATGATTTCTTATTCACATTTAATCATTGTACTTCTCTACAGCACACAATACGTTTTTTCAAAGTATGCATGCGCTATGTGACAATCAAATCAAGAATATTACTGTATACATCATTTTCAACAGGGAACTTTATATTCTTCTGTTAAGTGTTTCTTACCTGAATCCTCCCCACCTATACTCTACCATCCAATCCCCTTCCATATAGCCTCTGGAATCTACATTTGTTCTTCCTACTATTATATCTTTCCATTTTTTTCCCATTGAGTACAGATATTTGATATATGTTAAGTGGGGATATACAGTGTTTGTCTTTCATAATCTGGCTTACTTTGCTTATTATTAAATCTTCTATACTCACCTATTCTGAATTGAATAACAGGATCTCATTGTTCTTTGTGATTAAGTAACATTCCATAGCATGTGACATATTTTCCGAATCCTACTCATTTTTGAGAGGTTTTTCCTACAAGGCACGTGCATTCACCAGAAAGAGAGAGACAGAGAGATAGAAAGCAAGAAATCACTCCCAGGGGGAATGGCCACGCTGCAATCCCTTTTCCTCCTCTTGGGACCTTGGGCACACACGCACACGCACCCGGCATGTGTTTAAGCCACAGAGTCCTGGACTCGAACCACGGTCGACTACATGGGAGTCCAGCGACATAGCCATTACGCTAACTGCTGGTCCCTCCTACTCATTCTTAATATTCTCTTTTCGACTTTTCATCCTTATGATTGTAAACTTAATTTTTTTTGCCCATAATTAATTGCTTTATTCTGATGTTCTTTCATATATATACATATATATATTTACCCAATAGTATCCATGAAAAAACTTTTCAAAGTAATAAATACAGTAAAGTGGCAGGATACAAAATTAACTTACAAAAATTTATAGCATTTCTATATACAAACAACAGAGACAGAACTGAAGAATGTAATTCCATAAACTTAATTTTTTAAAACTTTATACATATTCTTCTACATTTCAACTTAAAACTCTGAGCTTTGGGCCATCTAAAGAATTAATATGTTTGCTATTTTTGGGTGACTTGCTTTCTTTTGCTTTTGGTTATCCTTAATTGTGAGACCATTGCTTAAAATAATTTAATGGGAGGACTTACTCTGGCACAGTAGTAGTACACTGCTCAAGATAAGCTGAATCCAACATGACAATCATGATTCAAATCATCATCCTAGTCTGTCTGAAACATGCTGGGCACACACATGAGTGCTTAGGATCCGACAGGCTGAAGGACTGTAGAAAGGTGATTGTGGCATGACCAAACTTTGTGTAGGGTTCAATCTCTTTTTCTCTCTCACTCGTAAGTGCATGCACATATACTTTATCATAAATAAAAAATAAAAATAATTAGGAGTTCTTTAGAGGAAGTCTTCCTCTAAAAGGATTTACAGCTTCTTTTCTTAGAGGTGCATGAAAGCCCAGCATTTCATTTAACTTTTATTTGCCATAAGGTTCCATTTCCCGATGTCAGTGATACTCAAGATAGCCACACTTGACTATGACTCAGGCTTTGGAAAAAATTCCTATTTTCTTTGTGTTCTGGTCTTTAATTTAATTTTTCTCTAAAGGTATAATTGAAGAAATTCTTTGAGGTTTTTATACTTCCTGGAAGGCCAGAATGTCTAAAGAATGTGCCATTCTAGGTTTTAGTTGTTCTATAGCAATAGATCTCTTGGAATTCTTTGACATACATTGAGTCAGAATCAGAAATCTAAACATAATATTTTTAAAATAATTATTTATTTAATTTTATTTATTTATTCATTTATGTTTTAAAGAATTCTTTCTTTTAATTTATTCATTTGTTTATTTTAATTTGACCAGAGAGAGACACACACAGAGAGAGGGAAAGTGAGAAAGCAAGCCACGAGGTCCAGGAATCAAACCATAGTTGACCATGTGGGAGTGTAAGTGCCTTAAGTACTACCCCATCTGCTGGTCCTGGTCCCTCATTCATTTATTTTAATTTGACCAGAGAGAGACAAAGAGAGAGAGAGAGAATTGAGAAAACAAACCACCTTGTCTGAGACTCGAAACATGGTGGACTATGTGGAAGTGTCCAGCACCTTAACCACCACACCACTTGCTCTTTCCTAAATATTATATTTTTAAATATTATGTCTAATTTATTGACCTAGCAATGATAAAAGTGGAAAAATCAATAAGTTAACTAAAGAACAACATGTAAAGCTATATAATATTAAAGATATTTGATCACATCTTAAACTTCCATGACATAACTTTCGATCTAAGTTTTTCTGATACATTTATTCACTTTTGAAGTATGACTAAATTTTTTTTAATTTGTTATTTATTGACTGTTTAAGAGATAAAATTACAGTATAAGGTGCCCCCAACAGGATCTCACTACAACACAATGCCTACCCCAGTCTTTCAGTCAGCCAGGATAATAGACACACACTTCTGGGCACACCTGGGTGTGTCTAGGTCAAAGCAACATTTGAATCTGGGGCCTTCCCATATATCTCTATTATGACATAGTATTCAGCGCCCTACTTGCTGAATCGCTGTAGCTAGGCCATGACCAGACATCTTGTTCAATTTTCCAGTCATATTTCTGCCTAACTATACAAAATCTAGCTAAATTAATCATTTTAATCTGCAGCATTTTAGAATTTGTTATCAAAATAAAACTGTTATAAATAAAACACCTATAACTGTTAGCTCTCATAATATAATCTGCTTTTGCTTTGCTACCTATAAGGATCTACAATAATTATCATTTTCCTGAGAAAACAGCTGTTTTTGTGGTCAATTGTAATTTCTGCATAGTTTACAATAATTAAAGTGTAATTTGTTCCCCAGGGAATAGAGAAGAGAAATTCAAATTACTACACACATAGCATAGATTCATATTTAAAGACTGCATGACAACAGAAAGAATTTCTATTATGGCAGTAATGTTTCTGCCGCTTGCTTCATTCCTTATTTTGTTCAAGTTCTCTCTCTTTAAAAAAATGAATAAAATATCATTTCTATTCATTATTATGCATAGTTTTATGAATAAACTAGTTCTTATTATCCTCTTGAATATAGTTATATAATTAGAAATCTAAGTATTACTAAACTGGCTTAAAATATATCTGTACTCAGGGCCTACAGGTGGCTTGGTGGTTAAAGTGCTTGACTTAAGGTGCATGGCCAACTGGAGTTTGATTCCTGGACTTTGAGACTTGCTTTTTCACTTTCCCTCTCTCTCTCTCTCTCTCTGGTCAAATTTAAAAATAATAATAAATAAAGTTAAATAAAATATTTTTAAAAAAATACATCTATACTCTTGGTCTCTAATATAGTTTTATGAATTAGGAAAAGGAGGTAAAAATCGAATTTATCTAAGAATATTTAAACATTTTCATGAATTTTTAAGAAAAAGGGACAGGCTGTACATCTCAGTAATGGACGAATGAGAAAAAGTTCAAAATCTCTGCTGTCAAAGAAGCAAGAAAATAATATTTTTTAAAATGTACTTAATTACATTCATTCACTCTATATCATTGCAACATACAAAATGAGTTTCCCACCCAGAATAAACTGCATATTGGTTCAATCAAGGATATTACCATACATGTTATCATCAATAAATAATTTTCCATTTCTTGTTTCTTATATGTTTTGCTGCCTTTTTTTCTTTTTTCACTTTGATTCCCTCCTTCTCACCCCATGCCATTTCCCACCTTTCTCCCACACTGTCTCTGGTGTCTACGGTTACTTTCCATGCCTTTTTTTTTTCCCACATTTTTTTGATTCACAAAAGATCTTAATTAATCTAAATATTTTCGATCGCAAGCGCAGCTGATATAAACATACCTATGAACACATGTCTGACTTTAGGCATGAAATTCGATGAGCAGAATGAACATACTATACAGCAGCACCTAGTTGAAGCTATATGGTTTACTGTGGTCATTAGATAAGTATTTTTAATTTTTTTTTTATTTCAAGAAAAGCAGTTTTAGATTTAATAAATCACAATCCAAAAATGTTTAGAAAAATTTGCTTAAGACAAACCAGGAAAAAGGTCAGGATTCTCTTCCAACAGTAGGTAGATACTAAAAACTCAAAAAACAGATATAGACAAAGCTAACGTCTAGAAACAAGTGCACTGTAACTTTTTTATTTATTTAAATTTACATTTTATCACTTCTTTACAGTATACATTTATAATTATTATCATTGTTTTTTATTATATTTCATACATTAAATCACTGTACATCATTTAGATTGTACTTTACCCAGCATGATTTACACCCCAGTCCAGCCCAGTTGAGACTATTATACACATCCTCAACAGATAATAAATCGATAATAAATCTTGCCTCTCCATTTTCCCCCAAAATTTCCTTTCCAATGCTCTTCCCCTCCCACATTGTCTTTCCACTTTGTCTCTAGTGTCCATTACAATTTTTAATACTTTTATGTTCTTCAGTCTTTCAGTCTCTACCATAGAGTGTAGATAGTCAATATATACCAAGAAAACTAAAGAGAGACCGAAAGCAATAAGAGAACAGAAACAACCAAGAATATGGTCAACTCAATGGTAGGGACAAGTCTGGAAATATCAATAATAACATTGGATGTCAATGATTAAATTATCCAATCAGGAGACACAGACTGACTGAATGGATTAAAAATCAGAAATCCTCCATCTGCTGCCTACCAGAAACCCATCTCACAGATAAAGACATACATACACTAAAAGTGAAGGGCTGGAAGAAGGTATTCCATGCAAATGGAAACCAAAAAAGAGTGGGAATCACTATACTGATTTAGGAAAAAATAGGCTTTAAGACAAAAACCATAAGAAAAGACAAAGAAGGGCATTTTATAGTAGTAAAAGGGCTAATTCACCAAGAAGATATAACACATAAATATCTATGCATCGAACCCTGGAGCACCCAAATTTGTAAAGAAAAGACTGCTAGATCTAAAAGGAGAGATAGACTGTGACACACTAATTGTTGGAGATCTCAACACTCCATTATCTCCTTTAGACAGGTCAATGAGACAAAAGACAAGCAGAGACTAAGGATCTAAATGATAACTATAAAACAGATGGACTTGATAGATAGCTATAGAAATTTCCAACAAAAAAAAAGCAAACAAACAAAAAAAAAGGTACATTTTTATCAGCCACGTATGATACTTTCTCAAAGATTGATTACATAATATGGCACAAAACCAGCCTTTACAGATTTCAATATAGAAACTATATACAGCATCTTCTCCGACCTTGATTGAATTAAACTCAATATTAATGTCAGGAAATGCCCTCAAAAACATACAAAAACATGGAAACTAAATAACCTACTTCTGAATGACTCCATGACTACTGCAGAGATTAAGACAGAGATCAAAAGATTTATGGAA
Organism: Tupaia belangeri chinensis; assembly: GCF_000334495.1. Taxonomy (NCBI): domain Eukaryota; kingdom Metazoa; phylum Chordata; class Mammalia; order Scandentia; family Tupaiidae; genus Tupaia; species Tupaia belangeri. The sequence continues at coordinate 3,688,736 of NW_006159775.1, forward strand.
ACTAATGATAATTACTACACAAGTTTCCATAATCTAAGGGATACTGCAAAAGTGGTCCTAAGAGGGAAGTGTATATCATTTAGTGCACACAAGAAAAAATGGGAAGGTGGCAAAAGGGCAACCTAACATCATGCCTCAGGGAATTGGAAAAAGAACAACAAAAAACCCAAAAAAAAAAAAAAAAAAGCCAGGAGAAAAGAAATAGTAAAGATTAAAGCAGAAATAAATGAAATAGAAAATGAGTAAACTATATAGAAATAAAGGAAAGCAAAAGCTGGTTCTTTGAAAAGATAAACAAGATTGACACACCATTAGCCAGACTAATTAAGACAAAGAGAGAAAGGAACCAGATAAGTCAAATTTGCAATGAATCAGGCAACATTGCAACAGACATAACAAATACAGAACATAATTAGACAATACTGTGAGTGACTATATGCCAACAAAGAAGAAAACTTGGATGAGATGGACAAATTCCTGGACACATATAATCTACCAAGATTGACTCAGGAGGACATAGGAAGCCTTAAAAGACCTATAACAAGCAATGAGATTGAATCAGTAATAGCCTCCCAACAAAGAAAAGTCCAAGCCCCGATGGCTTCACTGCTGAATTTTACAAAACTTTTAAAGAAGAGGTAATCCCCATCCTACTCACACTGTTTCTAGAGATCCAAAAGGAAGGAATCCTTCCAAATTTATTCTATGAAGCCTCCATTATCTTCATTCCCAAATCGGGTAAGGATACAACAAAAAAAGGAAAACTACAGATCTTTATTTCTGATCAATATAGATGCAAAAATTCTCAACAAGATGCTTGCTAACCATATTCAACAACGTATAAACAAGGTTATTCATCATGACCAGATAGGTTTTATTCCAGGTTCAACATACACAAAGCCATAAATGTAATACACCGTATTAACAGAAAGGAAGATAAAAACCATATGATAATTTCAATTGATGTGGAAAAAACATTTGACAAAATACAACATACCTTTATGATCAAGACTCTCAGTAAAATTGGCATAGAAGGACCATTTCTCAGCATAATAAAAGCCATTTATGAAAAACCCACAGCTAACATTATACTGAATGGGGAAAAGCTGGAAGCTTTTCCACTAAAAACGGGTATGAGACAAGGCTGCCTACTTTCTCTGCTACTATTCAGTATAGTACTGGAAGTTCTAGCCAATGCAATCAGACAAGAGAAGGAAATAGCAAAATACTTTCAGTCGTATGACTATTCACTAATGTATAAACAAGAAACCAAGGTTAATTGGATGGAGATTTTCTTGAAGTCAGAAGTGTTTCCAATGTGCTTTTAAATGTTTTTGGAAGGAAAATTCCTGGAAAAAAATTGATAAGAAATATACTAATACTTTACCTATTGCTCAACATAGGAGTCCAAATAAATAATATAATATACAAGCCTTTTACTATTAGTCTCATTTTAAAAACACAATTATAGGGACCAGCAGTTAGCATAATGGCTATGTCGTTGAACTCCCATATAGCTGACCACAGTTCGAGTCCCAGACCCAGTGGTTTAAACTTATGCTGGGCCCGAATGAGTGCGTGCATGCCCAAAATCCTGAGAGGAGAATGGAGGAGAAGGGATTGTGGCGTGGTCATCCCCCCTGGGGAGTGATTTCTTGCTTTCTATCTCTCTGTCTCTCTCTATCTTTCTGGCGAGCGCACGTGCCCTATAGTAAAAGCCTCTCAAAAAATAGTAAAACAAAACAAAACAAAACAAAAACCCACAATTATATTATTGCTTTGGGGCTTTGGTATATAAAATATTTTTTGAATTATTTTTATTAAGCATAGGTCACATTTCAATCATTAGTCATTATCTGCCAAGGTCTTTCTGTAGTATTTCATGCTGTCTGTGAGGGTGAAGATGCTATTTATAATTGTACTGACATCCCCCTGATTCCTAAAGTACTATTCTCTCCTAAGTCTATATGTTTCAAGTCTTTATGTAAAGTACAAAGAAAAGTACTCTTAGCATCCTGTGCAAAACTGTATTGTTAAATATGTGTGTGAATCACAAAAAAAATAAATAAATAAAAGCAACTATTCTCTCCTGATTCTTCCTTGACCTTGGCATGCATTACTACATTGCTAGTCTTCTTCATCAACTGTTTTTTTTTTCTTCCACTCAAATATAAACATTGGCCTTTTCAAGTCCCTATCCTCACTCAATTCATACCCTAAACAAGTTTCTCTATTATCTTTGTCATTTTTAATCTAGATTACCCCAACTTTTTGTTTTGTCTCTCTGTGTCTAGTCTTATGTATCTTTCAAAAGTTCCTTTCTCGGGACCAGCAGATGGCGTAATGGCTATGTCACTGGACTCCCATGTAGTTGACCATGATTTAAGTTCCAGACCCAGTGATTTAAACTCACGCCAGGCGTGTGTGCTTGTGTGCCCAAGATCCCTTGAGGATAATGGAGGAGAAGGGATTGCAGCGTGGCCATCCCCCCTGGGCCAGAGTGGTGATTTCTCACTTTCTGTCTCTATCGCTCTCTGTCTTTCTGACAAACACACATGCCCTATACCAAAAACCACTCAAAAAAAAAAAAAGTTCCCTTCTCACATCTTTTTTCTTTCTTTTTCTTCTTTCTTTTTTAAATTTATTTTCATTTATTTACATTTAATCACGTCTTCATAATATACGACATTTCTTTTTCCAGCATGAATACTATGCATGTTGGTCAAGACAAGGATATTATTATATGCATTATCATGAGCAAACAACTTCTCATTTTCTGTCAATCAAACATACTTTTACTTTTTTTCCTAGACTAGCAATTTTCTCTTCTACATCTGAGACTCTAATTTCTGTATGATCTAGTCTGCTTTTAATACTTTGGAGGGAAATTTTGACTTCCTACATTATAACCTTCATCTCTAACAGGTCCATTTGATTCTTTTTTTAAAGCATGTAATTCCTCTTATAGATCTTGCAAGAATTTCCTCACCTCCTGAAACTTGTTATCTCCTTTCTCTTTTCTCTTCTGCAGTTCATTCTTTCTCTTCTCTTCCTTTTTTAGCTTCACTATTATAAATATTCTAAATTCTTTATCAGACATTTCCATGATTTCCATTGAACTGTCTGTGGGGGAAGAGGAGCTATTCTTTTCCCTGGGAGGAGAGGTATTTTCTTGCTTTCCCATATTTCTTGTGGCCCTGTGGTGATTTCTAGTCATTTGATGAATGGTGTGTTTCTTCATAAACTTAAAGTTCAATCTGAGTGTTTAGGAGTGCGCAGAAAGTAGTGATCTGGAATCTTTTTGGTGTTCTGTTTTGATCCTTTTGCATAGCAGATTCAACAGATATTGAGGAATATGTCAACCCTAATAGTATTTGGATGTTTGGCTATAGCTCCCTTACATCAGTCTAGAAACACAGTGAATGGAGAATGAAGACCAGAGAGATGAGATAAAAGAAAAAGAAAAGGTAACAGACAAAAACAACAACTACTACTACTACAACCAAGAAACAGAGAAGAAAAAAATAAATAAAAAATATTTTTAAAAAAAGCAAAAAAGAGAAAATCATGTGGCGTGCTTGCAATTGCTCACTAGTTCTCAGGAGCCATGAAGGTCTCTTCTTCTGAAGGCCTGACACTTACCCCTCTTGGGTGGAAGGGGGAAAGGGGATTATTAACAAGATAAAGGTAAAGGAAGGGCTGAAAGTGGAGAAAATACCTTAAAAATTTTTAAAAAGGAAAAATTAGAAAAAAAAAATGAGAAGACAGAGGGAGAGAGAGACAGAGATAGAGACAAAGACAGAGAAGGTTTGAGGGACGTCCTACCACTCGATATTGTGAGCTGGAGGCTGAATTATTAGTAGAAAATCTTCATTTCTCTTTTTTCCCTGAAATCACTAGTTCTCCAGAGCCATGAAGTTGTCTTCTACTGAAGGCCTGCCCCTTGCCTCGCCACTCAAGTTTGTGGGCTGGAGGCTGTATTAGCAGTTGAAAATCATCATTTTCCTTTTTTCCCTGAAATCACTATTTCTCAGAAGCCATGAAGGTATCTTCTTGTGAAGGCCTGCCCTTGCCTCTCTATCCATTCTTTCCTTGCTTGCATGGTTTACAATGATGTTAGCCTGATGGGATATGCTTGAAAGTAACTCGAAGTTTCTTTTTTGCCAATTTTAGTATCTTGTCTCTGTGGTTTTGGTCAGTCTGGCTATAATATACCTTGGAGAAGATATTCTTGGGTTGATTCTATGTGGGGTCCATATTTCTTGGGTCTGGAAATTTGAAAGCCTCTCCAGGTTTGGAAAGTTTTCTTCCAGGATTTCATGAAATAGATTAGTTGATTAGTTTCTTCACCTTCTGGGATATCGATTATCTGGATGTTTGGTCATCTAATAGTATCTAGTGTTACTTGTATGTTATCCTCATTTTGGGGGTTATTTTCTATCTTTTTTGTGAATTTTCTAAGTCAGAGGTTCTGTCTTCTTTTTCTGAGATTTGATCTCCTGCATGGTCTAATCTGCTTTTAACACTTTCAAGAGAGGTTTTGATTTACTGTATTAAAGCTTTCATCTCTAATAGTTCCATTTGAGGTTGTGTGTGTGTGTGTGTGTGTGTGTGTGTGTGTGTGTGTGTTTCCTCCTTCAGATCATGCAAGAACTTCCTCACCTCCTAGCACTCATTGTCTCTTTTCTCCCACATCTTCTGGAGTTCATTGTCTCTCTTCTCTTGCATCTCTGTTAGCTTTGTCATTAAAAATATTTTATATCATTTATCTGGCAGTCCCATAACTACCATTGTACTGTCTGTGGATGATGAAGGGTTGTTCTTTTCCCTTGGGGAAGAGATATTTTCTTGGTTTTCCAAATTTCTTGTGCCTCTTCAGTGGTTTCTGGTTATCTGACAGATTATACATTTCTTCCTACTTTTTTGGAGTTAATTCTGACTGTTAGAAGCATGAGGCATGTGAGAGGAGATGACTCACTATACCTCTGAAGACCTGTTTTTCTGGTCTTTACCAAGCAACCTGCACTTTTGTGAAGGAACTAGATATTACAAAGGCTTTCCAGTTTCTGAAGGACAGGTGCACCTGGGCTGAGCTGCACGGTCTCAACTAAGAGTTCACGATGAGCCTTGTTCTCTGTAGTTCCATATTTCTCCCTGCCCCAGTGCAAATAACATCTCCAAAAGCCTTTTCTTGATTTTTTTGACTCACTCTGACATACTTCCACTGTGTCAGATTCACAGGCCACCATGATTTATGTGACTATCGATTGTCTTGATGATAGTACCATTTCATGGTCACTTATACAGCCCATACCAAGCACAAAGTCTAGCAAATGGTGTCTTATAATAAGTAATTGAGGAATATATTAAAGGAATAATGAGTTGATTTAAAAAGAAATAATGTGGAAGTGTTATTGCAAGTACTTTTTAAGTAAAACATTACTTTCTTTATGTGTCAATTTACATATACCATGTATAATTATATTTAATAAGTGTTAATTATATAAAAATCATGAAACTATGTCAAATCTCATGGATGTCCTCTTAAGTTCCTTTAAGAATTTAGGACTTTTCTACTACATTTGAAATTCTAGTGTCTGTTCAAATTAGAGTGAAGTTCTGTGACTTGGGAAATAAATAAAAACCACTACATCACTATTTATTCAAGAAATAGGACTATAGGGCATGTAAAGAGTCTTGAAATTATTGTTGTTCCAGTGTTTCTTATAAATAAAATGAACTTCAGTGTCTCTGAATTTTTTTATTTTTAATAAACCTAGAAAATGTACAGAACAGATGTCTTCCCTACTTTTAAAGCCCTGGCTTTATTTTTTCCCCAGATTGTAGCTCCAAACATAAATATTTTTAAAAAATATTTAATTTACAAGTAAAGATATATTTTTATGTTATATATATTCATATATGTAATATATAGTCAAGATGTACAATGTGATGTTTTGATGTACATATGAATTTCTATAATTATTACCTCAATCCAATTAATTACTATGTCCATCATCACCCATGCTGCATATTTTATTAACATAACTGAAAGTTTGTTCTCTTCTACCAACATCTCTTTCATTTCCCTCACCCCAAGTCATAGGTAACCACTTTCTTACTGTTTACTTCTAAGATTGATATTTTTTAAATTCACAAATAAATGAGATCTTATAGTTTTTTTTTTCTGTGCCTGGCTTTATTTTTTACTTAGCATAATACCTTCCAGATTCATTCATTTTGTCTCAAACAGTAGAATATACTTCTTTATTATACCTGAGGAAAGAAGGTATATGTATGCAACATTTATTTTATGCATTCATCTTTTTATAAGCCTTGTCACTTACTCTGGCTATTTACTTGCCCTTGTCTTTGGCCAATACAGTCCACTTGGTGTACTCTAGATTTCATGCTTTCCTGTATGTCTATGCTGAGCTTATTTGTTTTCACTCAGATAATGTTTTCTTTCACCTCTGTATATCCAAACTCGATCTTATTGTCAAGCTTCAGATCAAAGTCTACTTCCTCTGCCATTATAAGAATTCTCCTCTGTAGCCTGGGAGAAGTGATCTCTTTTGTCTAAAGAATCTTATGTGTACTTCTCTTAAAAGTTCTACCTCATTTTCACCTGTACATTCACAAACAGCTCATCTTAAATATCTATAATGTTTAACACTGCTTCTTTGTGTTACTTTGCTTTGTTTTGTTGTTTCATTTTGTCTAAGATGGATTTTTGCTATAGGTCCCATGTGCTCTCCAGAGAGACAGAGACAGAGAGACAGAAAGCTAGAAATGTCCCCCCCCCCAAGGGGGGATGTCCATGCTGCAATTCCTTCTCCTCCATTCTCTTCTTGGGATTTTGTACACACACACACACACACACACACATACACACATGCACATACCCCTAGTGTGAGTTTTAAGCCACTGGGTTTGAGACACAAACATGGCCAACTATATGGGAGTCTAGTGACAAAATCAGCAAACCATCTGCTGGTCACCACACCTCTTTTAAATAATTGCTTTTCTTTGAATTTTAGTATGAATGATATATTATTCATTTTCATATTGATGTGCATATATACACAATGCCATATGTGTATGAGTATTATATAGATGATTAAATAATTTTATTAGATTAAAATTAATAATTAACTCAACTTAAACATATTGGGCAACTACTATATGGTAGTTACCATGCCTTGTAAAAGGAATTTCAAAATCCTCAAAATTTCAGGCTAACAGAGGCTTTAGACACCTATTTCCACAATTGAAATACTATCAAGCTCAATACAAAAGATCAACAAAAGGAAAAGTTGATTTTTGAAAGGATAAACAAAATGAACAAATCTTTAGATAGACTAAGAAAAACGAGAGAAGACTCATATAAATGAAGTCATAGTGATTTTAAAAAGGACATTACAACTACTTCCATAAAACCACAAAAGACTACTAGAAACTATCATGAGCTAACTGTATGCCAAGAAGCTAAAAATCGTAGAGGATATGAAAAAATTTCTTAACACATACAGTCTATCTAAATTGAGCCAAGAAGAAATTAAAAGCCTGAACAGACCAGTTACCAACAAGTAATAAGATTAAATCAGTAATAGTCTCCCAACAAGACAAAGCTCAGGTTTTTTTGTTTTTTTTTTTTTGAGAGAGATTTTCACTGTAGGGTGTGTGCGCTCGCCAGACAGACAGAGAGAGACATAGCGACAGAAAGCGAGAAATCACCCCCCAGGGGGGATGGTCACGCCGCAATCCCTTCTCCTCCATTCGCCTCTCGGTATCTTGGGCACGCACGCACATGCGCCCGGCGTGAGTTTTAAGCCACCGGGTCCGGGACACGAACCGCGGTCGACCACATGGGAGTCCAGCGACATAGCCATTACGCTAACTGCTGGTTCCCAAAGCTCAGGTTTTATAAGTATTTTTAAGAACACTAACTCTCCTCAAACTATTCCCAGAGATACAAATGGGAGGGATCCTCTCAAACTGATTTTACAAGGCTACCATTACCTTCATACCAAAAGCAGACAAGGACACAACAACAAACTACAGACCAATATCTCTGATGAACTTAGATGCAAAAATCTTCAATAAAATAAAAAACCTAATTTAACACCACATCAAAAATTATATACCATAATTAGATAGGACTCATGCCAGGGATCCAATGATGATTTAACATTCACAAATCAATAAGCATGACAAATTTCATCAACAGAAGAAAAGATCAGAACTATATGATCATATCAATTACTGCAGAAAAATCCTTCACCACAAATTTGAGTTGCATTTCTCTTATTGACACTTGGTTGAGATTCTCCTCGCAGGCCAGCTCGAGGCATGAGAGCTAAAGCAGCTGGATTCCACATGGCCAACTCATGATTCAAATCCTGTATCTGATAGCTTGAGAAGCACGCTGTGTATGTGTGCATGAATGTCCAAAATCTCAAAAGAAGAATGAGATGGAGGAGAAGTGATTGCAGCATGGCCATTTCCCATGGAGTTACTTTATCACTTTCTCTCTCCAGTGAGCACACATGCCCTCTGTCAGAATAAAAATTAAACTGTCTAAAAAATAATATAGAAGGTACATTTCTTAAAACAATAAAAACTTTTTTTTTCTTTTAGTTTTATTTTGCCTTAGAGTGCATGCACTCACTGAAAAGAGAGAGACAGACAAATATGGTGATAGGGAAAGTGAGAAATCACCCCTTGGTAGGGCGATGGCCATGAGGCAATCCCTTCTCCATTTTCCTCTTGAGACGTTGGGCACACACACACACACACACACACTCACCTATTGTGATTTTTCAAGCCACCGGGTAGAGGACTTGAACTGCGGTCAGTCATGTGGGAATCCAGCAATTTAACTGCTATGCCATCTGCTTGTTTCAAGGCCATTTCTTACAAACCCAAAGTTAACATCAACTCAATAGGGAAAAGATTGAAGCTTTTCCTCTAAGAGTGGGACAAGATAAGGAAGTCAACTTTCTGCATTGCTATTCAACATAGTACTGGAAGTCCTAGCTAATACATTTAGGCAATAGAAAGAAATAAGAGGCATTCAAATACAAAAGGAGAAAGTTAAATCATCCTTGTTTAAGATGATATGATTGTATACACAGACAAATTTGAAAACCCACACACACAAAGAAAAAAAAATTAGAATTAAAAAAATAAATGCAGTAAAGTTGCTGTATACAAATCAGCATACAAAATTTAATAGTGTTCTTCTTCTACACTAACAACACATTAATTCAGAAAGAAATCAAGAAAACAGTCCCACTTACAATAGACACAAACACACAAATAAACAAAATACCTGTAAATAAATTTAACCAGGTCAGAGAAATGTCTCTATAATAAAAACTATAAAGAAAAGAAAGAAAGAAATTGAAGAACACTACACAAAAATGGCAATGCATCCTACAATCATGGATTTGAAGAATCAATATTATTAAAGCATCTCAAAGTAATAATAAATCAGAGCTGATCATATAGCTCAGTGGTTAAGGAGAGAAAACTGCATATGACTGACTACAATTTGAGTTCTTCCCTGCACCTTAAAAAACATGCCAGGAATACATACATGCATGCCTCAAATCCCAATGGGGAGAGAGATGGAGGAAAATGGATTGCAGGATGATGACTCTTATAATGGGTCTTCTCTCTCTTTCTCTTTCTCTCTCTCTCGTTCTCTCTGTCTCTCTCTCTGGAAAGTGCATACGACCTCTGTCAATAAAAAAATAATAAAGAAATAAAAATAAATAAAATAAAATAAAAATGGGTTAAGGTCTTTAATGAAAAACAATAATTATGTAAT